>NC_090267.1:99930366-100239718 GCF_040414725.1 Anabrus simplex | reverse complement strand
TATTACTGTATTACATGCATTTATAACTGAACATTTGAAGTTATACTTTACAAAGCTATTTTCCAAAGACTTTCTTTCTCCCCACCAGGTAACTGAATCTGGAATTTGACTCTTTGAAGTCCTGAACTAGTTACAGTGGAAGTGAGGATGATGCTAAACTGATTTTCAATGTTCTTAAATTCTTGTAAGCTTCCCACTGCTGGTGAATAATTTAACACATTCATATTATAAAAAGTGAAAATTTTTGCACGTCTCCCAAGTTATTTCAATGTTTATTTTTTTAGTTGAATTATTTGTAACAGCTTGAAAATCTGAAGAATACCACTGGCATCACTGGAGTTGGAAATTACAATCAGCTCAATACAGTCTGTACTTATTAAGTGCTTTACAATGAGTCTAGGTCTGAACCAAGCAGGTAATGTAATTATCAAAATGTTATCGAATGAGTTAGAATATAGGTTATAGACTGATTAATAAGTTAGAAGAATAGGTTTCAAACTGAATCTGAATGAGAAATCCATGGAACAGTACTGCAGATAAATGTATTTCAACTTCAATCTAAATAACACATTCAAAACAATGATGTAAACCAATATCAATCCACTACTGTATTGTACTGACATTTAATAAGTATGACTATTCCAGAAATACAAGGAGTGTTCTGTGACATCTTCACTGGATTGTCATAAAAAATGACTAAATCAAAGAAAGGACTGCAATGTCTTTCTTAGTAAGAAAGCACTGCAATAGAGTAAGATAATCAGTCGTGATGTACTTATGATCTGGACCAATTTTCTTCTTTTCAAACAATGACTAATTCATTAAAAGTCTGAAACTCAACATTGAAGAGGATCATCAAGCCACAAAAACTCCAGGTTTCTTAGAGGTTCAAAAGACTTGTATTCAATTTTTTAGCTTGAAAAGCACAGTGAACAAAGTATTTTTGATTTATTTTGCTATTTATCTGGCTAGCGATGACAAATTGCACTGCTAGTAAAACTGTACCTAAAATATCTTAGGTTGTTGAGTTGAGAATAACACCAAACTATTTCTAAAATTACATCAAGAATTATTTAAGTAACCTCCTGTAGTAAATCATCGTGCTGTATTGAAGACATTTCTGTGGCCAGACCAGCACCAACTGAATCATCAGCTTTCTACAATTTGATGCCAGGTTTAGGTATCAATGAAACACTAGCAATAATCAAATTTAAAATCCAAAAAGTCAAATTTTAGCCATAGCATGTATGCTATGCATTTTATAAGCTTGTGACTTGAGTATTCAACTATATCCACAGATGCTTCTCAAATTATTCAATCAGACATACTACAACAATAGCCATGTTTTCTTTATAGCAAGATATTTTCATTTAGTTTTCAGCATTTCCTTAGGATCAGAATAGGTTATTTGAGCTTTGATTATGAAGTCTTCACTGATATTGCTTTAAAATATTTTAAATTCAGTTATTTCTTCAGCATTTACTATGAAGCTGGAGCTTTGCTGCCTGTATCACACTTTTAGTTTTATAATAACCAACAGAATCCATCTGCAATTCTACCTCCAAAACCAACATACAGAAATTTATAAAAGAGGGCAAGCTCCACCAACTCCAAGATCTCCTGGATTCCACATAATGAAAGGAAGCATTTCTAGTATATACAATACATTTCCATTTAGTTACAAAAATATAGGTCCATATCATAATCGAAAGTACCCTTGTTCAAACAAACACGTCTTGTTTTTCCTTTACGTAATAATATTTCAGATAACCTCCTAGAAGGTTACGCTTCACTACTGACCATAGCTATCCTCCTGGACACACAAACAGTAGAATGTAGTAGGCCAGTCAGCAGGGAAAAATTTCATAGGGGATAGTTTTAAGAGGGAGATTGATAATTTTATATCCTCTGTTTTCTACTTCAAAACCCACTTGTATCAATGAAAGTGCTGCAATTCCAAGTACCATATGATAATTCAATGTGTGATTATTTCTTTCACAAATATCTTACCCCACAACCTTGTTGGTTATCCAGGTACTTTTTCATTTCAGCTATGGGATGCTCCACCTTTTTTATATTTGCCTCTTTCATAGCTTACATTCCAAATCGTTTTCCCCAATTTATATCAGTTTTATATTCTTTATCATTATCATCTAATAAAGGATATGCCTTGTTGTAGCCACATCTGACGATCTTCTGCTAGCCTCTTCATGTTGCTATATGAACCACATGTCAGTTCACCGACGAAGTTCTTCATGTATGACATCCTTGGTCGTCCCCTGGGTCTCTTTCCCAGTACTTTATCTTCAATGATGGTTTGGAGAAGAGAGTCATGCCTCAGTACATGTCCAAGGAAATTTGTTTTCCACTTCTATATCGTATTTAATAAAATCAATTGTCTTTTATGTTCTTTAAAACAAAGTCATTTGTTTTTTAATATTCTTTATACAACTCACAAATTACAACAGTAATGCAATAAACCTCACAACATTCAAAAGTATTCTCCAGACGATGTAAAAATAGGCTGCTTCCTCCAAGCTCAAGACGTTGCTCCTGCATATCCTGTGTCTTAGAGCAGTGTTTCTCAACTGCCAGGCCCCTGCCATCAATTATACCACGGTGCAAGATATTCTTGCAGATTTAAAAAAAATAAAGCACTTTTCATGAATAAATAATCTTAGAATAATTTTTGTGATTGTTTAGAATCTAGATATTCATAGATTTTTATATATGTAATTATATATTGCATATAAAATGTTTGGCATACATATATGTGACAAGTGTTTTGCCAATAAGTTGACATCCTTCAGCTGCCTTTTCTACTCTACTGACTTCTGTTGTGAAGTACAGTGCATATATATTTTCCAGTAACATTCCTTTTTCAAACTAACATAATTAAAATCACTGGAAGTACAGTGCATATATATTTTCCAGTAACATTCCTTTTTCAAACTAATTAAATCAATGTAATAATACAATGATCAGTGTTATAAATTGAATAACATCTTGGCCATACATACATACATCACCATTACAGACCATTGTGCCTTTCAGCGTTCACTCTGCAAGCCTCTCTGAATTTACTAAATGTCGCCACAATAATCTATTTGCAACTAGTGCTGTGGCCTCATTTATAACTCCTATCTTTAAATCATTGGAAACTGAGTCTAACCATCATCGTTTTTTTTCTCCCTCTACTTCTCTCACCCTCCATACCAGAGTCCATTATTCTCCTCGATAACCTCTCCTCCATTCGCCTCACATGACCCCACCACCGAAGACAGTTTATGCGTACAGCTACATCCATCGAGTTCATTCCTAACTTAGCCTTTATCTCCTCATTCCAAGTACCCTCCTGCCATTGTTCGCAACTGTTCGTACCAGCAATCATTCTCGCTACTTTCACGCCTGTTACTTCTAACTTACGAATAAGATATCCTGAGTCCTCCCAGCTTTCGCTCCCGTAAAGTAAAGTTGGTCTGAAAACAGACCGATGTAAAGATAGTTTCATCCGGGAGCTGACTTCCTTCTTACAGAATACTGTTGATCGCAACTGCAAGCTCACTGCATTAGCTTTACTGCACCTTGAATCAATCTCACTATATTACCATCCTGGGAGAACACACATCCTAAATACTTGAAATTGTCTACCTCTTCCAGCTTTGCATCACCAATCCAACATTAAATTCTCTTGGATTTCTTACCTACTGACATCAATTTAGTTTTGGAAAGGCTAATTTTCATATCATACTGACTGCATCTATTTTTCAAGTACGGAGATATTAAACTGCAGGCTTTCGGCACAATCTGCCATTAAGACCAAGTCAGCAGCATAGGCCAGACTGCTTAATACATTTCCACCTAACTGAATTCCTCCCTGCCACTTTATACCTTTCAGCAGATGATCCATGTAAACTACGAACAACAAAGGTGAAAGATTAAAGCCTTGTCTAACCCCTGTAAGACCCTGAACCAAGAACTCATTCTACATCAATTGTCACTGCAGTCTAATTGTTAACATAAATGCCTTTGATTGATTTTAATAATCTACCCATTAAAAAAAAGTAAACTCGTGTCCTCATCCTGAGGTGGTGCAGCTCTTTTTAGGCACACCCCCATTGGAGGTGAGCTGCATGTACCATTTCAACCACATACCAGCCCTCCTGCCAGTTTTAAATTCCTGGCAGTACCGGGAATCGAACCCGGGCCCCCGAGGACGGCAGCTAATAACACTAACCGTTACGCTACGGAGGCGGACATAATCTACCCATGATCCCATAGTATGATGAACATCTTTTCCCTTGGTACCCTGTCATATGCTTTCTCTAGCTCTACAAAACAAATACAACTGTCCATTCCTCTTGTAGGATTTTTCAATTACCTGGCACAAACTGAAAATCTGATCCTGACAGCCTCTCTATGGTCTGAAACCAAACTGGTTTTTATCCAACTTCCTCTCGACTGATCGCACCCTCTCTTCCAAGATGCCAGTGAATACTTTGCCTGGTATACGAATCAATGAGATACCTCGATAGCTATTGCAATCCTTCCTGTTCCCTTACTTATAGATAAGTGCAATTACTACTTTTCTCCAATCTGAAGGTGCTGTACCAACATTCCATGCTAATCTTACTATATGCAGCCATTTCATCCTCGCCTTCCCACTATACTTCACCATTTCAGGTCTAATTTCATCTATTCCTGCTGCTTTGTGACAATGGAGTTTATTTACCATCATTTCCACTTCCTCAAGCATAATTTTACCAACATAATTTTCCTCCTCCCCATGAGCAGAAAGATTTCACTTTCTCTATCCTAGGCCTAGAGTTGATCGCGACACCACCATGAAGATTTCTTTTTACGTTGAGAAGATTTTCAAAATATTCCCTCCAGCTGTCCAGTGATTCCCTGGGATCTATTACGAGTTCACCTGAATTACCCAAAACACTGTTCATTTCCTTTTTCCCTTTCTTCTTAAGATACTTTATCACTGTCCAGAAAGGTTTCCCTGATGCTTGACCTAGCCTTTCCAAGTTATTACCAAAATCTTCCCATGACTTATTTTTGGATTCAACAACTATTTATTTCACTGTTTCTTTCATCTACATACAATTCCCTGTCTGCATCAGCCCTTGTTTGGAGACATTTCTGATAAGCCTTCTTTTTATGTTTACAAGCTGTCTCACTTCATCATTCCACCAAGATGTTCACTTTCTCCCATCTTTACACATAGTTGTTCCTAGGCATTCCCTTGCTGTTTCTACTACAGCATCCCTCCCTGTATGCCACCCATTCGCTTTTTATATCCTGAACCTGCTTACTGTCTGCTGTTCAGAACTTCATTAATATCCACGTACTTCTGTCTAATTTCCTCATCCTGGGGATTTTCTACCCTTATTCGTTTGCAGAAAGATTTCACTTTCTCTATCCTAGGCCTAGAGATACTTAGTTCACTACAGATCAGATAGTGGTCTGTTTCATCAAAAAATCTCTTAAATTTGTACATTCCTAACATATTTCCTGAAATCGAAGTCGGTTAAGATAATCTATTATGATCTGGTACCCCTACCCTCCCATGTGTAGTGGTGAATAGCCTTATGCTTGAAGAATGTATTTGTAACTGTTAAACCCAACTAGCACAGAAGTCCAGCAAACACTTCCCATTCCTATTAGCTTCCGTATCTTCCCCGGATTTACCAATCACCCTTTTGTATCCTACAGTTCTATTTCCAACTCTCGCATTGAAATTGCCCATTAGCACTACTCGCTGTTGACCCTGACTACAATGTCACTCAATATTTCATAAAACTTGTCAATTTCATCCTCATCTGCACCCTCACATGATGAACACACAGACAATTCTTGTCCTAATTCCTCCAACTGCCAAATCTACCCACATCATTCGCTCGTTTACGTGCCTAACAAACTATGTTGCGTGCAATAGCATTCTTGATGAACTGATGAACAGCCCTACCCCAGACACTGCCCTTTCCTTTTTAAGACCCGTCGGGGTACACTTTATAATTTCCTCTCTCTTCCTAGTTACGAGGTGCATTTGAAAAGTCCATGCAAAAATAAAAACGACTTGTGTGTTTGGGTAAACCTTTTTTATTTTTCAACATAGTCTCCTTTTAGGCTTATACACTTCATCCAACGATGTTCTAGTTTGTTGATCCCTTCCGAATAATAGGATTTGTCCAAGTCTGCAAAATATCCATTAGTGTTTGCAGTCACCTCCTCGTTTGAATAAAATCTTTGTCCCGCCAGCCATTTCTTCAAATTGGGGAACAAACAGTAATCCGAGGGAGCCAAGTCTGGAGAATAGGGTCGGATGTGAAACGAGTTGGAATCCTATTTCCATTAATTTTGCGACCACAACTGCTGAGGTGTGTGCTGGTGCATTGTCGTGATGGAAAAGGACTTTCTTGTGGGCCAATCGCGGGCATTTTTCTTGCAGCTCGGTTTTCAAATGGTCCAATAACGATGAATAATATGCACCTGTAATGGTTTTACCCTTTTCCAAATAGTCGATGAGGATTATCCCTTGCGAATCCCAAAAGACAGTCGCCATAACCTTTCTGGCCGAAGGAACGGTCTTTGCCTTTTTTGGTGCAGATTCCCTCTTGGTAACCCATTGTTTAGATTGTTGCTTGGTCTCAGGAGTATAGTAATGTATCCATGTTTCATCCACAGTGATGAAACGATGCTTAAAGTCCTCCAGATTCTTCTGGAACAGCTGCAAATCATCCTTGCAACACTTAACATGATTCCGTTTTTGGTCAAGCATGAACAGTTGTGGCACCCATCTTGCGGATAGCTTTCTCATGTCCAAATGTTTTTGCAAAATATTGTGTACCCGTTCAGTCGAGATGCCCACAGCACTAGCAATCTCACGCACCTTAACTCTTCTGTCATCCATCACCCTATCATGGATTTGATCAATGATATCTGGATTTGTAACCTCCACAGGCCGTCCAGAATGTTCAGCATCACTTGTGCCCATATGGCCAGTCTGAAAATTTTGAAACCACTTATAAACTGTTCTAATTGAAGGCGCAGTCACCATAATGTTTATCAAGCTTCTCTTTAGTCTCCTGAGGCGTTCTGCCTTTCATAAAGTAATGTTTAATCACCACATGAAATTCTTTTTTGTCCATTTCTTGAAAATTGCTCGACTTCCTTGATTCACACGAATGCCAAATACAAAGAAATAGACCAATATGGCTGAAACTTTGTGTGCGTTCATTCAAGAGATGCTACTAACTAAACATGACTGACCTCGATACGCGCCGGTGGTGCCATCTCGGACTTCACACGGACTTTTCAAACCACCTTCGTATCACCACTTACCTGAATATCACTTACTCCTAACACAACCAGATGCAACCTCTTTGCTGACTCAGCCAGTTCTACTTTCTTCCATAAGCCCCATTAATATTGATAGCTCCCCACCTAATTCCATTTCGTTCACCAAGTTGTTTCCATGAAGTCCCTCGCCTGTCAAACGGGAGTGGAAATCAGTTACTTCCATAGGTCCGAGACTTGCTTAAAATGTTCTGAGCTTGGTAAATTCATGAAGTAGGATGCTACCCTATTTACACATAGTCCAAGTGAGGATCTCTCCTCTAACGGGTTAGGGACACCGGTGGATTGCATAGCCCTAGCCACCTGGGCACAAGGAAGGCCATGACTGCGAATGTATCCGAGATGCCTACTCCCATTCCGTAGCAACTGGTATCTCGACTCTCAGGACCACTTACTAGGCCACTCAGCCGTTGCTCATGGTTCACGAACTAGGACGTGACTACAGTAACCCATACCATGAACCATGAAAATTAATAAGAAACAACATGCTAGAAAATTTTATTCATCCAATGATTCAGAACTATTTGTCAACATGTCACATTGTACTCAGTGTTCATTTTTGATCATGCAATACTTTATTATCAATACTTATGTCAGTTACAGGTATAGCCCACCTGGTGGCCACTATTGTTAAGACCAAAAGCCTGGATTCAATTCCAAACCTCTCCGCAGTGTTCATATGGAGTGAGGGCATATGAGGGAGATTCGTCTGTCAGAGGGATATGCTAAGCCTTGAACAGACCTGTTGGTGCTATTCGACAGGAGTAGCCCATGTGCTGGCACTGTGTTTCATCCTCCCCCTTCTTACTATCATGTATCACGTCATTAGTTTCATCTCATTAACTCTTCTGATGAGATTGACGTCATGAAGGGCATCCAGTTGCAAAACTTTGGTACGAAGATTCACCTCATTTCACACCCGACCCAGTAGAGAAAAGGGATTTGAGTTGGACATACATGACAAGTTGCGTGTACTGTATGAACATTTAAGAAATTGGAAACTTGTTTTCAAGTAAATTTGTTGCGACTAGACCCTCGTCTTATATAAAAAGGAATTACCGAGCCACGGTCCCTCAAAGGTTCAGTACCGCTACCTTAGAGGGGCTGTGAGCACCTATAACAGGAAAACCTTATATTTCACTTCCAATGTGAGAATTTCTTTTACAGAATGTTTCTATAAAAATGCATTAGCCATTTTACTTTTGAGTATAGATCTTTTCAAAAGCTGCAGTCCACAGATAACCTTCTTTCAGTATTGCTTTCAAGGTCAAATACCCAGCCCAGGACATTACAGGTATGTTTGTGAATAATCAAATCTAGTGCAACATGTATACATCAATAAAAAACATACACACAGTATAATTGTGAACCTTTTAAAAGAGATTTCAGGCAAATGAAGAAAATGTAATTTGATAGTTAAACTTTCTATAATCAGGCTCTCCCATACGAAGAGCTTCGGATAAATTTATGTTTTGTGAAAACCTCCAAACCGTCAAATACGGATACGATTCCTTGCAGAACACACAACCAACAAGAGAAAGACTGTTCTATCATTAACACATTCACTGCCATGTCAAAGGTAATCAGTAATTTTATTCTATTTCTTTTTACAAGGTTAAATTTTAAGCTTTAACCCACGAGTGATTGCGCATGAGCATTTTGCTGATGGTACAGTTAAGATTTTCAGAACCTATGCTGTACGAGAAATATACCTATATACCAAAAATGAAAAGACTACCTACAACAAAGTGGAAAAAACCTACAACCTGTTTTCCAGTCAACGACCGGGTCAGGGATGTAATGAATGAAACATATATAGGCTGTTATTACAATGGGGTCGCCACTCCCAAGGTGATTTATTAATGAGTGATAAATGCTATGAAATGATAATGGAGAGTGTTGCTGGAATGAAAGATGACAGGGAAAACCAGAGTACCCGGAGAAAAACCTGTCCCGCCTCCGCTTTGTCCAGCACAAATCTCACATGGAGTGACCGGGATTTGAACCACGGTATCCAGCGGTGAGAGGCCGACGCGCTGCCGTCTGAGCCACGGAGGCTCTCTACAACAAAGTATAGGTATTTAATTAATAATCTCACACGAAGTAAATACCAAATTTCTCTCAAAAGAGACAGCATATGTCATTTGAATTACAATTCTACCTTTGCAATTACATGTTACAAAATAAAGGTTACGGTATTTGAACCATTTGACATACAACTTCAAAAATTTTAGAAATTTTTTGCTTATCCTATATAACTTATTACCATTTTCACTGTGAACAGTACATATGGTTTTATGGTATTTGTTGCAGATTGGGTCTGCACAGTTTTCACTTCATTGAGTCTTCTTTTCTTTAACTATGTTTTCTTCTGGGACAAAAATCCCTGCAGTGCCCTAAACATGTCTGCTTTTGGCAATCGAATCCAAGCTATTTTCATTGTTCTGTGCAAGTCCAGTGGCAAATTAGGAATACTTGATTGAATCACTAGAAATTATTTCATCAGTGTAAACAGGTGCCTTGTCATAGCCTCATTTGTTTTCTATCACAAGATCAGCTAGCTGCTTATGCCTCCAATGTTTAGAAAGGGGGGAGAAAAAATTGCCCGAGACCATCTACAGCTAATCCTAGAAAGAGTAATGCCCTTTTGGTTCAACCACATCCAATCCCCTTTCTTCAGGTTATAGGGCACAATTCCTGGATTCATCTCTTCTCCTGTCTTGTCCATTGTATAATCTGAATGGAAGGTAAACATATTTTTGATTCCCTGAAACAAGTGCACCTGGTTTTGAAAATCAAAATGATGCTGCAAGCAGGCCTTATTTTGGTATTCAAAAATACTGGTGGGATCTCTTGCTTTTTATATAATGTGCCAGCAGGAACAGTTCTTTGCTGCAACAAATGTTTAGATAGTGCTACATAAGTTAAATAATTGCCTACTGTGACATTTTGTCCAGTATTCAGTATTGGTACTAATTATATGCTTTAGACATATGCAGCATCATTTTCAATTTGGTACAGGCCGTTTGGTTGTTTTCCCACATAGCTTTCCAAATTGTACGTGGTGTGCAATGTGCAAGCATCTACTAAAACATAAAATTTTTATGCCATACTTAGGTTTGTCGGCAATATATACTCAAAATGCATAGCAGCCCCAGAAAGCTTCCAATATCTCATCTACTATTGATAGATAGTATTAGATTTACAGTGTGAAACAAAATCCTCAACTAGTTTCTTAACAGCTGTCAAACTGTTAGTTGTTTCACTTAAGTTTCCGTCATTTATGTTGTCAAACCTCAAGAGTACAAACTCGACTACAAAATCTCAACATCGTAGCACCAAATACTCAGGAGATGTTCCATCATTAACCATAGCTTCTTTTTATTTACATGTTCAGCCTTCTTTTCATACCAGTCATATACTGAAGATCCAGTAAAGCAGGCATCTCTTCAAAGCCTGTATCACTACAATCTCCTTCCCTACAGTATTTTCTATTAACTTTCTTACGATATTTCTCTGTATTGTTCACAAGGTTCTCAATAACTTCACCCAGAAAAAAAAAGAAAAGAAAATCAACAGTAACATTTCCTACATCCTTTGCCGCTCCTTTTACACCTGGACAATAAATCACTATATTGCAGCATCTGGTACGTATGTTAGGTCGGTGAGGATTAACTGCCCAGCGAGTTTCATTATCTCTTGGTAAAAACAAGCTCCTATGGCATTTTCTTCATCATTGGAACCATCAGAACATGACGTAAGTGTCCACCGAATGGTCCACATGCTCACTGTTGATGTCGGGTTTCATCTACCCAGTAAGGTGTATACTTCTGAAATAATTTTCTAATGAGTCTCATATCCTACACAATGAAACATGTATATACAGCACTTAAGAAAAGCATTCAAGAACAGAATAAAGATTTTATTTACACAAGAGTACTTGAAAAGTAGCTTACCTTGATTTGGTAGCAATATTAGTTCCACTGATCTGCTTCCTTGGCTTGTTTTTACACAAGACAATTATATATCATAAATACAGTAAGTACTTTTTGCTAAACAAAATATTCTGAGACTGAATGCTTTGCTAAATGTTCAGATATTTCAAGAATAAAAGGGACTTCCAACAACAATGTACCGCTGGGCTCTCTGGAAAACTCCGAACAGGAGTGGTCATGTGATGAGAGAAATACTCACAGTAGTGTGAAGTCTTAAAGGAACTAATTGTAAGCCCATCAGCATACAAATAATTTCCAAAATGTGGTGGTATATAGAGAAAGGATAAAAAGCCAATTAGAATACAAATCATGCTTAAAACTTAAGGACAGGTGTGTCAAAAATATCTGACATAAATCAAATGATTTCTAGTTTTGTTTACAAAGGCAGTAAGCAACCATTGAACCTAAAAATTTCCTTATTTCCTCTACTGTCCCTGTATCAATGGGCACATTTTCTTCATCCGCAATGTAATCTGCAACCATTTCCCCCGAAGTATTGTTAAATTACTCAATTTTTAAGCCTCTTATGTACCAATAATACTCTGAGGAAGCCATATTTACAGCTTGAAAACAAGATCTACAAATTCAACCTTTTCAAATACAGTATATTGAAAAACATACAATTATTTCAAACTACTGTATCAAAACTACACGCAGAAACCAATAAATGAAAAGCCTAATTGATTGATATAGCCAGTTTCCCTGCATTTGGATGCCATCAATGGGAAATACAAGCAACTACTTCAACCAATAATCTAAAACATCTATATACAATAAGTACTTTACACTGATGGCAGTTAAAGCTTAAATTCCAATCACTGTGTTTGGTGGTGAATGTGTTAATGAAAACAATTTTGGACAGCTTCAGATTTGAACTCTCTTTCTAGGACCATATTGACCTCTAGTAATCTAATTTGCTATTAATAAGTTGTAATGTAACACACTATTGACATTTAGTCAACCATGAACCAATGGCACATTCCATAGTTATAAAATGGAAGGAAGGAGGAGGGAATGATGAAAGGAACATTTAAATGCAATCAAATGAAAATGACTCAATATCTCACCCAGTCATTAACCAAATATGAACAAGCCAATTATTTTTTTCCTCTCTAAATTTGTTTGGGGCATCAATAACTAGCAGCCATATGCAGCATACAAAACAGTTATCAGATAAAATTAAGACTACATTTACAATTTAAAAATGCTTATAAGAGATACTCATTTTAATCTACAATATATTTACCATATTAATAAATTACATCTAACTGCAACAATCATACACAATATGCAATTTAAGTAACATCAACCAGTAACTAAACAAGTACTTTCCAAAAAACAAACAGGTACTCCAATAAACATCTACCTAAAAACACACACACACAAAATACAAAAACAAACAACTTTGGCATGTACTTTCAGCTTCAAGTTGTTTGATGCCCAATGTACACGAATTCAGGCACTGTACTCAAAGGTGCTTTGTTCAGGGCTCAAAAGAAAATAAACCAAAAGACAGGATGAAATATGCAACACACAAAAACAATTCAATGAGGTGGGATATTGTATTCTCAACAGGCACAATCAGGGCTATTTCTAAGCCTCTCCAGTTTGATCAGGTTGTCTGCCAGGCTGATGATCATTACGCATATACAAAATACACTCTTGCTAAGAACAGAGAACAATGATTAAATGGTTCAGCACCAAACTGCAAACACAGCACATCTGTTTCATAAATTATCAAATGCAACCTAGACCTGGGAAAACCGGAACACTGAATGCATCATTACTTACAGACAACATGCAGTGAGTAGATTTAATGAACAAGTAAGCAAGTTTGCCCAGATCTAAACTGCACCATGAGAAATCAACAAAGAAGAAGGAGCATGTGATAAAAAGCTTACAAACATGTCTCACTTTAGGTCGATACATTTGTTAACCAAAACGTGTTTGTACTATCCATTACTGAATATTGCCAGCATAAGAAGAAAGCAAATTTTATAGAATTTATAGAATGAACACTGGAAATTATAACAATGTGTTCAGTAGGTTTTGAGAAAGATGAAACACACTCTGCAGGAGAGAGTGCAATCCAGGAGGATATGAATTTCAACTATTAGTAGCCTGCCGTCAGGCAATTCAGTGCATCAACACTCCATGTGAACATTCTGTGAAACTTGTTTGTACAAGCATAGGAGGCAGATCGATGTTAATTTCTTAAATCGAAATGGACTGTATAATCATCATCATCATCACATCATCGCATGATCATTTCCCTTTGGGAGAAAAGGCCTCCCTCATTGCCTTCTAGGTTCTTTATCATGGGCAATTCTCATCTACAATAGTCCCAGAGTTTGCCTTACTCTATCTGACCAACTGGACAATGGATGTCCTCTTCTCCGTTCATCTGCTGGATACTAGTCCATTACTGCCTTTGTCTATTTCTGGGGATTAGATCTTGCTATATGTCCAGCCCAGCTATACTTCTTGGACCATACCTCCTCTTTTTATACATCCTTTAGTCTAGATTTAAGACTTATGGCAGTGTGACAGACGGTCTCTCAGAGAAACACCCAGTAAGCTTTCTAATTTGCTGATAGACTTGGTAGACTTTGTAATTTTTTGAGGACCATGTATGTGAGAAAGGGCAGAATATAAGTGTCCATTACTTCCCTCTTGATGTTAAGCAGAGAATGAAGCTAAGTAACCAGTATTTCTTCCAGGCAATCTCTGTTCTTTTCTTGATCTCTCTATCCAGCCTGCTTTAAAACGACACCATTTGGCCTGTATAAACGTATTCTTCAACATAAAGGATGCTACTGATTGAAAATAAATCTTGCAGCATGAATTAGGGATCATTATTAAATTATCTTGCTTAATGGGAGGTAGATTTTCATAAAATTTTGCAGGACTTAACACTAGTCCATACACTTCGCCGTTGAACCGTAAAAAAAAGCAACCAAGGGAGACTTCATTAAAAGCTACAAATGTTACCCATATTATAATTTTGATGTATCTACAACAGATTAGGCAGCATATTCACTTTGAAGGATTCAGAACACGCAAATTTGTCAACTTGCTCCTTAGACAAGCTGTCATAATTATATAAAGACCATAATCTGGAAGAAATATGCTTTCTAATGATGAAAGAATGAAAATAGAGTGGTTCCAGAGATTAACCCCCATAAATAAACTCACACACTTTCCTTAAAAACATGGCTGAATCTCCAAATAACTGGTAATTACATAACTATAAAGCCACAATAGGCTAGACTTTTGTATGGTCGTGGAAAATTTTCTATCTTAATGTCAATTGTTACTCACAGTAGTCAAGCAATTTCAGAAACATACGGATTTAACAAAATGTATCTCGACCTTAAACATTTCTCAGAAAGGGATAAGCTAGTCCCTGCGGATAGTAGCAGTTATAGCTAATGAATGGTCCAAGAATGGGAATTTCTATGAACTGATGGAACCATACAAAAGGCACCAAGAAGTTAATTCCAGACATCATTTGCAGGTCAGAAACACCCATATTCTTCAAGAGCATTAAGAGCTTGCCATGCAAGAAACATGAAAATTCATATGAACTGTGTCTTGCTTGGATGTTTGTATTTTTGTTTACTAGAAAAATACATTTCAACCTCAAATTTTGACAAAATGTTTGCTTTCAATTAACTATGAGATGGTTAAAGAAGGTATGGATGACAGCAACAGCAGGTACTTTCTGCTGCTGGACAAAAAAAAATGAAGGAAACATCATACTCCAGGTGGATAATTGCACTGCACACAATACAAAACTTGAGAATGTTTACTTGTTACCATCCAATTCCATACTTCAACTGCTGGATATGAGGATTGTCAAGAAAAGGGTGAAGTATCACAAAACTAATGGAGAAGGTTATAGTAAACTAACAGGAACATATATTCAAACATGAATCACCAACAAACCTTAAACATGAATTTCTTGAAGTTCAAATGTAAGGAATTTGCATATCTCCAAACCCTCTCCTTTCAAAATGAATATATCACATGCTCCTTAATCCTTTTCACATAAAGAGCAAGTACAGAAATCAAGCAATCAAAGTCAATTCCCTGACATAATCCTTTTACGAATATCTGTGGAAGGAAGTAGCAAATCCAACTTGCTGTAGGTGCATGTTCACTTCTTTAGAGTGTTTCTTTTTCCAAAACAAGTAGATTATTATTTCTTAAGGGAAGGTTAACTTCTTGTAACACTTGTTCATAAGAAAAGAAACTGAAGAGTAGTAACCCATACATTTTGAAAATAATGTACGTACCAAATTTAAAGGTTGAACAGGAGAATTTTTAAGGGCCTTGAATATTAATTATGATGAAATTATAGTCTCAACAATAAAAGCCTTTGATTCCAAATCAAACATTTTACTGAAATGAGACTAGTTGTCCAGAAATCTGTAGCATTTTCCCACTTGACCAAGTATCACAGCATTATGAAAACAGTTCCTTTCTATAACTTAATTTTTGTTCATGCTGTTATTTAGCAATACTAGTGCAGTGAGATACTGCACACTGCTGCATTGAGTCTGGGAAAAGAACTGTATGTGGCTACACAATAGCATCAACATAAAAAGCAGTCATTTTAGAGGCTTACAAATAGGTGGTTAAATGGAGACAAAATTGATTTAATCTCAAGACTGACTGGAACAACAAAAGAGAGTCTTCAACACACAATTTGTTCTTCACACTCGCAAAGACACCAATAGAATTGGACCAAAAACTTATTACTCAGTGTTAGATGCGATTAACTCAAGATTAGTACAATTATGGAAAAACACTCCAGTTCTATTACCCGTAAGTTTATTTCATTCCCGACTGTGTGGAATATCACAACAAATTACTATTTTAAAATCCTGATTTAGAGTCATCACTCTGAAAAGAAAGTGACCCCTTTTACAAGAAACTAAATTTAGTTGGAGGAATATAAAAATGACTAAGAAACAATATTAGGTTTTGATCCAGCCAAAAATACACATCACTTTACAAGTGAACTATTTAATTAAAAAAAATTAAATATATTTAGGGACATGTTTCGTCTATTTGAGACTTCAGCCATAAAATCATGTGGTAGATTACAAAACTCAAAATTCAGAAACTGAAAAAAAAAATGGAAGAACCCAATGCCTTTTTAAGGACATTTGAGAAATGCAAAAGATATAAATACATTATTTACACAAACTGACTTCACTTCTTGCAAAAACTTTTGTTGTCTTCAATGTTACAATCAATGTGCATTTGTTGTTATCCATATTTAAAACAGAAGTTCCTTTTGAACTGTTGAGAAAACATTGGAGAACAAATGTACACATATTTAATGAGGTAGTTTAACACTTCTTGCAAACAATCTTTCTGCAAAATTAAATATGAACTTGAAAAACATTGCAAGCATTGTTTGAATCTGGTAGTTTCAGTGTGTTGACTGGGAAGATCAAAATTCTGGCCTCGGAAAAGGATTGGTACTAAATCCATATCAGAACATTTAAAAGCATTAACTTGTAGAATTTTCTTTCAAATTGTGCTATTTTGGTAGAAGAATTTCCCCTTCCCCACCAATAGCACTGTTCCACCCTTCCGCCACTAGCCAAGTTCCGCTGGGTGAAAGAAAACAACTATAATACGCACAGTAGCATGGCAAGAAGCAAGTCAGAGCAAGGCTCAGTCTAAACCAGCTATAGGGAGTTTCATTTTATGGTAAGCTTTTACGTCTTACATTCATGACGGAATCTCTCATATATTAGAGGGTTTTAAACCTATTAATTTTCATATCTCTTTCTTTCCAGACCTCGTGTTTTTCAAAAAGGAATATTCTTAAGATTTTAGCCACGAATATGGTGGTCATGCAGCACTGGTCTTTGCCATATGACAGGCGGTCTCATAAGGCTTAAGATTTCTTCTATCAGAATAGCTCAATTTGAAATAAAATTCTACAAGTTAATACTTTTAAATGTTCTGATATGGATTCAGTACCAATCCTTTTCCGAAGCCAGAATTTCAATTGCCCCAGTCAACACACTGAAACTACCAGATTCGAACAATGCTTGCAAAGTTTTTCAAGTAAGGTCATTCATATTTAACTTTGCAGAAAGATTGTTTGCAAGAAGTGTTAAACTACCTCATATGTGTATATTTGTTCAATGTTTTCTCAACAGTTCAAAAGGAACTTCAGTTTTAAATACAGACAGCAACAATGGACATTGATTCCGTACAAGACTTTATGGCAGGCTTGTCATATTTCAAGTTATATTTAATTTTTTAACATTGAAAACAACAAAAGTTTTTGCAAGAAGTGAGGTCAATTTGTGTAAATAATGTAGTTATATCTTTTGCATTTTTCAAAAAATGTCCTTAAAAAGGCACTGGGTTCTTCCACTTTTTCAATTTCTGAATTTTGAGTTTTGTAATCTACCATGTGATTTTATGGCTGATGACTTCTAAAACAGAGATGACATGTCCCTAAATATATTTAATATGTTTTTTAATTAAATAGTTCACACGTAAAGTGATGTGTATTGATTGGGTGGACCAAAACCTAACATTGTTTCTTAATTTTAACTATATCAATATGGTTCTATACGATGAAGTTCGTAAATTGAACATATAAAAATGATTCCTTAATAATGGGGAGCAAGGCTAACAATTTTGATATCTTTAGAGTGTTGAAGAAAACTGAATACATAATAAAGAGCAACAATTATAACTATGTAATCAGTAAAGAACCTTAAACCAGAGACTTAATGAAGTAATATCAATAAAATATCTTAGTCAGTGGATATTCTACAAAGCAGAACACTTATTATAGGCCAAAAAATTGTATTTGTATGACAGTGGTGCATCATCTTCAACCTCTAAATCAGAAACTAAACTGAAGAAAATGTTTGTATAATTTAGCACCATTTAGCAGATAGACGGTTGTAATACAGTGTTTACAGCAAAGGAAACAGTCCCAAAGAAAGAGACTAATGCCATTTTTTCCATGATGTGAAGGCTATAATTAAATAAACACTTGCACCAAACAGCAATGGATTTTACTATCTTCAATTTTCTTGTTTGTTATGCAATATACAAAATATATTTTATAAACACACACATATCTTAAATCATAACACTGATACAATCTTACTTTAATTTTCATTTCAAGATAGGTAAATTTTAGTACTATTATAAATAGAAACTTAAATAAGGATTCATTGGAAAGTTTAAAATCTAAATGAACTGTTAATTGTTTATTATGTGTTAAAGGACAAAACAGGATACGTACATGCCATCTTTATAGTGTCAGTCAATAAAATTTAAGGAATGGCTGCTAGCAGAGAAATCCCTTAATTTAAAAGGGCTAGTATTTCCAAATCCATAATGATCATTTCAAAATAGAACTGCCTTGCTTGATTGCACAACATAATCTTGCCATTACCTTCATTCAACAGAGTTCATGCAACTAAGGAATGGAGATAATAAAAGTTATACAATCCAACACCACAAAAAAATGAAACCGAAAATCTCAAAATCGATGTACCCGATTTACTTTACATTAGCATATCTACAGGATGCCTCCAGGCAAAATAACAAATTAATAAAATTCCAGGTTGAGCTAGAATCTATGTTAATAGTTCCTTTCATCTTCCTCATTCTTAAATAATGCGTGCAAGAACAGTTTACAACCAAAATCAAATTAATATTTACTATATATTTGGTATTTTAATATATGCCCAAAGAGGAAATCAATTTGTAAAACATTATGGAATCAGAGATAAAAGTCAAGGAAATAAGAAAATACTCATACTTGCAATTAGATCATTTCGGTCTATACCAAGAAAATAAATTATCAGCAAAAGAGAAGGGAAAAAAATGAGAAACACATTCAAGAGTTAAAAATCTGTCAATGTATAAAGATTTTCCAAAGATAGAGACAGAAAGAGATAACTTTATATATGCTTACCTCATCAAAAAAGACTTGTGTTTTTCTCAGAATATGTTTAAGCTCGGTTAGTTCCAAAAAATTACGCTTCAAAGCTTCTGCATTCTGATTTACTTCACGCAGTTCATTCTCCAGTTTTTCAAAAGTAGCCTATTAAAGAAAAGGACAAAAATTTACAGTAACATTATCCACTGATGCATGAACGAAGAAACACTACCACAAATTGATGAAATAAATAATTTACACCAATTTTGCCATTTATGTCACGGTTAGAAGCTGAGCAAGAAGAATATTTAATTAATGAATTGTTTTGTTGTCTCCAAGGGATATAGCATTATCAGAGACTTAAAAGTAAGCTATTTATTGAGACTTGACAATGATTAAAGAAATCTTTCTGGAGGTGCATGTCTGAGAGGTCAGATCAGTAGAAATACAAAGCAAGAATTGAGAGGTACTACTAAGTTATTGGATCATGTACTAAATGTCTGCAAATCTGCAATTTTCATATGGGTATCACTGAAATGTATGTGGAATACGTTAAGGGGAATACCACTAACCTCAGTCAAACACAATGTTCTGGTCTACGTTCACATAATTATAAAAGCCAAATTTTATCAAGTGGCCATCTTTTTGGTAACTTCATGAAAATTACTTAGAATGAATAACTTTTGTAGTCCTCAGGTTTAACAATCAGAAGAAATATTTTCCCCTTAGGGGCAAAAGATCCACATGGGTCGACGCCCCAAACAAATAGCACAAAAAAATATATATATTTACCCCTGATATCTAGCAACTTGTTTCAACTGTCTAGCCTTCCATCCATAGCTTACCATAGCAGCCGAGTGTGAAACTGTGTGGTGGTTGAGAGTACACCTTTATCTTCATGCATACCTTGCGGCCATTCAGAGAATATACAGCAACACTATTTCTCTGCCCCAGCTGGCTATGTCCGTTATTATCCTTCAGTCTAGTGACAATACTGAACTGACTGGTGCCTACATAAACTTGCCTGCAGCTACAGTGTATCCTTGTATACTTCTGTAGCGTGTGGGTGGTATCTGTCTTCAGCACATCCCAGTATGTCTGCAATCTTCCTTCTGGTGCTGTTTGTACACACAAAGTTATCGACCATTACTAGAGTAATTTTTCCTACCCGAGTTCCCAATTCGTGGATTTTTAGACACTGTTGGAGGTTTTGTGTTTAGGATAATGTTTTTTCCACCCACGTTCACATGTACCTTCTAACTTGCCTTTATGATCAGCAGAGGTACAATGAAGGAGCCTTCCCAAAGATATCCACGAATCACAATCGGGCATAATTTTGGGCAACACTGACGAACAAGAGTCAATGGCCGATACTTCAAAAAATGGTTAAGAAACATTTAAATATCAATACTGAAGAACTGTCTGCAAATAAAGAGATTTTAATAGCAATTATGTGCAAAGAAAGTAATAGTGATACTTTGTTTTACAAGAGACTCACAGAGGGCCAACTAGTCAAGGACCAAAGATCAGTAGAAAGGCCACATGATCAGTATGAAACGGTTGTATTCATTGCCATGACTTGTACCAATGATACAGAAATAATTCCTGTTAAGTTGAATTCCTGTATAACAGGGTAATTTATATAAACCGGGTTGTTTCCAAAATGACTCCATTTCCATCCGATAGCTGTCTCGCTGGTTACCCACTACGGTAATGAGTAGACCGTACAACCAACGTCCCAATGCAGAGTATCTGTAAATAACCTAATCCCCTAAGGTGACCAACCACTTTGGGTAGATGAATTTCCTTAGGACAATAGTCTCAGTGCAGGAAATGACACTGGAACCCATGAAGGAGCATCTGACCTCAGGTTAGGGGCGGCTGTAAAAGGCTTCTATACTCTGTCAGAAGCGGCCTGAGCACCTGCTAGAAGAAGCTCTAAAGTACCTTTGTGAAAATTATGGAATGAAAATCAGCATGGAAAAGAGTAGTACAACTGTGTTGACTACAGGGGAAAGGGAAGGGAAATTACACTTTTTTTAAAAAGAGGAAAAACTTGAAATTTATTACATATAGCTTCAAATACTTGAAAAGCAAACCGATGCAGGATGCATGGTTGCACAAGATCAGTACAAGAATTCAACAGGGAAATGCATTCTACCAGAGTGTGAGAAACCTGGTACAAAGGTAGGAATTACCAATGAATTGTAAAGATGTAATGTAAAAGATGTACTACTGTGAAATAAAGGCATATGCAGTGGAGACCTGGACACTGACAAAAAGACAAGAGAATAAAATCCAGGCCAGTGAGATGAAAGTTTTAAGACGATACGAAAGACAAGAAAGGAGAGCAAGAAATTAGGACGTCAGTGAAGTAATCTGAGTAGAAACATTTTATGAATTAATGGAACAAAATAAACTTAGATGGCTTGGACATGCTAAGAGGATGGAAGACTGAAGGATGCCAAAGCGGATGATAAGAGGACCCAGTAGGAGGATGTAAGGCAAGACTAAGGTGGTTGAAAATGACCTACTATAATTAGAAGAAACCTGGACTGGAACACAGTTTAAGAAGAACAATGGTGGTTGGGTCTCCCACAAGTCCAACCCCTCGTCCACGTCGTGGGAGATGGGCAACGTCATCAAGTAGAGAATAGCTTGTGGGGGTGAAGTACAGTGGGGACTGTGTGGGCCCCCAGACCACTACGGTAGCTGTGAAGGCCCTACAGGAATCCTGAAAAAGATGGGGGCTAACGGGGCTCTGGTGAAGTCACAACAGGCCTGGCAAGCCGGTGATGGATATTAACTTGCTTTCAAGGAAACAAGGAACGATAAGCCGTACAGATGTAACAGACGACGACCCTGGCAAGGACAAGATTACGAATTGGCACACTGAATATACAAACATTGACAGGAAAAGTAGAAGAGGTTGTAGACATGATGGAAAGAAAAAAACTGGATGTACTAACGCTGGCAGAGACTAAGTGGAGGGGTGAGGGTAGGAGAGAGCTGTAGAATGGTTTTCAGTTGTACTAGATAGGAAATGAGGGAAAGCGAAATGGAGTAGGAGTGGTAGTAAGAAATGGATTGAAAGAGGAAGTAAAATGAATAAGCGACAGGTTGATAAAAGTCAAAATAACAATCAAAGGTAAAACCTGGGAAATTGTACAAGTGTTTGCTCCACAAGCAGGTTGAACGCAACAGGTAAAGATGACTGAGGAAGAATTGGAGAGACAATTGAATGGACAAAATGTGGTAATGGGAGACTTGAATGCCCATGTAGGCATGGAAAGGAAGAGTTATAAGAACATGATTGGAGCGGAAGGATGGGGAAATAGGAATAAGGAAGGAGAAAGATTACTGGATTTGTGCAAAAGAAATGGGATGATGGTCGGGAACTTTTAGTTCAAAAAGAGAGAAAGCCATGAGATAATGCGGTATAGCAGTGACTGGTCTAGGAAATCCATTGTAGATTACATGATCTATGACTGGGAAATGAAGAGGAATGTTATAGATGTAAGGGTAATACCATCAGAGACGCTAGATGGTTATCACAGACTACTGGTAATGAAACTGAGAACAATGACGGAAAGGAAAAGAACAGAGAAGCAAGAAAGACACATCAAAATATGGAAACTGAAGGAAAAGGAAGCCAAGGAAGAATATCAGGAAAAAATAAGATTGAACGTACCAACAGATGATACAAAAACAGGAGAGAAGGAATGGGAAAGGTTCAAGAGGACACTAGTAAAAACTGCAGAGGAAGTTTGTGGGAGAACTAGTGCCAGGAAAAGATGCAAGGAGACCCCATGGTGGAATGACAGAGTCAAAGCAGCAGTTAGGTAGAAGTATAAAGCTTTCAGAGTGTGGTTTCAGCAGAGAACACCGGAGACAAAACAAGAATATCAGACGAAAAAGGAAGAAGGTAAAAAGGTTGTAACAGAGAAGAAAAAAATGGATGGAAAAGTTGACAAACATGATGGAAGAGGATAACAAAGGAAATAAAGTACTGTATGGAATAGTCAAGAGTAAGAGAAAAGGCAAGAGGGAAGGTGTTATAATGATAGACAAAAATGAAAATGAAGTGCAGGAAATGGAGAAACTCAAAGGAATGTGGAAGGAATATTTTGAAGATTTACTAAACCCAGAAGGATGCACTGAGGAGGAAAGTAGAAGCAGGGAGGAAGTAAATATGGAAGAAGAAAAAGACTTAACATGGGCAGAAGTGGAGCTAGCTCTGGACAAGATGAAAGGAGGGAAAGCCCCAGGGTTAGATGAAGTGAGTATTGAGATGGTGAAGGCAGCAGGAGAGGTAGGGAAACAGCAGCTTTATCATGTGTTGAAAGTAGTATGAAAGGAAAGGAAGACCCCTGAAGATTGGAAGAAGGGGGTTATCATACACCCATTTTCAAGAAGGGGAATAGAAAAGAGTTTAAGAGCTATAGGGGAGTCACATTGATATGCCAATGTGCAAAGGTGTTTGAGAAGATTTGAGAATAGAATCAGAAACAGGGTGGAAGAAAAGTTAAAAGAAGAGCAGTATGGTTTCAGATCAGGAAGGTCCACAGTAGACCTTACATTCGCAGTAAGGCAACTACAAGAGCGTCATTATGAATGGGGTAAGGATCTTGTGATGGCCTTCATGGACTTTGAGAAAGCTTATAACCATGTGTGTAGAAACAAGGTTTGGGAAGCCTTACAGAGAAAAGGTGTCGAGGAACAGACCGTAGAAAGAGTGAAGGAGATGTACAATGGGAGTGTCAGTTGTATGAAAATAGGAGAGAAAACAGGGTGGTTTGAGCAAAAAGGTGAATTAAAACAAGGAAGTGCTCTGTCACCTTTGCTCTTCGTAGTAACAATGGATGAGATAATGACAAAAGTGGCAAGGAAAATGGGAAAAGGAAAAATAAAAGTGATGATATTTGCAGATGACCTGTTATTCCGGGGAGAAAAGGAAGAGGACATCCAGGAACATTTAGATGCTTGGGTAGATGAGGTGGAACAATATGGAATGAAATTTAATGCCCAGAAGAGTGAGATAGTGATCACAACTAGAAAGGAGAGACCTACGAGAGGGATAATGCTTGGAGGGAAACAGCTTAGGAAGGTAGAGTTTCAAGTACTTGGATAATGAAGCAGAGAGCCGTGAATAGAATACAGGCAAGTGAAATTAAATTTCTGAGAAGCAGGATACGAGTGACAAAATGGGATAAGATGAGAAATGAGAAGGTTCGAGATATAGTAAAAGAAGAGCCACTACAGAATAGGATAGAGGCATCTAGACTTAGATGGTATGGACACATGAAGAGAATGACAGAGGAAAGGATACCAAGGAGGATGCACGAAATGGAGATAAACAGGTAAACGGACAAGAGAAACTCCAAGAGACAGGTGGATAAAAGGAGTGGAAGAGAGTGTACAGAAAACAGGAGAGGACTGGGGAAGAGTGACTAGGGAGAAGTGGTGGGAAGACAAGAGGAGATGGAGAGGCTTATGTTCCAAGCAGACCTGGCCAACAGCTGGAAACTGCAGACGATGATGATGATGATGATGATGATGAATGGTGGTTGGATAGAGGAAGATAAGGAAGGTGCCATAAACATCCCAACCTAGCGGGAGCTGGATGAGATAAATGGATGATTGTGAAGAAACTCTGGGAGATTCAGTTGCCCACATTTACCAACAATATGCAAATTATTCTTTGTCAAGCATCAATTTATTGTTTCCTCAATTTTGCTTCTTGTTTTACCACAGATTCGTTCAAGTTACAGTACACATTGTCTCAGCACATGTTTAATGAAAAATTATTGGATTACAAAGTTCATTGTAGCCATGCAAAATGTGTTAAGGATAGAGTATGGTGTGCACAATCCTCCTAAATGAGATACCATACTGGCTATAGTGAAAAAGTTGGAAATAACTCTGTCTTTGCAGATCAAGTCTGGCAAGCCTGGCACATATGGTTTGGCAGATGTGGCAGAAGATGTTCAAACTAGGAAATGGTTACATTGTTTGTCTCAGGAGGCGAGGTATTCGTATTCCATATGTCAAAGAGCAACCAAGGTAAAGAAACCACAGCCATGCAAGACGACTGCCATTCACGAGTTGCAGGAGCCAGATAAGGGAAAAACAAGTTGGTTACTGAACATGGTTCTTGGATTTTACTGTACAGCTACAAGGAATTCCAAAGATGAGGCCTGGTTCTATCTGACTGGTAATGTAAGGTCTCAAAATATCCACATTTGGACCACACAACCCACATTGTATTCAATAAGGACCTGCACCCACAGAATGTCCAAGTTTGGTGTGCAGTCTCAGCAAACCAAACAGTGGGTCCATTCTTCTTCTTGGATATGATGAACAAAGACTGGCACAAGAACATCTTCCTGCAATTTGTTGAGCAACTACACAACACTGAGCTAACTCAGGGTTATTTTCAGCAAGACCTGCCACATGTCAACCAAGTCTCTTGCTTTGGTCAGCAGCTTCTTTGAGGACAGAGTAATCTCTACAAATTTTTGGCCACCAAGTTCAGATTTAATGACACCAGATTATTTCCTGTGGGGTTATCTCAAGGACAAAGTGTATCGAAATTAACTACAAACAACTTTAAAATTTGAAGACTAACATCATGACAAATCAATGGATGAAGCAGTTGAATGCGTCAAAATGCTAGACCTAGAGTTATAGTATTGTACAGACTTGTGACTACGCACATTTATCCTGAATTATATGCATGTGTGTACATAGATTCATCATATGATAAATAAATAAATAAATAAATAAATAAATAAATAAATGGAATAGACAAGGATATGTTCCCAACATATGATGGTAAGTGATTCTCCCACAGTTTCTTCATATCTGCTACCGACAGAAATGGGGTTGTCTTGAAAACCACCCAGTTTATAACGTGTACAACCCTGTACAACATTTACAAACACCACTCAATGCCAACTTCATGTTTAGTGAACCAGTTAATTTGAATAATCATAAGATTAGACTTGAAATTGAAGACTAACTGCCATAGTACCACATAGGGATACCATGAGCTATTGGTGAAGAACTTTAAAACTGGACTGAACAAATTGGACTGAAGCTCATTCATGATCCGAAGTTGCCACCTTCATTTAATAGTGGAAGGTGGAAGATAGAAGCACAGTTATAATCTGGATACCATATTTGTCAGTGAAGTGATCTCTCAAAAAGCAATCAAACATTTCAAAGATGTGATTCCTAACACGCAACAAAGACCAATCATCTGTTGCTTTTTTTTTTGTTATTTGTTTTATGTTGCACCGACACAGATAGGTCTTATGGCGACGGAGGGATAGGAAAGGCCTAGGAGTGGGAAGGAAGCAGCCACGGTTTTAATTAGCCCCAGCATTTGCGTGGTGTGAAAATGGGAAACCACAGCTGCCGAAGGTGGGGTTTGAATCCACTATCCTCTGGACCTTACCACACAGCCAACTCGCTCGGTTCCAGTCATTTTAACTTCATTTGAAGTAACTGGGATAAATTCCCTGAAGACCTAGACAGAGAAATGGCAAATTACTTCCAGACATGAAGTCTTATGAAACATTTATAGATCTGGAAAACAAAATTCCCACATGCTGCCAAACCAATAGTTATTACTCAATCCAGCTAAATAATGTCTCAAGAAGTTTTGAATAGGAACTGTTCTATGAAACTATCCTTTTTCTAAAGAAACAGTTCAAGGAACTGAGGAGTTGTCAAATGCCTTAACATTTATATGAGAGAGATGGTGTAATCTACAACAGACATCATGCAGAATAATAATCATGCATGGAATCTGATTAACAATATCAACAGTCAATCATCAACACCCTGATTTCACCAGAATCTCATTACACCTGATCAGGTCAAAGATCAGCTGCTATTAAATAGCAAAACTAACCAAAGAAAGCGAATGACCATTGAGACCTAGAAAATGAAAAACTCCTTGCAACTCCACTATGAAAGAATTGCAAAATGTAATCCAAGTAAAACAAGGCACCAGGACTAGATGACCTAAGGACTGAACAGGAAAAACACTTTGGTCCATAACAATTCAGTGGATCCTTGAATTCGTGAACAACTGCATCACCACCACGTAGATTCCTAAAACCTGGAGAAAAGCTTGAGTTGTTGCCTTTCCAAAACCTGGTAAGGATCCAAATGAAGCAAATAGTTTTCACAATAATAAATTAATTTTGTAATGGTCAACCTTACAAGTAGGCCTACTTTATTTTACATAGTGTCAATATTATTTACATAAAAGGACAGTACTGGTTTTGACCTGTAAATAGGTCATCTTCAGCTGTTGAAGAACCTGCTTTATAGCGACTACAGAATAAATACTACTAAAATTAAAATTAAACAAGAATGCCACTATTCTAAAAAGGGTACTTAAGGTACAGTTTTGGGGGTTAGAGGGTTTTGCCCTGGCCCCATGATTTCTACATATTTCAAAAATGATATTTGCTGAGGTTGAAGTTGGATACAATTCTAAGAGTATCAAGAATCACTGACAGTCTCTACTGCTTCCTTTATCAAGGTGTTTTGAAATATCATCCACTCTACCTCACCACTCTCCACTTCTGTAGGCAGTTGTCCCCTTAACGGTCCTGGTAGTCTGTCTTCTTTCCGATCTGCTGTAGTTCCCACACCTTAATCTTAGGTAATTTCCCGGCTGTTATCTTTGGTACATTAATGTCTTTCAGATTGCTACTAATAACCAGTGGTTGCTATTGAGGTCCTCACTTGTAATCACCTTGACATCAGTCACGAGTCTACTTTATCTGTAACGACAGTCAATGGCCACCTTTCTCTGTCCATCCCAGCTGTATCGGGTAATCTTGAGACCGACTTGTGAACCAACTGTTTTTTTACTACCGAACAGTCTCTTATGCAAAAGTCTAGATGTTCCTATTCTTAATTCCTTTTCCCATGGCCATATGGTTCCATCACCTTCTCATAACCATTCCTGTCTGTCCCGAGCTGTGCGTTGAGGTCCCCGATGATTGCCTTCTATTCAGTGATGGTCTCTTCTCGGTCTTCAAGAAACTTGTTCTTTTCATCCTGACTGCAACCAGTTTGAGGGGCATACAGCTGCATGGCTTCTTTTGCCCTAGGCAAACTGTTACCTTTATAATCCTCTCATTGATGTACTGGATTTATGTAATAGCATTTAACTCTTTTGCCAATATCAATTCTAGTCCATTTCCCATCTCTCTTTTGTTATCATTCCAGTAAGGATATTGTTCTTTCTCAACTTTTTTCCTTTTACCTTTCCATTTAGTTTCACTCAGTTCTAGGATTGATACTTTCCTTCTCTGCATGATGTCCACTAACTGTGAATTTCCCAGTCAAATTCAGTACATTGATTGTTCCTATTCGGGTGTGCTGTCTTCTACGGAACTGTTGCACAGTCGCAAGGAATGGCCTATCATCAGGCTGTATCCATCATACCTGGCGTGGGTCTGCGGGTGCTGTTGTCTGCTCCTGATGCAAGTGCAATAGACTAGTATAACTTGGAAACAATTCTCTAAAACCATGGGTAAATAGTAGAAATATCAAGCTCGATTAGTAGGTATAATAATAATAATAATAATAATAATAATAATAATAATAATAATAATAAGAGAAATAACATTTCAAAGAAAGGAATAGAACATTCTAGGTGGCAGAGAAGTTTGTAAGCCAAGAGATTTGTGTCTCAATATTATGAAACATTGTGCAAGTTAAATACGCACTTCTGCTGGAAACGTACGAAGTCACGTGTAAGAGACATAGGAACAGCTTCTCAGCGTTTCTAAAACATTGTGTGTAAGAACGTGACTAGGAGGTTCCATACTAAAGAACCAATCAGAACAGTAATACTGTGACTTGTACAAGTAACTCAAAGTAGTGGTGGATTAATCAAGTAGAGAGTTCTCAAAAGAATGGAAAAGGGGATATTAACTCATGACTTGTAAACAACAGGGCTTTTGACGTTCATCACTCGGAGAGGGCTTTTGACTAGACCGGGGCCATATCGTCCAGTGAACAGATAGCGAGTCGGCCAAGAGAAACTGCTAAGAGTGCTGGTAGACTTTGTGTAGAGCCACGAGTACGCAGTAAAGTAATAGCAAGTCAGAGGAATATTAGGCTTTTGAACTGAGTGTGATTCGTTAGTTAACGATCACAGGATTTTCGACACCAGTAGTCAATTAGGTGTTGGAGAAAAATAATTAGTATTTAGCCAGCATTCATTCTTATTGGGAGAGTTTCGTATTGCAGTCAAGTGACGGGTTCCAAGGACTCCAGCGTAGAAAAAGAAGAACGAAGACTCCAGCTGTCCGAGGATCAGCATCATCCGTAGTTAAGTATTCAACCAGTGTATCTATTCTTGTGTGTAAAATAAGCACTCAAAGACTTATCAAGACCTGAAGAGAATTAAAGGTTGAATGGTGTCAGAAATTTATATGTGCTTTGTATATATATATTATTACCACCAGGGTTTTAGAATATAAGCGATATTCAAACTATCTTTGCTAATCTGACTATACGCTCCCAGAACTCCGAACTCAAGTCCTTAGCCTGCTGAAATCCTTAGGGTCACGAGAGAAGTATACCGAAGAAAGAGATCCACTGTCGTAAACCGATAGTAGAGCTCTCAGGTGTGACAGGGAAAACTTCACACACTAAGGGATGCATTGTACTGCACGTAGGGGAATCCTCCCCTGAATTTCCTGTTGTCGGAGATGAATATGGACTTTCGTGAGACGGCCTCATAGGGAGAGACCTTCTACAAGAGAGCATAATTAGAGATGGGTATGTGAAGATTTTTGATCGAAGATACCCAATGGGCTTAAGTGTACGGGAAATATGTCAGATAAGTGTTACCAACTAGGATAAGTTGAGTGCATTAGAAGGCACAGTAGAAGTAGGAATGCAAGGTCAAGAGAACCTGCTTCGATTTCTACTACATACCGGGAGCGAAGTATCTCTCATAAAGAGACAGGTTGTGCCAAGGGAAGCCATGATTGTTAGGGAACCTGCCCTCAAATTAAAGGACATAGGTTCAGAGAAAATCCGAACTAAGGGCATCGTACGACTTCCAATAAGAGTCAAATGCAGACTTTCATACAGTGGATGACAATGTACAGCTCAAGTATGATGGGATCATAGGCAGAAATATACTTAAAGACAGTATAATAAATTTCAAAGAGGGAAACACCATATAACTATGAAAACTGCTCAGGTCCACATGATCTGTCTCAAACCTAGAACAGAGACGATTGTTGAAGTAAGAATGGACAAAAGAGTGGCGGAAGGTGTGATTGAAAAGAAGGAACTTTTGCCAGGGGTATACATAGCGAGCTGTGTAATGAAGGCACGCGATCACACAGCATTTGTGAGTGTGCTTAATACAAGGGAGACCGAAGTAAATTTTGAAAGAGATTGAACCCATGGCAATCTCAGAGCGAACCGAAAGAAAGTGAACCAAATAAAACAAGTAAAACACAAAATCTCGAGAACAAAGAGTGATAGACCAATTGAGGGTCGACCATTTGGCACTCAAAGTCCAAGAGGAGTTGTATGCTATTTGTGCAGCATATAATGATATTCTTCACTTAGAAAGGATAAGTTAACTTACACAGATTTGTTACAACACGTGATCAGAGTCGAGGAAAATCAATCTCCAATTAATGTAAGACCTTACAGATTACCTGAGGCTCAAAAGGAGGAAATTCAAAGGCAGATTGACAAGATGTTAGACGAAATAATTGTACCTATCAAAAGCCCGTGATCCGCGCCACTGCTCCTTGTCCCAAAGAAAATGGACACTTCAGGGAAACACAAATACAGAATTTGCATTGATTTTTGTGAGCTCAATAAAGTGACAATAGGGACAGTATTGTTGATACCTCTCATGAGAGCTCTTCGATGCTTTAGGGAAAGCATGGTATTTTTCTACCATGGATTGAGCATCAGGGTATCGTCAGGTGTTAATAAGGCCAGAGGACCATGAAAAGACGGCATTCTCAGCCTTAGGGCGGCATTATGAGTACCTACGCATACCGATGGGCCTTAAGGACTCGCCGAGGACCTTTATGAGGCTCATGACGACAGCAATGTCGGGCCTAAATGGTGTTAAATGCTTGATTTATATGGATGACGTTTTGGTGTATGCTAGCTCCATAGAAGACCATAATCAGAGATTACGGGACATATTTCAAAGACTCAGGGAACAGAGACAAATTACAGCCAGATAAGTGTGAATTTCTGCGAACAGAGATAGCATTCTTAGGTCATGTTATTACCGAGCATGGAGTGCAACCGGATGAGTGAAAGGTTGAGGAAGTAAGGAATTTTCCTAGGCCTACAACTACAAAACAGTTGAAAGGATTTTTAGGCTTAAGTGGGTATTATCGGAGGTTCGTACCTGAGTATAGCAAGACCACGAAACCTCTGTATGAACTCCTGAAGAACAATGTCCCTTATGTATGGACAGACAAGCAGGAGGCAGCCTTCAATATATTGAAGCAGAAGTTAACTGAGAAGCCCATATTACAATACCCAGACTTTGAAAAGCTATTCACACTCACTACGGATGCCAGTGGCAAAGCCTTGGGCGCTATCTTATCACAGGAAGAATTAGGGAAAGATTTACCAGTGGCATACGCAAGTAGAATTTGAATAAAGCAGAGAAAAACTACTCAGTCACAGAGAAAGAACTACTTGCAATTGTATGGGGTGTAAAGTATTTCAGGCCATACTTATTCGGGCGGCATTTTACAGTAGTGATGGATCACAAGCCACTGAAGTGGGTATTCAATGTTCAGGACCCATCATCCAGGTTTAATAAAGTTCAGATTAAATTTAGCTGAATACGATTTCACGATAGTGTACAAGACGGGTAAAACGAAAAAGAATGCTGATGCATTGAGTAGAATTCCCGCTGTACCTGAGAGAGCAGTGCAAGTGGTGAGTTCAGAGGGGATAAGTTCCCAAGGGACAGGTGAAACCGAAATAATAGATAATGAGCGGAATGATCTCGCGGACGCGAAAGCAGAGAGGTCAGGAAAAGATGTACGAATTAAAGACTAACTCAGAGGACGCAACTGCAGAGGAGAATGAGTCCGAAGAGGAAAGTGATACACCTGTGAAAGAGCGAAACGACTTAACGGAGGAAGATAAGTTGGCAATATTGCGTGATGCCCATACGTCCCTTATAGATGGACACCCAGGGATCACAAGAACATTAGCACGAATCAAGGATGTTATACAGTGGCCAAATATGAAGGACGTAGAAACATTTATCCGTTCTTGTCCTTCATGCCAGAAAAAAAAAGAATTACGGGTCCAGAGGTTAGAGCGCCTATGATTATAACGAATACGCCGAGTACAGTATTTGAAAAAGTAGCAATCGATGTCGCAGGTCCCCTACTGGTTACAGAAAGACAGCATAAATTATTACTTACCTGTCAGGACCAATTGTCGAAATATTTAATTGCCAGTCCGATTATCAATCAGGAAGCTGATACGGTGACAAGAACACTGGTAATGAACGTGATAAGTGTATTCGGAATACCAAATAAAATTCTAACAGAGATGGGAAGTAATTTCATGAGTCAAACCTTTAAGAGGCTATGTAGAATTCTGAGAATCGAAAAGATCCCTACAACAGCATTCAGGCCGCAATCAAACGGCATGATCATAGAATATTTACGTCATGATGTATGTAAGGATCAGAACGACTGGGATGAATACTTGCCAACAGCTACTTTCGTGTATAATACTTCCAAACACAGTAACACAGGGTTCACGCCACATGAATTAATATTCGGGCGAAAGGCTAATATAGCGGGAATTTTGCAGAGGAAACCAGAGCCTACTTATAATGAGTATCAGGATACAATCGAAGGCTTAACCGGAAAACCATGAGATCGCACGAAAGACCCTGATTCAGAGCAAGGAACGAGAAAAACAGAAACACGACAGAAAACGGGAAATAAATTTTCAGGTTGGTGATAAGGTATTACTAAGGGATGAAATCTTAAGAAGAGGGAGGTCAATGAAATTTGGACAGATATATATAGGACCTTACGAAAGAGCGAATTTATGGTGTCAATGGTTTGTTGAAAATTAACAAGAAAGGGAAATTAAAGTGCACAAAAACCGATTAAAACTGTATGTGTAGAGGGTCAAAGTTCAAACCAAAGGGTTGAAAATTGGCTTCAATTTAGGTTGAGGTAAGTTACACTTCTTACCTCAACAGCGCTTCGGAAGTATCGATGATTCCTGGTAAGATTTCTTTGAAACATCCTGCCAAATCACGTCCTAAATTTCATAAGAAAGTTTTAGAGATTCAAACCTGGGCAACAAAGGGGCCAAGAAATAATTGGTGGAACGGAACATATTGTGTGTTGTCGCGAAACCTTTCAAAAAGGTTGTGGTTAGCGAGATCCCAACCTAGATGTCATCTCACACACAGGGAAACAAACGAACAGTCCGATCCCATAGAGTAACAATAGAAGTAAACAGGGAGATATAATGATGTAACGTGTGCATATGACAAGGTGAACAGAAAACTCCCAGCTTAATCAGAAGGAAAATTATACTCACGATGATGATGATGATGATGATAATAATAATCATAGAAAGCAAGTCTACTGAACAAGGAAATACAATATTGGGAAGAGGGAAGGAATGTGACTTGACCAGTCCAAGCTAACATAACGGGGAGAGAGTCTAATGAACCTTGAGCGAAAGCGGCCTTCAGTTATTGCGTAAATGGGAGTAAAATGACATAACAAGTTAACAGGGGTACACAAACTATAATAGCAATATGAAATATAGTGGTGGCTACACTTAATAAAACCACGTACCGGATACGAACCCCAACACGGGAAATCATTTATTAGAGTGATACCTTGTGCATACGGTGAACATAACTTGCAGTAGAAATGAGTTACTATGACAGTGTTTAAAACATTTGTAAATTGCAAAATTTGCATAAATGTAGTACTCCTATAGTACGGTACAACGGAAAATTTTCTTTACAGGTCACCCCTAAAGAAACAAGACAAACTGCTTTCAAAATGTATAGGACAATTTATGTAGTAATCACAGTACACTTTTCGGGAAAGGTAATTGGAGAAGGGATAGACTTTCAGGTAATTCCTTATGAGAAAACCCCAGGGGTATATTTCAAAGATGAGGGAAACGTACAGTTGTCTACTAGTGAGTGGAGATTGGTCACTTATGTTAATTTAAGTAAATCAGCAGAAGCATACACACTAATTAGAAAGATAAAGACACAGGTGTTATGTTATCCATTACAGAGTGAATTAAATTTTACATGCCAACATGAAGTGCAGATGGAAATGAATCATTTAGAGAAGGTACAGGAATTAAGGGACACTTTGAAACCGTTTACTAAGAATACTGTGAAACAGGAAAAGAGAGGTTTATTTAATTTTATTGGCACATTATTGAAAACGTTAGAGAAAGAACAACTTTCAACACTTAAACTTGCGAAGGAACAACTTATTGTCACACGATCTACACTACAGTCACTGAATAATACTAATGAATGGCTAACGAGTTAAAATTAAATAAGAATTTAGAACAAATAAAAGGGTTTTTGGGAAATGAAACAAGTCAGTTGAAACGTGAGTTCACTCAGATATTGAGATTGCCATTAACCGACATTTGATAGAAATAGAGGACCTCATTTCACTAGTGTACGATCAATATAAGGTGATATCGTCCGGGATAATGTATGCACAATTAGGAATAATAAATATGCAAATTTTATGCCCTTCTGAGATTTTAAAAGCTTATAGGAAATCCCAAGATCAGTTTCCACAAGGGATGACCCTCCCATTAGAGTTGGATATGACTCAAGATTATTTGATTTACAAGATTGCTAATGTAAATGCATTCATAAATAAGAATATGCTGGTACATTTGGTGAAAATGCCTCTAACCGACAAGAAAAACTTTCAGTTATATAAAATACTTCCTTTCCCTATGCTAATTAAAGACGGTGATAATAAATATTGTAAAGGAATATATTCACATTAGGGTAGAAAAAGACTATTATTATTATTATTATTATTATTATTATTATTATTATTATTATTGATTCAGAACAACAATTGTATGCATATTTAACTAAGGAACAAGTGAGAGTGCAAACAGGTAGATGAAAGTTAGAGAGTGTGTACATCTAATTATGTGTTAAAATTGGTGCATGGAGAAAAAGATTGTGTATTAACATTAAGAGGAACAACAACAATACCAAGTGAGTGTAACAAAAACATAATTAAAGTCCATGAGCTTGTATGGTTACCTGTAAGTGACAATATTTATACTTGGCTCCAGATCTTACAAAGGTAACCATAGTTTGTGATGAAACACACAATGTAAACTTTGTAAATGTAGGGATAATTGCAATGTATCAACCTTGTACCATTTACGGACCAAATTGTAAGATACGGTCCACAGGTAGCATTAATACAACTTATTTAAAGGATATAATCCCAAATTTTTTGTTAGAATACGAATGCTGTGAATATCTTAATAGTGATATAAAACTAAATAATCTACCTGAATTAAAAGAGGTGCCATTACACAGCCTGCTCACATATACTGATGATGTAAGACATGCAGGTATCAAAATAGATGTGGAAAATTTAATATTGGAAAAGGAATTATATACAAAACAATTACATGCTGATATGAATGTGTATAAAGTCATAGTGTGGACAATAGTGGCTCTAGTGGCTTTAGTAATTTTGTTAACATGTTGTAAATGCTGTCCATGTTTTTCAGGAATATTTAAGAGGAAGCATTGGTTGTTGCACAAAAATATGCTTTAAGCAGAAAATAGTCAATGAGAATAGGGTTAAAGAAAGGTCATCAGATGATGACTTAGTGGTCCATTTTGAGAGACCAAGGTTATCAGGTAGTCGTCCCAGTATACATGATTCAAAAGTCAATGTAGTTGAGATTGAAGATACAGCAATAGTGCAAACACCCAGCAGTTTAAGATATAAAGAAAAGGGGTAGAATTTAAAGTAATAATGCCACACAGGGGAGATATTCCACATCCAGGGAAAGTGTAAGCAAACACAAGTGTGACAGAAGTGTTTGTGTCAAGAGGACGCAAAGTACTTCTTCCCAGGCGGGGGAGGTGTTGTGAATGGCGATTCGCGACGTGCCTTTCGCATATAACAAAGTGAGCGAACGGACTCGAATGAGAATCAAATCCGTGACTTTCAGGGTATAAAGCCTGTGATTTGAAAAGTAGCAGGCATATAAACACATGAATCGGTGAGTCGAGAAAGGCACTAACTGACATTTTTGGGTAAAATGAGTTGTACATTGGATAGTATATTTTCGAGGTAGGCGCATCGATTGGTGATGAAAGGAACTAGCTGCGATAGCTGTGTATGGATGTAATGCATAACCTCTTCTTTAGAGTTGGTGAAGAAAGGAACTAACTGCTGCATTTAGTTCTGTTCAATTCCAAACGTTGCGCCAGCTGATGTGATAGTGGCTCCATGGTGCAGTGCTGAAGGTTGCATGACCAAGGAAATACGATATCTATCTGCGCAGTTTGTATGTAGCAGAGTTTATTGTGTGTAAAATAGTATTTTTCAAGGTTTTCTGGAATTATTTAGCGTACAGACATTTTATGAAAGACTTCTGCAATGGCCTACCACAAATGCCTGTAACATTGATGATTATGATGATGATGTCTAATGTGTGTACAGTTGTATTTCAGAATTTGCAATTTATGTTACAAGTTGAAAACATGCCAATTTTTGTCATATAATCTCATTCAGAATTAAAAGACACTAAGTACAATACATTCATGTCCAGTTTAAAATAATTAAAATACACTATGGGAAATGTTACTTCTATTTTTTATACTCAGTGGTCCTTTCTGTACTACTTGGAAAAATAAAATACATGAAATCTATAAAACTGTAATACTCAGTTTTTATCGATTTACAAGAAAGTACTCAATGCGTAATTAGTTCCTTTCATGACTCACTGATTCACATGTATATATATATATATGAAAGGAAATTACAGGGGAGTTTGTATATGTTTATAATTCATAAATGATAGTAATAATAAGAGAAATAACAGAATATTTCAAAGAAAGGGATAGAACATTCTAGGTGGTATAGAAGTTTGTAAGCCAAGAGTTTTGTGTCTCAATATTATGAAACATTGTGCACGTTAAATACACACTTCTGCTGGAAACATACAAAGTCACGTGTAAGAGAAATAGGAACAGCTTCTCAGCATTTCTGGAACAGTGTGTTTAAGAACAACGTGACTGGGAGGTTCCATACTAAAGAATCAATCAGAACAGTAATACTGTGACGTATACTAGTAATTCGAAGTAGTGGTGGATTAATCAAGTAGAGAGTTCTTGAAAGAATGGAAAAGGAATATAAACTCATGACTTGTAAACAACAGGGCTTTCAACGGAGAGCTTTGGATTGTAGGCCGGAGGCCATTTCGTCCAGTGAACAGATAGTGAGTCAGCTAGGAGAAATTGCTAAGAGTGCTGGTAGACTTTGTGTAGAGCCGCAAGTATGCAGTAAAGTAATAGCAAGTCAGAGAAATATTAGGCTCTTGAACTGAGTGAGATTTGTTAGTGAACGATCACAGGGTTTTCCACACCAGTAGTCAATTAGGTGTTGAGTAAAATAATTAGTATTTAGCCAACATTCATTCTTATTGGGAGAGATTCATATCACTGTCAAGTGACTGGTTCCAAGGAGTCCAGCATAGAAGAAAGAACGAAGACTCCAGCTGTCCAAGGATCAGCATCATCCGTAGTTAAGTTTTCAACCAGTAAATATCTATTCTTGTGTGTAAAATAAGAACTCAAAGACTTATATCAAGATCTGAAAGATTTAAAGGTTGAATGGTGTCAGAAATGTATATGTGCTTTGTATATATGTATATTATTTCCAGGGTTTTAGAATATAAGTGAAAATTCTTAGGGCCACGACAGTATAATGTGTAATTAATTTGTAAATAAAACGGTGTACACAACTGACAATCTTGTGTGTGCACCTTTGTGGTTACACTCCGAGTTCTTGTATAAGTGTTGAAAGCGACTGCAGTTACCCTTCAACTTACTTACTAGGCCTAACGTTAGAAGATTTTCTGTCAAGGTTATCTCCCTCAGCCTTCAACAGTCTCCTGCCACATCTGCAAGGCAGCAGCTTTCTGTTGAATTTATGCAACAGTTCCTATATAACAGCTTCCACAAGCCCTCTAAGGGTGAACTCCTTTGCCCATAGCCATTGGTTCTCCCTTAGTTTGTCAGGCTTGGTAACGGCCGCCCTAATCTCGGCCCGACGGCCAGAGGTAGTACCGTCTACTGTCGTACGCGGTAGCAGGATGTACCTAACCTGACAATAATAATAAGACAATGGTGAAAGAGGATCAAAGAGAATGGAAGCAGAAAAAAATGTGGCAAAGAATGGTAACCTAAGCAAGCTGGGCAGAGAGGAAAGAAATACAGAGGTTCTCAGATCAATGCACACTGAATAGAAGAGATAGAAGAAAATTCACTGGCCACACACTGGCATTACTTTCCTTTGAATCTCATATTGAACCCTGGTGGGGGTGTGAGCTGTATCATTCAATTATAATTAAGGAATTATTGCATATTCGCTAAGCCAGAATATCTTACATTTATATTGTAGGCCTTCTGGCCAGTTCGGAAGGTATTGTGAAACCTACCACAGACGTCTGTATCCACTAGAGATTATGAAACACAATGGCCAGCAAAATTAGCATTCTTCATTGGAAAGAGAAGGGGCTGGTTATTTCAGAGTCAATAGAAATCTCCAGCCTAAGGGCCAAGTGATATTTAGAACAAGGAAATTACAGTGCGCAAGATTCTTGGAAATGTCAGGAAAAGGCCAGGGCTGCAGACGGGTGTTAAGCGTGCAGTTGGTATTTAAAGAAAAAAATATGAAATTTCAAACTCTCTCTTAGCTATGGAACAAGAGTAACATTCGCTGGGGAGAAGCAGTCAAGCCAACATCATATTATAGGAGGCACTATCAAATGTAATTTCACCGATTAAATTTATAAAGGAAAATTGAATATAGATTCAAGATCAGGAAAAATTTAGAAACATGACCAAATATTAAAAGTTATTAATTAATGAAGATTGACTGTCATAACTCTTAGAAATGGGGAAATGAAATGCTCACTCTCAACGTGACCTCTTGTGAACTCGGAGAGGGGATGAACATTCACTTAAATAGCGGATCAGGGCGACTGAGGGGACACTTGGAAAAAGTTCGTTGAGCTGTTACTTCGTCTTTAGGGTAGTGTAACCAATCGACTCCACAAAGTTTAGAGCCACCAGCAGCAATTGCCTAACGGCAAATTTATCGCAATTCATAAACATTTGCTAAGACTTGCAGATTCGGAACAAGTCCAAGTCAGTCTCACAGACATAAGTAGACAAGGATACCAATATTACGGAGTGCTGAGTTCGAAAACAGAGTGCGCAACGGGCCGTTAAGGTAATCGTGTTATTACAATGAAATTGAAATAATAAATAAGGTAGTTCAACCTATTCAATACAAATAAATATGAAATGTAGTATTACATTCCTATTTACCTATGCATTGTTTTTTGCATTTTATTCGGCTGATGACCCAGATTAGGGTCGAAACCGGTACCGCTTCCGCTTTTAATTAAATAGGAATGTAATACTACATTTCATATTTATTTGTATTGAATAGGTTGAACTACCTTATTTATTATTTCAATTTCATTGTGATACATTTCAATACAGAACATTATGAAATTTTTGTCTTTAAATGATCGTGTTATTATCACAAGTTCTTAAGTGCCGCGAAGGAATAAAGATATGTATGATGCTGCTGATGATGTTTTAAGGGGCCTAACATGGAAGGTCATCAGCCCCTAATGGAACAAGGACGACATGATATATGATAGTTAAAATTTTAAAATGTATCCACTGACTACAGCTTAAAAAAATGGTGACGAAGAAAAATGAATATGAGATTAAAAACAATCAGTGGATCTAATTCGCAATGCCTTATTTTCTAATAAAATAAGAGAAAATACAGGAAACAAAGGAATAAGGCATTGCCTGGTAGTACAGATATACAGTATATACATAATTTACGTTAGATGTTAAAAATAACACATTAAAATATGCAACACAAAACTAAAATGAATTGACACAAAAACAATGGGACAAAGGGCATCATTACACACGATAAAACAGACCACTATCCCACACAAAGCGGATAACAAGGTCTGCTGACTGCTCGTCATCTTGCGAGATAAGGGAGATTATATTCGGGAGGTTAAGACTACGGCGCAGATCGACCAGGTCCACACACTCCGTAAGGATGTGTACCACGGTAAGATGATCGCTGCAAGTACACACCGGAGGGGGTTCTTCTTTCAACAGATGGGAGTGAGTCAGGATACCGTAGCCGTCCGAAGATGACATAATACCACAGCTTCCCTCCGAGAGGCCCGAAGGGAAGTCCTCCATACCTTCGTAGTACCTTTAACTGCTCTCAGCTTATTTGGAAGAGGAGTGGCCTGCCACTCCATCTCCCGATGGGACATAACCAATGTCTCAGCTGAGAGCGAATATCACTTGCTGGAACCTTGAAACGCTACGGGGGCAGTGTTACTGCCTCCTTGGCAGCCTTATCTGCTAACTAGTTTCCCTGTACACCCATGTGGTTTGGGAGCCACATAAACGTGATTCTGGTGCCGGCATTCGAACACCCGGCCAGCAGGTCCTGGATCCGCTGCACCAGAGGGTGCTGAGGGAAAAGGGTATCAATAGACAGTAGCGAACTCAAGGAGTCAGTACACACAAGAAAGTGTTGGCGCTCATCAGACAGTGTGTACCGCAGAGCTGCACAGATAGCATAGAGCTCTGCTGTGTACACACTACATTTTCCGGGAGAGCAAAAAGAAACCTATCAGTGTCGACAATGAACGCACAGCCCACTTTAGTGTCTGTTCTCGAGCCATCCGTGTAAACGACTGAACTTAGATACAGACCAACAACGGACAGAAAGAGCCTCCGATAAATCGAAGGGTCCGTGTCTTCCTTCGGGCCAGTGTGCAGATTCAGGATCATTTCAGGACGTCGTACTACCCATGGAGATACCCCACTTGGTTGTCTGACAAGGCAAGGAACTGGAGGTATGTGAAACAATCTGTGACTGCTATCCAAGCGTATTCCAACCGGCCGCGTTGCTCGAGGACAAGCAGCGTGTAGCAAACTGTTGCCATTGTTGAATACGCAAGAATAGCTTGGCTGAGTGGCATCTGTCTCAAATTTGCAGCATATGAAAGGAGCATTTGCTGGCGCCTCAGGTGTAATGGCGGCGCACCAGACTCAGCGAGCAGGCTAGAAACGGGGCTTGTAAGAAAAGCTCCCATCGCCAACCTAACCCCGCAGTGGTGGATGCTGTTCAGCTTCGCAAGGACGCACGGTCTTGCTGAGCCATATGCTGCACTGCTGTAGTCTAACCGGGATAAAATATGTGCCCTACAGAATTGTAGGAGCACCATGCCTAATTAGTGCTGCTAAGAAACTTCATGATGTTTAGCTTCTTAGTGCATTGCACTTTTAACTGCCGCACGTGTGTCTTCCACGATAATTTGCTATCGAAAAGGAGCCCAAGAAATTTGTAAGCGTCAACAACTGTAAGAACGACATTTCCTAAATAAAGCTCAGGTTGTGGGTGAAGAGTACGTTGACGACAGAAGTGGACAACAGAGGTCTTTGTGGTAGAAAACTGAAAGCCATGTTCTAAGGTCCGCTGCTCCACTATCCTAATGGCTTGCTGTAATTGTCGTTCTGCGACTGCCATACTACGCGAGCTATAGTGCAGAGCAAAATCGTCCACATATAGACGGTATTACTGCTGAACCAGCAGCAGCAACAATACCGTTTATGGCAATCGCGAACAGAGTGACACTAAGAACCGATCCCAGTGGGACTCCACTTTCTTGAACGTGGTATTGCGAATATGTCCTCCCTACTAGGACATGGAATAGACGGAGGGACAAAAAATTTGCAATAAATACCTGCAAGTTACCTCGGAATCTCGATTGATGCAGGACTGAAAGGATACCATATCGCCATGTGGTGTCATAGGCCTTCTCTAAGTCAAAGAAAACGGCTACCAAATGCTGTTTGTGGAGAAACGCATCCTGGATAGAGCTCTCCAGGCGTACCAAGTGGTCAGTGGTTGATCGAGCGGCTCGGAAACCACATTGGTACTCTGACAAGAGTCCTTGTTTCTCCAGATACCACACAAGTCTGCGATTTACCATCCTCTCAAATAGCTTACACAGGCAGTTTGCAAGACAAATCGGTCTGTAACTTCCGACATACTTAGGATCTTTGTCAGGCTTGAGGACAGGAAAGACTATGCCCTCTCGCCATTGAGACGGAAAATCACCCTCTATCCAGATTCGGTTGAACACATGAAGGAGATATTGTAGACTATCATCACTAAGGTGTTTCAACATCTTCTTATGGATGTTGTCTGGTCCAGGAGACGTGTCCTTAAGCGCTATGGCGCTGCGGAGTTCCCACTCCGTAAAGGGTATGTTATAGTCCTCTGAAGCTCGAGTGGCAAAACTAAGGTAATGACGTTCTGCCTCCCGCTTCAGAGCGAGGAAATTACGATGGTAATTCCTGGAGCCAGATACATCAACAAAATGACCAGCTAGATGATTAGCAATCAAGAGAAGTTCAGTGACGACACTGCCTGCAATGGAAATTCCCGGTACAGAACACGATCCTTGGATACCCGAAATACATCGAAGTTTCATCCACACTTGAGATGATTGAGTATGTGACGTCATAGATGACACATATCTCGCCACGAAGCTTCTAACTTTGACGAATAAGAACTCTCGCCTTAGCGCGGAATTTCTTAAATGTTACCAAGTCGGCCACAGTAGGCTGCCTACGATAACGTTTATGGGCACGACGGCGTTCTTTGATAGCTGCTGCAATTTCTTCGTTCCACCAAGGAACGACTTTTCGGTGAGGCGGCCCTGAGAAGGAACGAATGCACTCCTCAGCAGCAGCAAGGATAACTTGTGTTATATAAGTTAATTCGCCGTCTACAGTCTGCATGGTATCGGTGTTAAAGACAGCTAGGGGTGTGAACTTTGGCCAATCAGCATGTTTAAGAATCCATCGAAGGGAAGCCTCGACGTATTTTTGTTTCATCCAAGTAAGGATGATGGGAAAATGGTCACCGTCACAAAGATCGTCGTGTGTATTCCACCGAAACAGCGGAACCAATGTTTGGCTGCATAGACTTACGTCTATGTGCCGTAATGTGCACTAAAGTGACTTGGTTCCCCTGTGTTCAAAATACATAAATCCAGCTCTGTTACTAATGTTTCCAGCTCTCTTCCCCGGGGGCAAGGCATCTCAGAGCCCCATATGAGGTGATGGGCGTTAAAATCTCCCAATAAGAGGAAGGGAGTTGGAAGTTGATCTATAAGATCAGTAACATCATTTATGTTAAGAGGCTGACCTGGTGGAAAATAAACATTACACACTGTTGCTATGACAGGCAGCGGAATGCGAACAGCTACAGCTTCCAGCGGGATTCTAATGGAAACTCTTTGCTGTAGGTATCAGAACGAACAAAAATACCAATGCCACCAGAAGCCCAGTGAGCATAATGTCGTGTTGAGTATAGTTGAAAATTTCTCAAGACCGTATGATGACCTGGTCTGAAATTTGTTTTCTGAATTTAGACTATACTCTCCGAATATTCGCTAATGAGTTGGCGCAGCTCAGCAAGATGCCTATCATAACCGTTGTGTGTGTACTTTTGAGGTTTAGGTTAGGAACAGCATAATGCTACCTAACCTACACTCACATCCCCATCCGAAGATGGAGATAAATAAACCAGACGAGGTGATGCATGCCTTGAATTTCTTCGACGTAGTCTGGGGAAAGGGTTTCTTCCTACAAGGGGAGTGCGCAGGTTTTCCAGGAGGAAGACCCGCTGGCGCAGAATCAGGCCCTCCAGGTGGACGGCATGAGGCCCCATTTGTAGGAGATGTAGAAGAACGCCTGGTAAGGGCACTCTTCTTCCCTGCTGTCGATTCTTGTTTAGACGGGCTGGCAGGTGATTTCCCAGCCCTGGTCGACGATGCCGGCTCAGGCGCAGCTTTTGCCGACCTCGTGGGGGAAGGAGATGTCTTCTTCCCCTGCTGTGCCAGCATAGGTTTCTTAGCCGGCACAGGCTTTTTGGTGGTTGAAGGCCGGGATGGTCCCGCCTTCGAGCTCGTTCTCTTTGCGGCGTTGCTCACAGGAGCAACTGCCGCCTTGGGCGCAGTAATCTTCTGGCAAGGTGTTGCAATGGAAAATGACGGACCTGGGAGAGACTTTCTATCGTGCTGAAGTCTAGTGCCTTGGCCGGTGCATTCAGAAAATTAAACTTACAGCATGCTTCCTGGTAGGAAAGACCATCCGGGTCTTGATCTCCTGGATCTTCTTCTCACTCAGATAGGTTGGACAGTTCCAATCCCAAGGAGAATGAAGACCAGAGCAATTAGTGCACTTGTACGGAGGTGTGCACTCATCACAAAGTTTATACAAGGAATAATTTTAATACCACCTATTCAATACAAATTTATTCCACTATAGTGTGGTTAAATACACATGGAAATTATCAGAAATTTGAAGGGTACATGTTTTGCCCACTATTTGTTGAGCATCATCAGCCTCAATCAATCTTAAAACACAAATGGTCTAAGGAGTCATAATAACTTACGTAAAACGTATTGATGAATATTTACAAGTGTTAATACTGTGGATGCAAAATGTTTACAAACAGAACTTATACTAAAATCACTTTGAAAAATTGAAATGTTGTCTAAAAGTAAGTCACACATTGTTTTTAAAAAGTAATCCATATCTGACACTGAAATGGATCTTTTTGATGAAAAGCTTGAACAATATATATTACATTAGGAAAACAGAATATCAAAAATAAGGCGTCAACAGGATAAGAACAAGACGGTTAAAAGATACAGTATATGCTCATGTTTGAGGTCAATATTTAAAATAAGGATGGAAATAAGTAGTTTAATTGAAGGCGGTACAGTTTAAGACGTCTTGGAAAGTTGAATAAAAATCGTGGTATGTCGTGAAGTGCTAAAAAACATCGAAGAATTTGCCATAAAATGCTCCTAAAATATCAAATAAAAGAAGGTAGGCTGGACGACAATTTCGTGTAACCAGAAAATGCCTCCTGTAGACGTGGATGTCCGTAGTAAACAATGTTGTCAATCTGGAATGAAATGGAAAGCTAACTTGACGGGAAATTAGGCCGAGAATATATCACTGAAAACTATATGTTGAATAATGTGTACTTACTTATTCTCAAGATGTAATGTATGTCCTAATGTATCTGGAGTGTTAGTCTGCTTGAAGTTCCTACTTCTAGTGTAGTATCGACACTGTGGAGGTGTTGGGGAATGCTGAGGGGAAGAGGGGGTACCAGTAGGCGGAGCCTCACGTGTTGTAGCCAGTATAGGAGGGGCGTTACTTGAAGGAGCAAGTATGGCGCCGGTATTTAACGAAATAGAGGGAGTCTTTAATTCTAAGGATTTAAATATCTGAGGGACTTTTTGGGTTGACTGTATTCAATAACTTAGGCATTAAAATATGTAGCGGACTTCTGACTTCCGTGTCGTCATTAAGATTACCATCTTTATTATATGTCCTGTCCAAGAAAATGTAAATACTCTCTAATTCATTTGAAAGTTTACCTTTGCCTGTATTCCTGAATATTGTGAGATCTTTTTCTATTGTAGTGAACCAGTGTCCAGTTTCCTTCATGTGGGTGCTCACTGCCGAGTATTTATTACATTTTTCGGCATTGAAATGTTCCATGTACCTTATATAAAAGCTGCGCCCAGTCTGTCAAACATAAGATTTTCCACACTGAGAACATGTTAATCTATAAACTCCTGAACCTGAATATCTATTATTGTCATAATTAATCTTATGATTAAAAAATATGTTTTGAGTTGTGTTAATTGTTCGAAAGGCTACGTTCATATTATGCTTACTGAAAGTATTCGCAATTTGGTGGACCACTGGGCTACTATAAATGAAAGTGGCGTACTTAGTTCTTTTTGGTTTGTCAGGTATGAGATTCGTGGATAACTTATTTTTGATTTTGTGAATTTAGCGGTTTACCATCTTGACCTTAAACCCATTAGGTCTGGCTAGGTTTCTTATGTAATTCAATGGTTTGTAAAGTGGTGTGCACTCCTCCCCACCGTGAGCTACTTTCCCACATGTACCACACACAGACTGATTCGAACGAGATACCATGTGTCTGAATCTCCAGCATCGATAGCTCCATATAGGAGGCGGGATGTACGGCCTCACATCGCAACAACAGGTTGTTACCTTGACTTTCTCAGGCAACACTGGCAATTTGAAGAAGACTATGAACGCACCTGTGGCAACGTCTTCACCGTTGACTTTGCGCGTAATGCGCCGGATGTGTGTCATGCAACGGTGCTTCATATCTTCCATCAATTCATCGTCAGTGTTCAGAATAAGATCACAGTGGAAAATAACTCCACGAACCAGACTCAAGGTTTTGTGCTCTTCCACTTTGATGGGGATGTCGCCAAAGTGGTTGCACTTAAGCAACCGATCTGCTTGGAGCGCAGTGCTCGTCTTTAGAAGCAAACCACCATTGCACATTTTCTTAAGGTCCTCAAGTTCACCGTATAAACCTTCAATGTGTCGACTGAATAGAATCGATTTTACCAGCTTGAAATCATGCCCATCGGTTCTAGTAGCCACCAGGAACCTAGGGAAGCTGGAACCCAGACTAATACGCTGCGCTTGCTCCCAAGGGGTTGCCCCTCTCAGGGAATCAAAAGTTAAAGACTTGGGTAGCCAACTACCCGAGGTGGCAGGCGGAAGTGATTTTGACGCCATGCCCGAAATCATCCTCCCCGAAAGCCACCCACTCTGATCAGTGGTCTCTGTAGCCGAACCAAGCAGCCAAGGCAATACCCACCTGGTCATAGCCGGTATTGCCTGGGATCCGATGTTGGACGATGCCTAATACAGGAGGACTGAGGCAATGAGCACGAGGACTCGCTTCTTTCAGTCACCCTCAATAGCATGTACCCCATAGCGTGTACAGAGCACTAAATATAGGGAAAAAAAAATTTTAAAAAAATAATATGTCCTTATGGCATTTGGCTGTGCGGGGATCTGTGTTGTCAGGCAGATACTACTGCCCAGGCACGACACTCCCACCCGCCACTTCCTGGGTGGTTACTGACGCGGGCTTTCGAGTGTAGTCGCACACATAGGAGCTCCATTGCCGAGCAGCACGCACATCAAAATTTTTGAAATGGTCTGCAACTGACTCTCGGAAAAAGAATAAAAAATAAAGAGGGGACCATGGCCACATGACCCTTTTAGTCGCCTTCTACGACAGGCACGGATTACTCATGGATGTATTCAGCCTCTCCCATCCACAGGTCCAACACATTGTACCAAACCACAATCCATGTCCGCGCCTAGGTCACCCCCTTTTTGTCGCCTTTTACAACAGGAGAGGGGATACTGCGGGTGTATTCTACATGTGCGTCCCCCACCCGCAGAGAGTAGTGTGTTTGGTCCGCGAGAGGTATTTTATTTCCCTCAGGTCCGCTGGTTAGGAAACCCCCCCACTTATCTGCCACCTGGGACGCGCCATGCGGGAAAATCACCTCTCCCCCTGCTACGCCAGCGTAGCAGGTTCGTGGAAGATATGTATGTGTAAATTAGGCGTCTCAGACATGAGGCCAAAAGTGCATTATTTCATTTAAATAACTTCTGAGTGTAAAATTGTTATATGTTAAAATGTTAATATGTAAAAATTTGTAAAGTTCCAAAGTGCATTGGATTACTTCTTCAAGCTGACATGACAGCTTGTAAAGTTCCAAAGTGCATTGGATTACTTCTTCAAGCTGACATGACAGCTAACAGAATGCAGTGCTAGACAGAAGGGCCACGAGGCTTTTCATGTCGTTCAGCAGACTACAGGCTGAGACGAGTACAAATACCTATTAAATTATGTAGATTGCTAACGTTAACGGGAAAATCATATCATTTAAAATGGTAACGTGAACGTCGAGCGATGCCGCTTCACAGCTCGTCCAATTCAGATATAGGTAGACAGAGGGACAAATTAATATGTAAATAATTATATCAAACACTCATAATATTCTTGATATTTTTAGTAGCGTAAATTAGGGTTGATTTGTTTTGTTCAAGTGCTTGAAGTGTTCATGATTGATTGTATAGGAGCATGTTTCACGTAAAGATAAATTAAGATTCATGTTAGAAGTGCTTCAGATGTTTGTTGACTTAGGTCAGTTTATCGTAAATTTTGTAGATATTAAGGCATGTTGTACGATTATCCAGAGGTAGAGAGGGTTGCCAGTGAATTTAAATGTTGTGGGACTGGACTGAAGTCTGATTGTAAAGCGCATTGATTATGTGTGCTGCAAAGTTTTGCCAATGGACAACAATAATAATAATAATAATAATAATAATAATAATAATAATAATAATACTAATAATAATAATAATAATAATAATAATAATAATTAGACGTATCAGAGTGATAAATGGTAAAAAAATTAATGATTGCAAGTTAAAGTAATTTAATTGTGAGCTAACAAGGCACATGGAAGACTAATTCGGGCAGCAAAATTTGATTTTAATAGTATTTGTTGATTTAATGATTTTGGACTCAATAATAATCAAAATCATTTGTTTAGAAGTGACAGAGGCACTTGTATATGATGGTCACGCTATGTTGAAGGCCCAGAGTGGGTTAAGCCCATTTGATTTTGGAAGTTGAGCAGGACAAAAATCCGGCACGAGATAAAATTGAGTCGTACTGATGATGATAAAATAGATGAATCCTGAGGCCTACGTCGATGTTAAATGCCGATTCTAGTGTTATGAGTGACAGAAGAGTCCACGCACCGAGGATAAATAAATTAATTCATTAATTTGAAGAGTTCCAGTGGAATAAATGGACTTCAAATGAGAAGGAAGGAATAATTTAGCACTCGTAGGGACTGGATGGAGATTCCCAGCTGCGAGGTGCCACGAGCTTGGAGATTTGTCTTGGAAGGACAGGGTGTCCCCATAAATTAATGACAGTACAAAACGAGTCCCGACCAATGTGAAATCGGATCTTTGTGTTTCATATGGGATTTAACATGTGACAATTCTGAAGATCGGAAATTAAATAATAATAATAATAATAATAATAATAATAATAATAATAATAATAATAATAATAATAAAAACATTTAATGATTTATTTCGGATGATGCTGATGGAGACTAGGGAAGTCAGCTGGTGAAATGACGTAATAATGTCGAGTTGTTGTAAATAATAAGCTAAGTTTGTATGTTAAATGTGATGGCAAATCCCTACATCTGGATCATTAGGTTAGAGTCCCTCTGTCGTTTCCTTTAGTTAACGATAGCATATCATGGTTAGGAACCCGGGGACGGCATTGTACAATCCCAGGTTGGTCTCATCTCAATAAAGGTGGAGGCGATGACATAATTCATGTGATCGCGTCCACCTTGCCAACAGGTAATTGGTCTCGACCAAAAATGGTCGTGGTGTTGTCACGAGAGTCGTGTTTCAACCCTTGGCAATCAACAGTTCAACCACCGAAGTGGATGGGTGGTCTACAGCGTCAAATTTATTATGTTAATTTTTAGGAATGATTTGCCAAATTATGGGCAAAATAAGGGTCAACAAACTTGTGTATGTTACAGTTTATCTTTTAATAAAATGCTCCTCAAGCATTTGCAAGGAAACAGTTCCAAGTTCTTGTAGAATAGTAAGCCCTTGGTGACCATTTAAAATGTCCACCCCCTTTCCTACGACGGAGCCACAAAATTTTCCCTTTGATCAGTTTTAATGTATTTTTGTTTGTTTTTATGATGAGACTTGAAGTTAATAATTGGAAGGCCCCGTTCAACCCTGTAGCACTGATTGTTTTGAGCGAGTGCAATATAGAGGTAAACTGTCAGGAAGGGAGGAAGAGGGCAGTCTGTAAGGAAGTACATGGATGAGACCATGATGGGATTCACAAGCTAAGACTTAAAATGAATGGTGAGAAATACATATTAGAAATTAGCTGCAACAACAAAGGCAAAGCCTATAATGTTTGATACTGAAGGTTTACAATATAAGTACAAATTAGGAACCTTATTTAACTTTGCTATGCATCCCATTAAATTTATAGCTGAGAACATATCAATTCATTAAATGAAATTACAATATATATGCATATGTGGGGTTTCTGTGATATGAATAGAATTTGAAAAACCCTATTAAATCATCTGTTCCATTCTATTTTTAAAATTAATTCTAATATTGTGTAATTTAACAATTGAAAAGTTATTTGATATATATATATATATATATAGGAGAGTCGTATAATATGGAATACCATTTACTTTTGGCAGTATAACTTCTTACCAAAATCAGTTATGAAATATAAATAAATATGGTTTGAAAATTCAAATAATTAGCCAAGATTCTCTATATTTTTAAATAGTAAAATGTTAATGTCTTCACGTCAAAATTATTTCTTTCAAAAAGTTGCACTTGGTGGGTAATACGGAATAGTAAGGTAAATAATATGTAAATTAAAATACAGCTTCAATAAATTCTTTCAGTTATATTTAAGGAACGTTCTTACAGGTGGACTTGCAGAAATTTTAAAAAATCGAAAGAATAAAATTGATAATTAACTTAAATGATAATCTGTATACACTAATTATTCAGAGTTTTCTTTTTACAGTCACTTGTTCATTCAGTGACAAAAGTCACAGATGCAAAACTGAGATCTATAAGTAATTAAATGTTATAATATACCAGGATTAATGCAATTAATTTTAATTAATTTTAAAAGTCATTTTACTTTGAAACTAAAACAGTATTCCATATATCCCGACACACCATGTTTGAATTAAAGGATTTGTCATGCCATAAACTTTGCACAACAAGGAAGTTACACTGGTGTAGCAATATAAGCAACTCTTGTACAATATGTAACATTGGATTTCCCAGGACTAAACTCAGTGTTGGTAATTAATACAAGCTTTAAAAGAATTACCTGCAAAAGATTTTCAAATATGAAAAACAAATATTCTTGCTCCACGCACGAACCTCACTCGCGAGCATGTCGAAACCGAATAAAAAGCATCAAGAGAACATTTACTGTAATTCGACAGGTTTCCACCTGAGAGGAGTACCGTACAGGCACGATATTGTGGTATTCCATATTGCCCGACTATTCCATATTACATGTGATAAATCTCATAATTAGACCGTATTGAAGATAATGTATTAAAGTTAAAAACTTCACCTATTCAATACAAAAATAATACACTCAATTATTTATAAAATAATCATGAGGTACATTGGTTAATAGGACATGTTTCATTCGTCTTTGCGAACATCATCAGCTATAAATATACAAAGCTTAAGGTCAGGGCCCTGAGTTCACTTAAATGGTTAAAAAATGTCGCTATGTTAAAAGAATGGTAAAGCTGTGATAAAAGTGGTTGTATAGTACTAAAATTAGACTGTAACACATTATACAGATTAGCATCAAAAACTTTTCATAAAGTACAATGAATATTAACAATCTGAGTAAAAGCAATCATAAAGGTTGTTAAAATAGAAAAGATGTAATAGTAGACATTAAAAAGAACTTTGATGTTTGAAGCGTGGATTAATTGTAGAGTTGTTGGGAATAAACTTGAAGTTTGAAATCTGAAAAGAAAAAAGGGAAAGTGAAGTAATGTTTTACGAAAATAAAAAGGGGATGGAAATTGTAAAAAGGAGAAAGCTTACCCGTTAGACCAGTGAAAATATTTGCAAGCAAAGACAGCGTGAATAGGACAAGGCAGGCCACTTGTTATTGCCTCTAGTGAATTGTGTTTAATATTGACAGTATTGTAGGCACTAAAATACGTCCATATGTGACGCGTGGATAATACTGAAAGCATGAACTTGAAAATTATTTTTAAATCTGAAAAGAAAGCAAAAAAGGGGAATCGAGGCCACGTTATGACGAAAATTAAAAGGGAGAGAAAGAGAAAATTGAAAAAGGAAACTTACCTCCTGTAAGTTCAAGTTTATTCCCAACAACTCTACAATTAATCCACGCTTCAAACATCAAAGTTCTTTTTAATGTCTACTATTACATCTTTTCTATTTTAACAACCTTTATGATTGCTTTTACTCAGATTGTTAATATTCATTGTACTTTATGAAAAGTTTTTGATGCTAATCTGTATAATGTGTTCCAGTCTAATTTTAGTACTATACAACCACTTTTATCACAGCTTTACCATTCTTTTAACATAGCGACATTTTTAACCATTTAAGTGAACTCAGGGCCCTGACCTTAAGCTTTGTATATTTATAGCTGATGATGTTCGCAAAGACGAATGAAACATGTCCTATTAACCAATGTACCTCATGATTATTTTATAAATAATTGAGTGCATTATTTTTGTATTGAATAGGTGGTAATAAAAAGTTTTTAACTTTAATATTCCATATTACCTGATTCCCCTCTATATAGAAATTATCATCCTTTCACATATTGGGCCATGTGTCTTGTTACAGTCTTGCATTGTCGCCACCTTTTCATCGGGCACCCTACAGTGAGAAGAGTACTGAGAGAAAGGGCATTCAGTGAGTGGTGTAACTTGCAGCAGAAAGGAATAGAGGTGTATGTCAGTACAATGAATATACTCTTGCCAACTCCTGGATACGAGACCATCAAGGCTTATGTAGTGAATGGTGTGAAGCAATTAAGATGACAGCAAACATTTCAGCAGTTAGATCGGTACCAGGAAGATCTCAGCACGATTCCCTTTGCTGCCTCAAGGAGATTTAAACTCTTGCGCATTATCTGGGATCTTGTCCTCATGGTGAACTTTTAAGGAATACGAGTCATCATAACATCAACACAATTGCAACAACGCTGAAAGACCATGGTTTCCAGGTATTTGAAGAGGTTCATGGCTTAGCGGACAACGGAATCCACAGAAGAAATGACATCACTGCTTGCAAGAATAAGAAGAGAGGTTACATCATCGACTCCACAATTCGCTTTGAAAACCATAAGTCGCAGCTCTCAGATGTTGACCTCGAGAAGAATTTTTACTTACCCGCAATTCCTTACTACAGGGAGAAATACCAGCTAGAGGAAATCAACATAGTAGGTATGAAGATTGGAGCTAGGGGAACAATTCCCGTTTTTGCCGCTAATTTCTGGAAACAGATGTGTCTGCCAGTAACAACGCTACGGGAGATTGCCATCATAGCCTTAAGGGGTTCACTGATAATTCTAAGAAATCATTGCTACAACATTTCTCAAGCACATTTATTTCTCTTCTAAAAATAAATGTAAAAGTATACTTTGTCGCAATGCAGCCTCTGCATGAGAAGAAGTATTTCATAAAATAAAATTCCTCTGGGTTGATATCAGAGAATCTCTTTTGGCCATCTTCCAGGTTCCTTCGTATATGACATTTTCAGTTTTCCTGATAACTGTAGATGTAGTCAGTTATTGGTTGTATCTTCAGTTCTTTTAGCATTCCTTCGCTCCTTTTATGATCTCGCTTGGAGTATCCTGCAGTACGGCGCATAAACGTCATTTCTCGCGCTGGGATTCTTCTTAAGTCCGAGTTCTTAAAGTCCATGCCTCACACATCCATAAAGGGTTAGCCTAGCAAGTGTATTATTAGGGCACAACAAGTGTATTTCTGTACAAGTGATTGGCTTAGTGATTGATTATGTCTGATGTTTTCGTGAACTTCTTCATTTTTGCTTAGTTTTCGTTTGGTTTCAGAGACTGATACAATTGAAACGTCTTTTTTGGAGAGAATGCAATCTAGTTTATCATCTTTGTGCGCTATTCCCTGTATATTCCATGTAGCACAATTATGTTCTTTTTCTTCTAATTATCATTATTATCCTTCTTTGCCATTTTATAGTCATTAAAATCCATCTGGTTTTTCCTTTTGCAAGACTTAAAAGCAATCAAATTTCCTTCCGGATGGGTACTAACCTGAAGGAAGTAAGACCATTAGTGGGATTGCCATCACTTCGCTAATGGACTAGATGAAATAAGTTGTTGAAATAAGGAGCACTATTCTGAACAATTCCTAAGTAAATCACTTTGAGGAAAATTATTACATAAGTCACATATACAATTGAGAAATCACTTACCTCAAGGTCAATCATTTCCCTTGGTTGTGGTGCCTCTGGGTTCTCTCCAGTGTCGAGCATGGGAATACCATCTTTCTTAATTTCTTTCTCAAGGTACCGCAATTTGCGCTCCATTTCATCACAGCGACGCACTTCATTCACAAACTTACGTTGAAATGCATTCACATCAGGATTCAACTGCAAACAAAAGATAAACAAGTCAAAATTACCATTCTACTCATGACTGATCAGAACTTTTTTTTTTGCCATTTGTTTTACGTCGCACCGACACAGATGTCTTAATATCTTATGGTGACGATGGGACAGGAAAGGCCTAGGAGTGGGAAGGAAACGTCCGTGGCCTTAGTTAAGGTACAGCCCCAGCATTTGCCTGGTGCGAAAATGGGAAACCACGGAAAACCATCTTCAGGGCTGCCAACAGTGGGGTTCGAACCCACTATCTCCCGAATACTGGAGATCAGAATTTTAGCTATGTGGTTCAGAAGGATGAAAAGAGTTTGTTAGAAGTTAATAAGAGAAAGGAACAAACAAGTGCAATTCAAGTCATATACAGAAAAATAGAAACACAATAGGATAACCAAGGTGTCAAGATGAGAGTCTGAGAAGCAGAAACTAGCAATCTATTTGAAGAAGTGTATGAAGATGTGATAACTGTCTTTGCCCTTGTGCATTTTATCCCCCCCCCTACTTCCCTGACCGGCCACTGCATTGTAGCATTTATGCTGTGCTCTCCTGATGCTTGGCCATCTTTCTATATGTGACTTTGTTAGAAGTTAGTTTACAATTGCATGCCCTTGTTCATAGTAGTTTGTCAGTGAAAACCAGGGGGAAAAAAGGAACTATGAGAATATAACCAAACTAGGATTCAAGAATTCTGTGGATAATCCTAAACATACAATATATCTGGGTAATGAAACCAGAGCATGCAAATGTGCACCGAGGTAAAGAACCAAGCAATGTTGTAGTTTTAGGCAACTGTTGATATAATCACAACCACAAAACCTACGGTTTTACATGAAACTGAAACAACATCGATGGTAGAGTTGAATAGTACTACAACTCGACAAGCCGACTGTCCAGTAGAGGTGTTAAACGATTTCTGCAGGTCCAGTGCAAGCAAATATTCATAATTACTTAATCCATTTACCGTCCAGGGTTGGCCCCCCTACCTCCGCTCGGACTCAGCAGGGGATCCCACCTCTACCGCTTCAAGGGCAGTGTCCTGGAACGAGAGACTTTGGGTCGGGGGATAAAACTGGGGATAAGGACCAGTACCGCGCCCAGGCGGCCTCACCTGAACAGGGGCCTTGTGGGAGGAAGGGATAGACAAGGAGGAGGGAAGGAAGTGACCGTGGCCTTCAGTAAGGCACCATCATGGTATTTGCCTGGAGGTGAAGTGGAGGAAACCACTCTGAGGATGACTGAGGTGGAAATCAACCCCCCACCTCCCACTTAGTTAACCTCCCGAGACTGAGTGGACCCTGTTCCAGCCCTCGTACCACTTTTCAAATTCCGTGGCAGAGCCGGGAATCGAACGCGGACCTCCAGGGGTAGCAGCTAATCACACTAACCACTACACCACAGAGGCAGCTCAAAAACAATCATTTTCAAAATACTTTAGCAGGCGTATTCTATACTTAAAAATATATTACAACATTTTTCTCCATATTATTAAATGTGTTGCACCACTTTTACACTAGAACAGAGACTTTCTTGATTCATCAAGAAGTTACCTTCTTGGAAGTCTTTACTTGTTGGCCTCTAACACACAGGAATTTTATAATGGAAAGAAAAAGTATTTTTGGATTTAAACAATTTTAGACTTGTAACAGTATTGAAATGAGCTTTAGATATGAGAGATTATCATGTCGAAAATTCTACCTGTATTGGTCTCTCTTCAAACCAAGGCCAAAATTGTACAAATTTTACTTCAGGCTTGTTTACAACTCCAAGCTAAGCAGCTTAGATTGTGCATCGCCAAAGCAAGAGTATATGCGTACAGAGGGGACAAGCTATAGCGGCCAAACCTGGGTTTCCTTAAGCCTGCCAAGTTTTGCGGGACCTAACTGGACTGCCCGATTTCACTGGAGTATATATCAGTGTGCTGCTACACGTATTTCGTTCAGTACAGTTCAACCTCTGTTGGCAGTGCATTAAAGGAAAATATATATCCATAAAACTAAATACCGGTTTTTGTAGCAAAACACGTATTATTGAAGAAAAACATATCCGTGAAACTAAAAACCAGTTTTTGTAGCAAAACACATTGTATTATTAAAAGACATATCCATGAAACTCGCAAAACACTTCTATACCGACAACAAAGACTGTGGACGGCGACGTCACGATTCGTGCCCGGTGATGAAAGTGGGGAACAGAGAACTTAAGCACATGTAGTAGACAAGTCCACTGAAAGGTACAGGAAGGGATGAAGCTTTATACCATGAAACTATTCCGAAAGAATAAAAAAATGTATGCGCCCGGTCTAAAAGAGTGTGACTGGAGCCCTCGCGGGTTAAATAATATAGGAGTCTCTCAATTAGGATTTCTCTGGACAAGAACTATGGTAAAATCCTGCAGAAATAAGACCTACTTCAGATATCTTTCTTGTCTCTCCATGTCACAGGAATGTTTACTTCAACAAAGCAGAGGATGGTATAATTTATACCAGTAATTTCTGTATATACTCAACTGACATTACATGTTTGTGCTCAAGTCCAGTTAGAATTACTATTTTTTACCAAGGAACAACTTCTAACCTTAAGCAAAGTAAACTTTAGTTCATATAGTTTAACCCGGACAGGTGGTGTTCGTTGATGCAGTGTGAGAGGTGGTATGGGGTATTTCCTGACCTCTATGGTTGAACTTGCTCTAATAACAAAATTAGGTATTTTTATGCATCATATATTGATGCATTAGGTTTATTAACTCAACAGCATGATATTGTATCGAATATATAAGTGTGTATATCCAATACTAATTAGCTTCACAGCATATAAAATTTAAAACTTGTCATGCACGGGAATATTCTTTATTAAACACCTTATCTTACCGAATTCAGCTAACTGGCTTAAATTCTGCTAATTACATAATGCTATTCCTGCAGTATATCCCTAGATGGATGGGATGGGTTCTTCTAAAATAATCACCCTACTGGAAGTAATTATTATCCTCTTCATGACAATCCATATCATAAGTAATTCGTTCGCGAGTGTAACATCCGACACTTTCAATTTCCAGGTTCATACAGTTTACAATGAATTGCAACATTTTATAATTTGTGAAAAAACGCTCCAAGCTTCTTCAGACGATGATGTGCTTCTTACGAGATCAACTCACGACAAGCGAGTGATAATGTTGTGGGTTCAAGTACGCGAGCTTTTAAGAGGAGCAATTTTTTTTTATTTTGTAACACCATCCTTTCCTGTTGTGGTCCCAAAACAGTTGAGAAAGAGGGAAATCATCATCACTAATATTTAATACTTCTTCATTAGTGCTCTGTCATGTATCACTGTTAGAGTCTACTTCTAATTCATCCTCACTTTCACTAAAACTTCTTCCTCTCCCACAGACTGTAAAAAGAGATAACATTCTTTCCTCATAATCTTCATAAATCATTTCAGCAATGAGGGATTGACTGAATGAATTCCTAACATGATTATACAAGTAAGTCACTGCGTACACTGAACACTGCTACTGTTGTACTTCGGACGAAGAAGACTGGTGGCGCGGGGTCTAACAAAACACACTATTGCACCGCTTGACAATAATCCCTGTTTCTAAGAATGAACACCCTTCATTACAATGCCACTGACCTCAGACAAAAGGCAAGGAATGTGGGGAGAGGTATGTGACAGCCAAGGTCTCCAAGTTTAAAAATAAGTGCAAGCAAACCGAATAAATTTGTGTCAGGTCACGAAAGACCCTGCGCCACCACTCTCAGGTTAAATCATGTAAATGGGTCCCTCAAAAGCAAATATCGTAAACCTAAGTAAGAACTTTCACTGCTGCCATCTTTAACAGGCGCTACTGAAAATCAACAAAGATTAGCCTACAAAAAAAAAAAAAAAAAAAAAAAAAACAATTACCATAGTACCTGATTACTAACTGCAATAATGGAGATTCTCTTACGCTGCCTTATTATTGTGGAAAGATCTAATCCTACACCACCTGGTTATCAAAATACATTTTTATATATGCCACTGCTCTATTTTCCCGATATACTAATAATATTAGTCCTAAATGAAATAACATAAAATAAAAATAGATGCTGTTGTGAGATAAAGGTAGGGGACTTAGTTGTATAATTAAATTCTCATCACTAAAGAACTACTAATCAGATTTTAAATTATTTAAATACAGAAATGTTTAACCTTGTTTCATTTCTTTCAAGATATTACATATATCAATCATCTGAGATCTGTGTGGGTCCTTTGTACCTTACTATCTGTTACTGTACATTTCTACGTTTTCTTTATTGTATTAGGATGTCAGCTGCCTCTGTGGATCAATGGTAGAACATCGACCTCCAGATCCCAAGATAGCGGGTTCAAACCCGGCAGAGGTAGTTAGATTTTTGAAGGGCAGACAAAAGTCCATGCAACTATCATACAATGTTGGCATGTAAAAAGATCTCTGGTGACATAAGGTGTTTAACAAAAAAAATTCATTAAAAACACAGCCATAAGACACCGAAGAGAGATTTTGCTTGTATGACCTTTTTTCAATGAAAAATAAAAAATTGTATCGGTAATCAGGGACGGTCTTTGGAGGAAGGTAGGGGAGGTCAGGCCTCCTTCCCTATTTCATATTCCAAAAGCATTCAAATTTTGCTGTGAACCAATTGAGGTACTGTAATTTCTTAACAGTTCACAGCCAGATCTCATACTTACCTGGGATCCTACTTTGTAACTACAGTAGCTAATATCCAATATTTTCATATGTACAATGCAAGACATTTGGCAATGATTCATAAGAGAATGCAAGCTGTTGACTGTTCAGCCCGTACAAGGCCACCGACTGTGTAGGGGTCAGGCCTCGGCACTTTAGGTCACTTAACCCTTCAAGCCGGTATTAAAAGTTGGCTCAAGTTGTACCTTACAGCGGTAATAAATGACTTGTCTGATTTTGTTCAAAATAAGTGGATACGTTAACCCCTCAAAGACGAAACTCATGGTGTTCTCTAAGAAGACAATTCGAACAAATCTCACAATTAAAGATAAAATAGTTGAGCAAGTGTCTTCTCTCAAATAACTGGGTACCATCTTGGATGACCAATGTAACTCCAAACGGGAGATAATATTTAGAACTGAGCAGGCCAGGAAACAATTCATTAGCATGAAGAAATTCTTTGCGAGGTCAGATCTGTCTCCAACTACGAATTCGTATCATCCGCTGCTATATATTTTCTGTTCTCTTATCTGGATGTGAAAGCTGGACTCTGGATCCAATCATAGAAAAACGTATTGATGCCTTCGAAATGTTCCTGTATCGCCGTCTCTTGCGGATATCCTGGGTAATGAAAATCCCCAATGCCGAGGTCCTTCGTCGGATGAAAAAGCAAAAAGAACTACTGCTCACCATAAAATAGAGGAATACACAATATCTAGAACATATCATGAGAGGTGAGAGGTATCAGTTATTACAGCTTATTATCTAAGGAAAGATACAGGAGAAGAGATCTGTTGGAAGAAATTCATGGCTGAAAGACCTTCGAAGATGGTACTGCTGTACTTCAGAAGTGGCATTCCATTCTGCGCTGTCAAGATCAGAGCTAGTTACGTGGATCGCCAACCTCCGCTCGGAGACGGCGTCTTAAGAAGTTCATATCGTGCAGATGTTATATCTACATACAAAAAGGTGACATGCAAAGTAAAAAAATTCCTAAATACCTTCTTGTTGGAATAAAATCTGAATCAACAGGTGTCTACGACCACTCAGGTGAGCATTCACTTATATTACTATCATTATGTATATTACACGTAATTTCCTGCTGTGCATTATCATCACTAACACTTTCGTTATCACGTATTATTGTCATCAATACTTTCAGCTAACATGCATTCAAGAGTTGCATTAGATAGAGGCCATGCGAAGACGCCACCATGTTGTTTACAATTGACGTTGATGAAACAAATTCGTTTTACTTCAACACAATGCCACATTACGGTAGAAGATACTCTTCTGCAAACAATACCCTGTGATGCAAGCTATGCTAAAAGTTCATGTTTACAACCAACTGATGGGCACGCAGATGTACATCTAAAACATAGCTAGACTAGTCCGCACAGGTATACGTCAAACTGCTCCTGGCTTATGTTTCGTAGGTCCGTATATGAACACGTCAAACCGGCTTGAGCAGTTAAAATTGTGCGAGTGACGTTATCGTTGCCTTGGTAACTAGTGTAGGTCGGTACATCCCAGTGCTTGTATTTAGTTTTAGCGAGAGGCCCAACCAATTCTGGCCACTCAGATGCTAACAGGCCATGTGAAGCAAGAGCATAGAGCTGCATAGTAAACAGTGGCTTTATTGTTAGTTTAAATGTGGTCAGACGTTTCCTTTGGAAACTTTAAATTCATTAATACACAGCTATGGAGAGTTGTCCGACTCGTTGGCTGAATGGTCAGCGTACTGGACTTTGGTTCAGAGGTCCCGGGTTCGATTCCCAGCCGGGTCGAGGATTTTAACCTTAACAGGTTAATTCCAATGGCTCGGGGGCTGGGTGTGTATGGCGTTTTCAGCATTAGAAATCATCCTAGGTAGGGATCTTCACAGACATGCAGGTCGCCTAATAGGCCGTCTACGAGGCCATACACCATTATTATTAAATTATGGCAAGTTTTTTAATGAAGATAAATTACAAACTGAACCCAAACAGTATTCACTGTATGCCAAAATGTTTTGTGGTTTGACTTTAAATTTGAATAGCTTAATAAAGCAAATGATTCAAACAATTTAATGAAATACTCCCAGAGATTTTCAGATTATTTCACTTACTAACAACAATCCTCCATATCAGTTTACTACCTAGTCTTAACTGATTTCAAAGAAGTTGGAAAAATCAAACATCTCCCTTGGTAAATTATGCCAATCCCTAACTCCTCTTCCTGTAAACTAATATTAGCCTAAATCTGTCCTTTGGAATTCCAAATTTATTTTCATACAAGCAAATGTACCCATGCTTCATACGGCATTCTACATTGCATACGGATTCCTCTGTAAATTACTGTAAAGGCAGTGAGTAAGATTAAATTAAATTGCATGCCTCTTTGCGCTATCCTAGGAACAAAACAGGAAGGTCAGAATATGTGTTTTTGATGTAAGGTAGGCATTGAGGAAGTTTTGAGAATAATGGAAGGCCACATTTCCTACTGCCAATCAGAATCAAGTTCGAAAGATTTGATTATAATCGAGAAATGAAGTGTACCTAACGTATCAACAATCGAGACAGGACAATAAGTCATAAGACCAAAGTTGTTGACCTCTCCAAATAGAATGTGGATTGTACTATCTGTTTTGTAATACGACTTACCGTTTAGCCACCAATTATCCCAAAACAAAGGTCTGCACCGTCACTAAAAATGCATATGTATTTAGATATTTTCTGGGGCTGAGAATTATATATTTGTATAGCTTGGAATTTTTCCTCAAAGAAAAGAGTTTACAGGTTTCAGAATGAGCACTTTCATACATACGAAGTAATTAAGGAAGAAAGTACTACAGTTAAGTTGAAATTAATAGAAAATAGGATTATATCTGAGAACAGCCGGATAGGACTAATATGTAAATACCAAGTGGATGTATTGGAAAATACAATGTCCCTCAATAAATTGAGAAGGTTTGAGTTACAGATATAAGAAAGCGGTAACAGAAGAGAAATTTAGGTGCAGGGATTCTTAAACAGATAATAAGATTACTTATGGTGTTATGTAAGCTATTTGAGGACGGTTATAACCTCCAATTATATTCCGCGAATATCCCGCAGAATGGCCGATTGACGTCTCTTGCTTTCTATGCAAGAAACACCCACGAGTTTACAGGAATGATTACGAAAATGGCATTATGTTACTTCCCTGCTGGCAAGCAGTCAGACGTTGCCATGGTAACCTGTAAGTTTGTTGTCGGTCACTCAGTGCAGAGCATGATACCCACAGAAAATAGAAATTTTCTCCGTCATCTGAAGAGTAAGTTAAATTATGAACATAATAAAAGTTGTTTATAATGAACATTTCACATACTGCCCACAGATTTTACAGAAAATCAATAGTATAAGAGAAAATGGAGGAAAACTGTTCTGGTTTTCTATAAACCCCCTGGCTATTTAAAGATTTTTAAATCATATGCATAATCAAAACCTTCCCTGGGATGAGTATACTCAAAATGTGACGTTCAGTCGAGATCTATTCAGTCATTTCACCATGATGGTGGAACAGACATGAAAAATAAAAACCACAGATTCGGTCTTGAGGTGACTTAAAACGGATATCTGAAAAATTGGCAAAACAAACTAAATTACAGACAGCAGAACCCCTACAACTTTATTTATATAGATTATGGTCATTCCTACTTATAAAAACTCCATTCAAATTTATTTGTCCATCTCTCCACTGACAGCTCAGAACATACTTGTACCACTTAAGCACAGCCTTAATGCTTTAGAAGGAAAGCACTGGGGAATACCAGATTATGAATGCTCAGCACAGCTCAGCACGGCCTGGGAACGGAAAAGTCTGAACCCCTCACTGAAAATTAAAATCAGCCTGTCCATTCGGATCCACTGGCCAGAGTGACTACAACTAGGAAGCTGTTCCAATTTTTTTTAATTTTTTTTTTTATTATGACAATTTGCTTTGTCAAATGGTCCACCTATTCAATACAATATCATTTATTATATTTAGTACATGTTTCGTCCCCTAAGGGACATCATCAGCTTTAATATATTAACAATATTATATCAGAATACAAAACAGATATTATTAAAATTGGAAAGACACATTAAAATATTGATGTATGGTATGACATTAAAAAAAAATCTTAGAAATTTTGTTAAAATTGTAAGTCATATGATGAAGTACTGATACAGTTTTTGTCTTGCCGACAATCATATTGTTCTCAGTCGTCCATGAGATAAGTTCCTCCAAGTGCGCATTCGTGGTTTGTTCTAGCCTTTCATTCTGTTTGTTGTTTTTGTTACTGGCCGACGTCTAGATAACGACGTCAACAGTGAACACGGTGGCCTTAATACTGCTGACCTTTTTTGAACTTGTTTGGTAGGTCACCAATATAAATGTTGAAAAGTGTGGTGCTAGATGTCGCTCCTTGTAGTAAACCTACTTTAGAATGACATGATTCCGTGTCTTCCCATCTTGCTTTTATCCATCTCTGACTGGTTTAGGAATCTTTCAAGCCAATTCAGCAGGTTTTTCTTACTCCATAGTTTTTTAACTTGCTGATGAGTTTTGATCTCCAAACAGTCTTGTAGGATCCTTTAAAGTCTATGAAGACTTTAAATGTATTCTTCTGGTCGTTGAAACCTTGTTTCACACCTTGGACAAGTTTTGTTACTGCATTTCAGTTTGACATGTTTGTTCTGAATTCTGCCAGTTTCATTTATTTATTTATTTATTTATTTATTTATTTATTTCAAAGAGTCTGTACAGAGTTTTCCTCGATTGTTAGACCCTGTGGTATGTCTATACCTAAACAAGCTCTTCCAACTCCACTTACTAGACAAATAATTTTTTTTTTTTTTTTTCGTGTGGCTATTACTAGCCGATTGCAGCCCTTGTAAGGCAGACCCTCCGATGAGGGTGGGCGGCATCTGCCATATTTAGGTAACTGCGTGTTATTGTGGTGGAGGATAGTGTTATGTGTGGTGTGTGAGTTGCAGGGATGTTGGGGACAGCACAAACACCCAGCCCCCGGGCCAATGGAATTAACCAATTAAGGTTAAAATCCCCGACCCGGCCGGGAATCGAACCCGGGACCCTCTGAACCGAAGGCCAGTACGCTGACCATTCAGCCAACGAGTCGGACACAAATAACAATTAAGCGAACACATAACAAAACAATATAATAATTAGAATCAAATGGCCCACGGTTGACTCCCTTCCGGAGATCCGATAGCCATGGCAATAAGTAAGGCAAATGGATAAAAGTAACAAAATAAGGTAAAATAAAACATCGGCAGAATGGCACATGAAGGTTAAAGACCTTCATATCTCTCCTGGCTGGACTCGCGAACCATAAACATTCCGCACCTTAAACCGTCCTCTCTTGACCTACTCAGGTTTGCTGACTCAGCCTTAACATTACAACACCTGCCATGTTAGTGTGCCACATCCTCACGTTTCATTTTCTACATGAACTACTTTCTTGTTACTAGTAATCGTTATCTAACTTTACCTCCAAAACAAACTCTTCTCCTTCAAGCATATTTAACCACACTTAATCTCATTATCCATCTCTTGAACATAATCACTTGTAGCAACCATCACTCAAAATTACCTTCATACTTTCCTTTCGCCTACAATTAACGAACACACTCCCTCATCACCACCACCTCTTAACCCATTTAAAATGACCATCACTCTTACATTTGCTTATAATTCAAATCACCTTAACTCTACTCACTCTTTGCATAATCACATTTAACAACCACCACTCCGTTCTCCATCAAATTCCATAATAAATTCACTATTGATTTCAAATGCCTTTGCTGGCGGGACCTAGTGTTTACAATGCACTATGTCTTCTGGTATAGGCTAGAGCAATTTTGTTACTTTCATTGACCTGTCTCAGTCTTATCCTTGGCTTTGACAATATGAAAGTGACTGAGGTATGAGTGATGCTAGTAATGCCATTCCTTATGCAGCCAGTCCCTGCTATGAATGGTGTGAAAATGTTGCTCATAGGGTCGGTTGATGTATGCATTTTGGTGGGCTTGGCAGACATATGTAATAGCAACTTCTGGCTCAGTGAGGAAAGCAACGGGAAACAACCTCACTCCTCATTTCCCTAGTACGCCTCTTCAGTGATGCCTAGGCACTCTATGACAGCTGATGGCGGAGCTGTTGAGGATCCAACCAGCCTTAGGGCTGACGACTGAACATACACACATTGATTTCAAATTTACAACCACTTAAAGTTCAATAATTCAGATTCTTGTTCAAGTATATATCTCTTGAGCATAATCACTACTTAACTATAATCACTGTTCATTTCAAATACACCTCTCATCCAATATCTCCATCCTTATTATAATCACTTACAAATACCACTACAATTCCACCATTAACTTGCTTACTCTTAGCCACCACCACCACTCCAGTCTAATTTCAACTTAAGACACACGCTACCATCTACCAAATTTAACTTCAATCACTCTCAGCATTATCACACTTACCAACCACCACTCCGCTCTCAATTCCACAATAAATTTACTATTCATTTCAAATTTATGACCACTTATAATTCAATATACTTAACTATAACAATCACTCTTAGCATCAAATATTCTTAACTTTAATCACACTATATCTTCCAATCTAATTATACATTAACACCATTACCTAGCTTACTAATACTACTGGACTTTACTTCTCATTACTATGCCCTCATCACTTTCACCTTTCTTACCCCACAGTTCCTTTAAACTTATGCTTCTCCCTGAATCCAGCCTGTTCAAAAAGGTTTCCCCCCCCTCCAAATACCAATTTAGGTGTACTGATACAATTTTTTCACACATTTTGGTGAGTATTGAAGTTAGGGTTATGGGTCATTTCGTTTTTGCCTTTCCCAGATTTTAGAATTGAGATGATAGTGCCTTTAGTCCAGTCTTTTGGTAGGGATAAATCATTGTACCAAAAGCATTGTTAATTTTTAGGAGTGTTTTGCCAGCAGTGGGGCCAATAATTTTTATGAATTCTGGGATGATTTTGTCATCTCCAGGTTGTTTTTTTTGTTTTGTATGCTAGGAATTGCTTCATCCATTTCTTCCTCGGAGAACTCTCATGTAAACAGCTCTTCTAGATGTGTGCTCCCAAATGAGTTTTCTGTTTCTTTTTTAGTTTCTGTTCTTTAATTTTCAACTTATTTTATATTGGTTTAGGTAGAATGTATTAAACTTGTTGGTAATTTTCTTCTTATCTGTGATAACATTACCATTTATTTTTAATAGTGTGGCTGTATTATTCTGGGAACTTACTGTTTAATGAACTGAGTAGTTGTGTGCTTCGGGTCCATCTTTTCTGTAGTCTATTGTGTTAAAAAATGCATCCCATATCTGCTGATTCTTCTTTTCAATATTACGTTTTCTCATCTCCACTCAATGACATCGTGTAACTTTTTTTTTTTTTTTTTTTCCCTTGTGCATTTTTAGCAGTTTCTCTTTATTTTTCAGTTATCTCAGCATTCCAAAATGGTTTATATCTGCATAGAATTGCACAAAACTTGGATGCAGCTTGGTATGGATAGTCTATATCAGTTATGTCTTGCATTCTTCTTTCCATCGTTTGATATTTGTTCCAGATGGATTTCTTAAAGTTCCACAAAATCTTTCCTTTAGGTTTCCTTCCCTTTATCTCCAAGTTTCATACTGATAACTGACATTTGGTGTCCTCTTCCTGGGTCACAGATTACATCTCTTTTGTACTGATCTGCAATGTTGGCTGATGTGAAAACTAAATCTGGGTTGGTCAAGTTTCCTGGGTAGTGCATGAAGGTTTTTGGCTGATTATGTTCATATAGTAGGATGAAGCTGTTGCTATTCAAATAGTTTGACTATTCTTCATACTACATTTTCATAATTGTATCCCCAATATTAGGATGCTGCATTAACTATGATAGAGTTTTTATGTGGTTGGAGTATATCAAGATTGAGATTATTGTTTGGAAGGCTGTACAATCCATAAATTTGTATTTTGGTATGTGTATGTTATAGTGTTGTATGTGTTATAGTTTTAAAGTTGTATTAACTGAGTTGACACTGAAAATATTATGGCTTCCTTCTTAACGAAAAACCGGGTTTCCAGAAGTGCTGTCACTAGTATACTATGCCATCGGGTGCCATGCTGGCTGTTCATAATGAGTTACCCTTATAACAGTGACGAGACGCATTAGCTATTTGTAAGAGCCTAACTGACTTCTTGCTTTTGTCAGCAGTCTGTCTCCTTACTATCAAGTCTTCCCCGACCAAAGTTTACAAATGTCTTAACACTATTCCTTTGTTGGAAATCACCCAGAACAAATCTTGCTGTTTTCCTTTACATCTTTTCCAGTTCTCGAATCAAGTACCGGTAATCCTAGCGAGGGTCCCATACACTGGAACCATACTTTAATTGGGGTCTTACCAATGAGACTTGAAAAGCCCTCTCCTTTACATCCTCATAACTGAGCCAGTATCGCTTAGCTCTTGTACGAGTATGTTACTATGGTTTGAAGCATATTGGTCGAGATTACCTGTGTTTCAGCCAATAATGCCTCTGATTTAAGACTTGAAAGTTGATACTTTACATTGAATCAAACGACAGATCGCGACTTTAGCATACATCTGTCATGAAAGCCTTTCTTTCTGATTTAACTTTGATTTTTTTAACTCTCTTAACTTGATCTTGCTTGTTGCTGGAATTGAAATAGATGCAGTTGGTACAGTCAGCATTTCTGACATACAAAAGATATTTTAACCGCTTCAAATATGACACATTGAGTTCTCACCTATACCAGGTGGTCGAATATATTCATATGAGATTTCATAAGGTACTGGTATTCTTATGTATGTTATTCATGTTTGTGTGCCTTTTCTGCTATTGCAATACATTGGGAGTAGTGGTGTGCGTCCTTTGTGATTTGTATGTGGTGGTGAGATCCAGCCAGCTATTTGAAACTGTACTTCCTTCATATGTGTGGATACGATTTATTGCTCGTCTGTTGAGATCTTGATATGTTTTTGGTTGTCTATTGTATGCACCTCGTTTCCACACAAGGCTTGGTTTGTGCGGTATGAGGATGCGGCAGAGGCAAAAGGTTATGATCGTCGGATCACAGTATTCTTGTAAAAAGGTCTCTATGAACATGTTTTACATAGCCGTTTAATTTGCTAACATAGGTTCGAGTATTTGACTTCTTGAATTATTTATTATGGTGACTTGGGATATCTTTAAAATATGCCTGTCGATGGTGTTTGTACTTTAGGTCTCTGGGATGTGCGAGTGTGTGAAAGAGATTTTTGTAAGGGAAATACATCATCTGCATCCTGTTGATGACTTCGACATTTGTTTTTATATGTGCTATTGGCATACTGCTTGTCCTTTAGTGTTTTATTCTTCTGATTTCATTGTCACTTTATTAATTCTCATTCATTAATGAGCTCCTATGGCAACCTTGTTTATTTTATCTTATTTGGGTTCCATTTTGGGTACTCTCAGTCATGGCATTTTTTATGGCCTTCTCGAGCATATTTTTACATCAGCAATGGTATGCAAAATGAATTCTTTTCTTCTGGGGTGATTGTTAAAGAAATTGGGAGTCTAACTTAAAAGAATATAAAATGGGTCACTTTCAAGATGTATTATTCTGAATTGTAAATGGAGATAGATTCCACCTGAAAGAATTGCTTCACCTTAATTGGGCCAAGACTGGTAATCCCAACTGTGTACAGACAATAACCACTTAAGCTGTAATGAGATTTATTTATTTTATTATTATTATTATTATTATTATTATTATTATTATTATTATTATTATTATTTATTTATTATTATTTTTTTTTAAGAGTACAGTAGAGCAAATCATTGTAACATGGTATTTGAAACAACAAAAGATATGATATAGATGTTGATTCCCATAGGGAACCTGAGCAGTGGCCTCCACGGTATTCACAGCCATGCATATTGGTAGGTGTGCTATTTACAAACTGATGAGCCCAACTTAGCACACAGGCAAAACACTGGGAACCAGGAATGAGTTAGCTAGAAAATTTGTAATGGCCAATAACAGACCATTTATATTGGTATTAATGAAAGATATTCCGAGACTATTTCTGTAAAACTTTTCCATGTTATTTCTGTGTTTCTTGCTAAAACTGAGAATTTTCTTATTTGAATAAACCCTTTTTTATATTTTAACTTATGTACAGTACCTGTTATTTGTATGGGAGCTTTTTTTTTTAATACCTAAGAGGCCCGAATCTAGTTCCTGACTCTTGTGTTAGTTTTGGTCATGATCTTTGAAATAGGCTATGCATTTAAGGAGATAATGGCACTGCTTTCAACTGCACTTATATCTTCTGACTATTTGATACTGCTGTTGCAATCTGATGTATGTTATATGATTCTACTTCGAGTCATAAAATTATTTCACTTGTGTACAATCGACTTCACTGCACCATGACCTACTTTCACCCCATCAGCACAGCGATTAAAATTAAGAGGTCTATTCATCCCGTTTACCATCATTCAATTGTCTGTTGTCCATCTCACAATATCAAGGTCTTTTAGCAGTCTCACAATCCTGCAACTGGTTTTGTATAACACCTACAAGAAGCCTTATATGTAATTCCATTCTTTACTTGTGTCATATGAATATAAGAAAATGCTGAGAAGAAGAATGCTAGTTTTCCGAGCCCAACTTGGCATGTTCGATCCTGGTTCAGCCCGGAGGTATCTGAAGGTGCTCAAATACATCAATCTCGTGTTGACAGACTTAGTGGCACAGGAAAAAAACTCCCTGCGGGACAAAATTCCAGCACCTTAGCCTCTATGAAAACCATAATGTAGTTGGTTGGACATAACACCAGTAAGATTATTATAATAATGTACACTGCACTTCTTTTTGAAGTAGAGAATATGTCAATTTGAAATACTGAGCATGAAGTGTTGAAGTGTAGGTAGTAATGGATGTAGAGTTATTAGCAAACACTTGGACTGATTTTATGGTACTAATGTACATTAAATTTTCTTTTCCCTGAACTCCCCAGTATATGAACCCATGAGCCATCCCTGACAGTAATGTATTATTTTTCCCCTAGTTTCTTCTTTTATGACTGCACAGGATCACTTTAGTCAGTCCATCGTTTAGGTCTCTTTGAAGGGATTGTTCGGGCTTTGCGGTCCTCCCAGTACTTCTTCAGGCGCTCCAATCTTCGTGCCCTTTCCTCAGTTGAAAATATGCACGTTGTTGGTTTCGTGTAAGGGTAAAGCGGAGGTTTGTATTCTTGAGTTTTGTATTCAATTTTATCTTATTCGTGGTGTCTTCTGTTGTAAGGCTTATTTCCTTCAGATATTCCCTTACTTCTCTGATCCATTTACATCTTGTTGCAGTATTTTGAGAAGAGATTGTGTTGTATTAGTTGTTTCAGAAGTCTTGAATCTTGCTTCCTCATGATTTGTCCAAAGAATCCCAGTCTCCTCCTTATGCATGATATCTGTAATGGGTTCTAGCACTTTGTACACGACTTTGTTAGGTATTATCCGCCACTGTCCATCTTTCTGGTATTTTTTGTTGATGCAGATTCTTCCAATCCTCCTTTCAATTTTCTGAAGTCTGTCAGTCTTTGATTGTTTATTCAGGTGAAAAAGTGTTTCCGCAGCATATGTAGCTTCCGGTTTTATAACTGTGTTGTAGTGTTTTATTTTTGCATTTCATATCTTTTTGTAGATATCCCATGTTAATTTTCATGCTTTAGCTAATCTATTTGTTCGTGTTTGGATTGATATTTTTTCATTTAGGTTATGTGTTATTACTTCTCCAAGATATTTAAATTGGCTACTATTTTGATTTTATTACCATTTACGGTTAACTTCTTTTATTTGTGTTGGTTTTTGGGGCGTAATTTCTGTTTTTTTTTTTTTTTTCAAATGATATTCTGAGGCCAATTTTATTTGCAATGTTTTGAAGTTCTGATATCTGGGTTTTTGCTTCTTACATCCAGTTAGTAATGATAAATCATCGGTGAAACCAAGGCAATTTGTTTTGATTTTTTGGCCTATCTATTTTTGGGGGACATTTCACAAACAATTCCCTCATTACCATTTTTAGAGCACAATTAAATAATCGTGGTGACAGCCCATCTCCCTGTTGTAGTCCAGTTTTAAATCCAAATGACTGATGTTTCACCCTAGTTTACCTATTTAAGTTAATAACATCTATATAAGTAAAATATTAACCATATGTCTGTACATTGATTATTTTGGGAAATATTTCTTACATTTTTATCTGGTTGTCCAGCTGCATGGCTAAATGGTTAGCATTCTGGCCTTTGGTCCAAGGGGTCCCAGATTAAATTCCCAGCTGGGACGGAAATTTTAATCTTCATTAATTCCGATGGTTCAGGGGCTGTGAGTGTGGGGTCATTAGCATTAGAAGTCCACATCATAGGCAGGGCCCCATTCTCACAGACACGCAGGTCGCCTATCAGGCGTCAATTCAACAGACCTGCACCATGCCCCTCTGGAGGCCACACGCAATGATTATTTTCTTTTAAATTTTTTTAATTTATCCGGTTCAGGTGTAATAATGACCATCTACAAGTAGTTTTAACTTTGCAGTCTGATTTCTTATACCTGGGAAACTACTGGACATATTTTAGCCAAACTTCAAAATTAAATCCATCTATCCAGAGGTAGGTTTTAGGGTTCATACTGTTTCAAAATTCCTGAATGGATTGGGGGTTTATAGGAAGATGAAATCAGCAAATTCACTCTCCCACAAAATACCCATGACCAACTTTAATGGAAATCTATTTCTAAAACTTTTTCATGTACACTTTTTTGACAGGAGGAATAATATGGCAGATATTATTCATGGAATGTTTTACAGTCCAAGTCCTGGCAGACATTGCCCAGCAGCAGCTACACATTGATGAACAGTGTGTAACCGAGTGAAAACATGCAATGTTCAAAAACTCACTCTACGGCACTCAAAGACTGATGTTCTTATAATACTGGATACTGAGCATTTTTCCGTACTTCTTCAGTTATGGCCTTTATTCAACGTACCATTCGCAGGCCTGGAGTTTGAATCTTGACGCCTACACTTGTCACTGCAAGTGTGGTAATTCCATGTGGTTTAACCAATCATTTATCATCATCATCTACATTTAGGGCTGTTGTCCAGGTGACAGATTCCGTACCAATTGTCTACCTAGCTTTTTTCCCCATACTCAAGGCAAATGCTTCAGTAGTACCTCATTTTGGGTACAACAGCACCTATCCTAGCTCTACACCCAAGTAATAACAGCACACATTTCCATGCATACTCTCCTGCGCGAGAGCCTGAAAGCTACTAATTTATTCTATGGCACTTAAAAGACTGATGTTCTTATGGTGCTGGGTTCAGAGCATTTTTCCTTACTTCTTCAGTTAAGACCTTTATTCAATAATGATATTGTTTTTACGTCCCACTAATTACTTCTGATGGTTTTCGGGGACGCCGAGGTGTCTGAATTTTGTCCCACAGGAGTTTTTACGTGCCAGTAAATCCACCAACACGAGGCTGACGAAAGACAGCGCCTCAACCATCTGAGCCACTCAGCCCACTAAGGCCTTTATTCATCATACTGTATGGAGGTCTGGAGTTCGAATCTTGACACCTACACCAGCCACTACCAGTGTGATAATTCCACATGGTTTCCCCCATATTCCAGGGAAATTTTTTGTTAGTGCCACATTTAGAGTACCAAAGAACCTATCCCAGACCTACACCCAAGTAATAACAGCAGCTTTCTTTTCTCTTACAACTTGCTTTACATTGCACTAGCACAGGTCTTATGGCGACGATGGGATAGGAAAGGGCTAGGAGTGAGAAGGAAGCGGCCGTGGCCTTAAGGTACAGCCCCAGCATTTGCCTGATGTGAAAATGGAAAACCACGGAGAACCATCATCAGTGCTGCCAAAAGTGGGGCTCGATCCCACTAACTCCTGAATGCAAGCCCACAGCTGCGCGCCCCTAACTGCACGGCCAACTTGCCTGGTAATAGCAGCATACATTTCCACACACACAGGACAGTAATAAATGTTGCCAATCAGTTTCAACATACCTATGCCTCACTGGAAAAGAACAAATCTTAATTTTAGGTAAATATCTTCATGGTACAGGACTGTTTCTTGTTATCAGCTGCTACAAGGTTATGCATTTCCAATTTAAGGGATAGTTGTAAGGATCATCAGTCAGACTGGTATGATGTAATTCTCTCTGCAATACCTCTTCTTATGCTAAGCTTTCTTTTCTACAACAGTCTACTTCATTCTGTCACAATCATGTCATGGCCTTCAATTCATCCCCTTACACATCTCAGTCCACATATTTCCTTTTAAAAGAGAGTGAGCAAATCCTCCACATGTTAAGATATGTCTGTCCTCTTCAGGTCAAATTCAGTTAGAATTCGGGTAATGTTACTTTTTCTACATTCTGTCAGTGTTATGTAGCACACTTAGAGCTGTGAATACATCTACATTTAATTTTTGGCAGTTAATTGTTTTCTTACAAGAAACAACCTGTTTCATGAAGAAGGCTTGCTGAGCTGGGTGTATGAAGTTTCATTGCATTTACCCGTTTTCTTTTCTGCCTGAATAGCCATTGTGGCACAACCTTTTCAGTATAGGGTATGAATGAAGGACCTGCTTACAAATTCCAGCTCTGGTCACAAGGTATATGAAACTTTTGTCCACGAAATACTGGCATTGATCAGTCCTTCTGCAAGTGTGGGAGATAATGCGCACGTAGATCAAAATGTTGGCCTAGAGTGGACATGAATAGCACTGAAGAACTTTACCGACAAAGTTACTAGAAGTGAATTAAATACCAGGAAAATATATAAACACCTTTTTATTGAAATGCGAACTATGTCAACACAGTGTGGTCCCTGCAAGAACAGTGACGCTTAGAAAACAGATTTATGATGATGATGATGCTTGTTTAAATGGGCCTAACATCAAGGTCATCGGCCCCTAACGGTACAAAATGAAATGACAAACAAAAAGGTCAAAATCATCCACTGACCAAAATAAGAAAAGGTCATGAAGAATGAATGGATGGACACGAACCAAAAATACAAACAGTGGATCCGACTAAAAAAAAGACCATAAATAATAGTATTACTGACCACCAAGGGACCACTTATAAAGCACAATCCTGAATCGAGGATGCTCGATGTCTAAACGGGTCCAAAATCCAGGTCAAAGGCCCCTCAGAATGGTACTTATCACTAGTAAAGTAGAATCAAAAGTAGCGAAGACTCACGGTGTTCAACACATGATGGTACTACTCACAAGTACTGTACGTCGTACAGCTAACGCAGACCTATGGTGTTTCTCATACAATGGCACCACTCATAGTCAACGCAAACTGATGATCCTCACCTAGGTGTACTAGTCACGGGTGCCGGTATTCCCGTGGTGTTCCTCACATAGTGGGTACTATTCACAGGCAACGCACACCTACGGTAGCGCTCATATAGTGGTACAACTCACAGGCAACGCCCAGATCCACGGTGTTGTTCACATGGGTACGACTCACGGGTACTGGAAACCCACAGGAGAACCAACTCATTGCTGCTACTAATCACAAACCTGTTTTGTACATAATATAGTGGTACTACTCCCAAGTACAGGCAACCCATGGTGTTCCCCGTGTGATGGTACGAATCAAAAGTAGTTTCATTGTTCTAATTCAATCATCCCTTTGTCGCCCCTTTTAGTCGCCTCTCACGACAGGCAGGGGATACCGTGGGTGTATTTTTCGTCTGCATCCCACACCCACAGGGGGTGGAGAGAGAGAAAAAGAAGAGGAAAGAAGGGATCCGTCACTTTGAAAGATGAAGTAACGGACGAAGAAAGGCAAGGGTCACGAAGGGCAAGAAAATGAAAGACTCCCCAAGCCTCGAATGCTCTAATACCATCGGGGTCGGAAAATAACAAGAGTTAACCAAGGGAGGTCGGACAGGATTGATGAAAGTGAGGAGCATGGCACAAGTAAGTGAAAGAAATGCCAGGACTCAGCTAAGGGCCCCATGTTCACCAACCCATACTCCCAAGCAGAGCGCCCCTGGGGCCCCTTTTAGTCACCTCTTACGACAGGCAGGGGATGCCGCGGGTGTATCCTACATGTGCGTCCCCCACCCACAGGGGGTGTGTGTTTGGTCCGTGAGAGGTATTTGATTTCCCTCAAGTGAGCCGGCAAGCCGGTTAGGACCCCCCTATCTGCCACCTGGGACGTGCCACGTGGGAGTATCACCTCTCCTCCTGCTACGCCAGCGTAGTAGGTTCGTGGCCACAGATTTATGAAAACTTGCCTTCAAAAATGGCAAGGCAGACTTTTTTCTGAAGGTCTGAATCGCATGATTCCAGAAGACCTCCTTTTGAGAATTGAAAACTTTTTAAAGTCTGATGAAGTAAGCAGACAAGCATGTGGCATCAAGGACGTCAAATCTGTTGCAGATATCCAAAAACTAGAAACGGATTAAATTTTCAAAAACATCATATGAATATGGCAGTAAAAGAGGTTGTTGCGCCTGCACAAGCAATGTTATTGTGAATCAAGAAGGCAGTGAACTTGTAAGTTTTAAAAACGAAGAAGAATGATCCTTTTGTTGTGCTATGTGATTGCTGTGAAATTGGCTGCATCTCTAAATATACGGTTTGAGAATTTGGGGATGGAGTGAAACGGGTCGTTTCAATGCTGTTCCAACATAATTTTGGTGACCCCGACATGATGTAATAACGCAGATATTGGTGAGTCTCAATCTGGTTATTATAGGTCTATTATCGTAACGGAAGAAACGTAAAGTGGTGAGAGCATGTTTTACTAAAACTTATGACAGTTTTACACAAGAAATAGATTCTGAGAATCCGAATGAGGAAATGGTAAAATCAAAGTTTTCTACATTAGACAGGTTATGTGGCGATCTTAATAAACTAGACTATAAATGGCCACATTGATGTTAGATGATGAAAATGCTGACTTTGAAACAGAATATAACACTGCAGAAGCATATAGAGAAAAAATGGATCAAGTTGGACTAGTCAATGATGCACAGTCGGTTAATTCATCCCTAACCTCAAGTAGGAGGAAACTTAAACTTCCTAAAATAGAGCTGAAACAATTTAGTGAAATAATTTTGGGTTTTTGGAATCAGTTTAAAAGAATTGATGAAGACAGTGATATGGAAGATGCAGATAAATTTCAGTATTTGCTTCAGGCTACAATAGAAGGTTCACGAGCCAGAGAGCTTGTAGAGAGTTTCCCCGCATCGGCTGAAAATTATAAAAAAAAGCTTAAAAAAGAGATTCGGTAAGGAAGAATTATTGACCGAATATTACGTGAGAGTTACTAGGACTCGTGATAAAAAATGTAACAGACCCAAACCAGGCTTGAAATAGCTCATCTCTATGATAAGTTAGAAGCACACCTGAGAGCATTGGAATCAATCGAGATGACATCAGATAAATTCGCAGCGATGCTATTTCCACTTGTGGAATCCTGTATTCCAGAAGTTCTACTTCGCGTGTGGTTAAGGAACCCTGCAACAGTCGAACAAGAGAACGAAGAAGGTAGAATTTATGAAGACCGATTGAAACGTCTTAGCATTCTTGGAGTGTGAAGCTGAGGGTGAAGAACGAATAGCACTAGCAAAAGTTGGCTTCAAAGTTCTTGGAGATATTAAGCAACAGGCCAACAACAGAGAGCAAGTTGACGACAACAAAGTTATGATTACTGCAGCAGATTTATTTTCTGGTGAGAAGAAGAAGAGTCCTGTTGTGTGTCTGTTCTGTGATAAAACTCATGACAGTGATTGTTTCCATGCCCAAAAATTGTCCCTTAGCCACAAGCAAGACTTGATGAGAAAAGGGAAAGGATGTTATGCATGTTTAAAACATGGTCATTGAGCAAAGGACTGCAAGCAGAGAGTAAGTTGCATAATCTGCTCCAAAAGACATACAATCATGTGTCCAAATCTAGGAAATATACAGAAAAATTTATCTGTAGAAGATAAAAATGATGAATACAACAAAACGTGTTTTAGTCAGTGTACCTCAGGTATTTCTTCAAACACTCATGGTAAATCCGTTGCCAGTGACAGAAAGGGGAAAGTAAGGGTGCTAATTGACTCAGGTTCACTATGATCGTATATCCTGAAGAAGATTGCAGAAGAAATGAGGTGTCGACATGTAAATACTGAGATGGTAAAACAAGTCCTATTTGGTGGGAGCTCAACCAAGAAAACAGAGCACCGATGTTACAGCATCTACTTAGAAAGCTTGGAAGGAAACTACGCTAGCAACGTTGAGGTACTAGACCAGCCCATAATATGCGGATCCATATCTCGAGTCTCGTCTACGGCTTGCTTGAAAGAGCTGAACCAACGTGGAATCAAAATAACTGATGTCGGAAACGGACAGCCAGCAACTAAGATACTGTTAGGAGCTGACGCTGTGGCGAAGCTTTATACTGGAAAAACTGAAGAAATAGAATGTGGGTTCACAGCAGTGGAAACTCAACTAGGATGCGACAAATGGAAAGAGGGCTCGAGCAACCTAACCATGCTGTGATGTTAATCACCATGTTGACACAAACCAATAATTTACCAGAGCTATGGAAGTTGGATGTTTTAGGGATTTTTGATCTTCGTGAAAGTCAGACCAGGGAAGAGGAGGAAGCAGTTGTAAATTCCAGACCATTGACCTACATATCAGATGACTAGAATGACCTTGTGGCTGACACCTTAATGTACATACAAGATATCAAAAGGGTGGGAGTGCCAGATCTCGATTCCGTTGATAACATTCATTTATCAAAAAAGGCTGCAATACCAACAATGCCTGAGAGAAGAATTGAGGAAGAGATTCAGAGTGGAGTATCTAGGTCAACTCGTTCACAAGAAAGGAGACATGAAGGGGAGGAAAGAAGAGATAAAGTGTGGAGATGCTGTGCTGATCGGCAATAACAACATGAAGAGAATGGACTGGCCATCGGCGAGAGTAACAGAGGTATTCCCCGGGAAGGACAATGTAGTACGAGTAGTGAAGGTGAAAACTGCTGCTGGAGAATTCATCCGGCCAATACAACACATCTATCCCTTGGAGATGTGTTTCTCTCCCATAAGCCCAGGTAAAGGCGCAACAATAGACGTTACCACAAAAAATACCAAAATACCTGTTCCAAGGTCTCCAGATCCTGGTATCCACTTGCAAGGTGCCAAGTTACCAGGACAGGCAGGAAAGTGAACATCCCTTCACGTTTTCTTGAGTGAAAGAACTTAAACTGTGTTTGAAATTTTGCTTAATATATGTTGTTAATGTGTAAATTAATTTGGTTTGACAGTGTAAAATCAAAGGTGGGAGGATGTTGTGTCTGGACAAGCAATGTTATTGCGAATCAAGAAGGCGGTGAACTTCTAAGTTACGTTTTAAAAACGAAGAAGAATGATCCTTTTGTTGTGCTATGTGATTGCTGTAAAATTGGCTGCATCTCTAAATATATGGTTTGTGAATTTGGGGAAGGAGTGAAACGGGTAGTTTCATTGCTGTTCCAACAGAGGTATTTGCTTTATTTAAGGAAAGAACCCTGACATTATCAAATCTTCAAAATTTCATGAGTTACAGCCTAAAAATGTATTATATGAAATGCCTTAATATGTGTGTGCATGCCATGTTTATTGTGATGTAGAAAGTGAGAAATGACAAATGAATGTGACAAGTGTATCATGAATTTGCACACCATATTAGATGGAGAAGTTGATACATCTTAAGTAGTTCAATGAAAATAGTAGACTGAAGATACTGTCACTCAAAATTGGTTGTAAATGATGGAACTATGGACGAAGCAATAACAGAACTTCAGGCTCAATTAAAGAAACTCGAAGAACATTATTTTGTAAAAAGGTTGCAGTCTGCATCTTACAAGGACATTAAAACCTCTGTTAATGATGAGGTAATATTACAAATCATAGATTTTACAGAAAATTATCTAGCACTCACTCAAGATGAGATAAAGAGCGCTCATTGGAGCCATAAACAAATTATAGTTATTACTGTTTGTACTCTTGACAAAAACCTACACTACATGATGGTATAACAAAAAGAGCTGTTTGGAATAAAGTGAGGCAAAGGAAATTTATAATCAACCACACAAATGACTTCCTAAAATGTGCCATATCATGAATTGTAAATTTTCACATCTTAACAAGTCAAGCTATTGATGAAAACCAAAGCACTCTAGACAAATGCTGGGAATCTGCAAAGAAAATTAGGGGATTAGAAATAAAAATTATTTTAATGGATACAACAAAAATTATATAATTTGTGGTAGAGCCTTTCTTAAGGCTACATTAACAAGAGTACAAGTTTTTGAACTCAAATCCAGTAAATCTGACAAGAGTTCTCAGAAAACGTACATATTTTTGAAAGTAGATAGGATACTGCAGGTTTTTTAATGTAAAATTTGCATTTTTTGTTACTATTTGCTCTACGTCGCACCAACACAGACGGGTCTTATGGCGACGATGGAATAGGAAAAGCCTAGGCCTTATATAGGACAGCTCCAGCATTTGCCAGGTGTGAAAATGGGAAAACACAGAAACCCATCTTCAGGGTTGCCGACAGTGAAGTTCGAACCCACTACCTCCTGGATGCAGAAATTTAGGTTTAGGACTTTAAAAATATAGTGCTGAAGCTTCTGTTAATTCTCTTTGAAATCTATGAATAATCTTACAAAATGTGTATAGGCCTAATTAACCTTACCTTCGTGCATGCTGTTGTATAATTAAATTAGTTTTGCTCAATATGTACAATGAATACTAAACCACAAAAGTATTGTTATATTAGACAATAATTCTTTTTGTATTTCCACTACAAATTACTGAATATATTTTGACTGTTGACAAGCACCTGACAATGGAATTGCCCATCAACCTCATACATTCCTCAAAATATAATTTGAAATGACAATAAATATGTCACAATATCCCTAATGTTTCTCTGATGAGTTTCAATCATATTGCCTTTCTCATCTTAATTTTTTGTATTCTCAGACCAATCCCCGCTTCAAATTGCCTGTTTTGAACATATGCAATACCAAGCATATAGCCAACTTAGATTTACAATGAAGGTAACACATTAAATATAAGCCTCTATATTAACTTAATTTAGCATTATATTTTTAGTGTGAAAATATTAGTCATAGATCACGATTGCTTGCTGGCTACTATGATGTAACATAATAGAGCAAACTGACAAAGTTGGGCCTGGGATATTACCACAAGAATTAATGTACAGTAATGATGTAGAAAGTTAATATAATAATGTAATACAATGCCCCAATATGGTTCATCAGGCAAAGGGGACCTACTAACTTGTTGCACTTACAGGAAAGTGTAACTTAAAACTTGTTTGAGCCCAACTGAATCCAAGAACAGATATAGTACACACACCTCTTAATGATACATGCACACCCTAGTGCTGAATCGGCCGACCTCGGTTATCTTCGAGATATGTATTGGCAACCTTTGAAACACAAACTATGAATCGCTTATGCATCGCCGTGCAACATATGGCGTACACTTTATATACTAATACTGTTGCTGTTTACACAGCAAAGCCAAACTATATAATTCATGCTAGGAACAAGATTTGCATCGAGAAATGTTATATAATGTTAAATAATGTATGTGTGACACAGTTGTTGGCATAAGATAATACATGTTTAGAAACTTCATATTGATCGATCATATTTTCATCTTAAGACACCCAGGACTTGTTCAGTTGGTTTTTGAAGGAAGTGTAGGGAGTAAGAACGGTAGGGGTAGACCAAAGTATGAATATGAAAAGCAGATTAGAGCAGATGTAGGATGCAATAGTTACGTAGAAATGAAAAGGTTAGCACAGGATAGGGTGGCATGGAGGGCTGCATCAAACCAGTCTATGGACTGATGACTCAAACAACATTATAGGTTCAATTCAGATTTCATTTCCATTCAGTTGGCAGTATAACCAGAACCGGGAGAGCTCCCTCCTTACTCTTCACCCCCGTACAAAGTAATATCGCTAAAAGGTGCACAGACTATAGTCTCTCCACAGGCTCACAGCTAGTACGATTCTATACTGTCGTGTTTTTCTTACGTGTTCCTTTCTATTTTCCAACAGCTCTGCTTCTGTCTGTTCTTTTCCATTAGGCTACTCATATTTAAATCAGTTAACCAGGTCAAAAAAGGGGGTCAAAATAAAGCGAAGATGGGAGGAGAGGACCAACATCAGCCCATAAATTTATCTAGGCCTATTGCTGGGACTTTGTGTGGGAAAAGATACCCTGATAATAAAATAGGTAAAACTTGTAAATAAAGCCATGTTAACATTTAATCATTTACAATCACTATGTCAACATATACTATTAAAACCTCCATAAATCCATTGAAAACACCCCAGTTATTCCTAGGGCTCACAATTTGCACCTACCGGGCGAGTTGGCCGTGCGGTTAGGAGCGCGCAGCTGTGAGCTTGCATCCGGGAGATAGTGAATTCAAACCCCACTGTCGGCAGCCCTGAAAATGGTTTTCCGTGGTTTCCCCATTTTCACACCAGGCAAGTGCTAGGGCTGTACCTTAATTAAGGCCACGGCCGCTTCCTTCCCACTCCTACCCCTTTCGTATCCCATCGTCGCCATAAGACCTATCTGTGTCGGTGAGGTAAAGCAAAAAAAAAAAACAACTTGCACCCGAGCGCAGTCTGCCATTTCATGCTCAGGAACGTGTTAGAATCCTCTTTTATATGTTTGTTGTTTAAAGGGGCCTAACAGCTAGGTCATCGGCCCCCTTTTTATTGTATTTTGTCGAGGTAGTGGTGATCAAGATTTTAAGACGAAGTACCTCTGAGCAACCATCCTCTTTATCCTCGCAATCTTTGGAGCAGGTGGTTTCCAAGATCAAATACTTAAAAACAATTAATTCCTTTCCTTATTTCCTTTCAAGACCGCAAACTAAAAACATGAGAATGATTTACACTTTACTACACGAACAGCAGTCAAAATGTTTCCTCTAGCCTACGACTATGGCAGAGCAATTGAAGTCTAAGTCTGAAATACACAAGTTAACCTTTTAGGAAGGATTTGAGATTATAATATTGACTGTGTAACCATTGAGGCGGACATGAAAGATTCTACAACCTACGACTATGGCAGAGCAATTGAAGTCTAAGTCTGAAATACACAAGTTAACCTTTTAGGAAGGATTTGAGATTATAATATTGACTGTGTAACCATTGAGGCGGACATGAAAGATTCTACAACCTGCTATAAATGGGTTACACCCCCGAACATAATGGAAGGATAAAGTTAGTGACAATCAACCACTTGCTGAACAAGAACATGATACACGAAACAAACACGTTCCATCTTACTCGAACTACTGATAAACTCAAAATACAGGGCACTAAATCTGTAGGACGAAATTTGAACTTCGAGTCTCAGTACTTACATCTCTGAACTGCACCAACCCCAATTCGCCAAGTTCCGAAACACAGGCATAAGCAGCCTCACTCTGCAAAAATAACTGACAAAGAGTCATTTCTTCACTTCTAAATAACGACCCCATGATGACTGTTTACTGAGATTCACTAAGTATTCTAAAATTCGCCACAAAATCCGACACCTAACAAGAGACACAGACTTCCCTTCAGAAGTCAGGTGATCGGCGATGTAACAGCACACAATCATATATATATATATCGATCCATCGAAGTCCATTCAAGAATTATTTAGAAGGAAACTCAACGTACGTTTGATAAACTCTCGCCGATAAGACCACAGGAGATAATAAATATCTTCCCAGGTATATAGAGGAATGAGCAAGTAACATAAAAACACACTGATCAAATTCTAACGTTATGAAACGTTAAAACGTTCGAAAGCGTTTTATCTATGATGGTTGTCTTTTGTGGTGTACCGTACATCACGGTGTATATACATAGTACGAAAGGAATCAGCAGACGGAACTGTAGAAAATAATTGTAGGACAAAATATTTTGCAAAATAGTATTTCAAATAAACGTAGAATAAGAGAATATTATTAAAGATATATAGCAACGTTACAATGGAAAACTTTTTTTTTTTTTGCTAGGGACTTTACGTCGCACCGACACAGATAGGTCTTATGGCGACGATGGGACAGGAAAGGCCTAGGAGTTGGAAGGAAGCGGCCGTGGCCTTAATTAAGGTACAGCCCAAGCATTTTCCTAGTGTGAAAATGGGAAACCACGGAAAACCATCTTCAGGGCTGCCGATAGTGGGATTCGAACCTACTATCTCCCAGATGCAAGCTCACAGCCACGCGCCTCTAAGCGCACAGCCAACTCGCTCGGTACAATGGAAAACAATAAGAGTTTCACTGGGTTTCCAAAAACTTCGAACGGGGCTGTGTTGCCGTCACGCCAATACAGTTTTGACGAAGAAATAGACGCAGAAAAGCGTCCGGATGATACAATTTCAGTAGTAGCGAAATAATTTGAAAATTAGAGAAACCGGGTAGACAAAGAGAGATGAACATTAGAATACGGTATAGCCAGTTCTGAAAACTACATTTATAAGGACAACAAGGGGGACGGTCCTGGTACCCTCGGTGCCCTCTCCCTGTCGGCCTAATAATGTAAAGCTAACATTCAACAATCATATCAATACAATAACAAAGAATGTTAACCGAATACTAGGATTTTTTATAAGAACTTCGAGACCTTTTACCCAGCCCTCTGTACTGAATAAATTATTTATTACCTTAGTACGGAGCATACTGGAATATTCTCTAATAATGTGGAGTCCGTATACAAAGCAACAAGTGAATGCTATTGAAATTGTAACATTTGGGAACATTTGAGTATGAAACAGTTAGATAAAATCGAGAAGTTGAAGGCAATCTACTTGAAACGGGCTCTGTGCCTCTCCAAATATTCTCCTTCCCGGCTCGTGTATGAGCTATCCAGAGAGGGATTTTATGTGGAAGAGCTAAGGTTACAATTATTACTTCCAGCAACAACACCCTATATACATCTGCTTCGAGACCTACGATCGAAGAAGGCTGACATCTGGGAAAATTTCTACTCTACCGATGCCATGCTAAATCGCGAGTGGGTTCAAGGTGGATATGAACTGCCACACCTGCTGACAAGGTTCTCCGTTCATGGGTTCCATTATAAACTGTGTAATATAAAGCGTTATCATGAACCAGGTTTGAACTGTGTATGTTTAAGATGTGGTGCACACTGTACTAGGTACCATGTTTTAAATTGTAAACAGCGATCAGAATCACTGGTGAAATTTTGCAACGAAGACTAATGTTTTATATAGTAATTCTTTGCACATTGTGCGCGTTAAATAAATTATTATTGAAATTGTACAAAACAAGTTCCTACGTTATCTTTATTACAAATGTTTAATACACTTTTCCCTTTCGATACATCAACCCAGTTATTAAGGAATATATTTTAATTTCCTTCACTGAAAACCAGACAATCCCTAATTTCTATACAAATACTAAGAAAAATTGTAATAGAACAATTTGATTCCTTGGACCTGTTAAAACGCATTTCATTCCATGTTCCGCAGACAAGGTCACGTCAGCACCAATTATTTCACGTTCAAAGGTAAAAAACATTGCATTAGACAAATTCACCTTTCGTAAAAATGACAACGCTTTATAGCACTGTAACAAAAGAAATCGATATATTCACCGAATAGGATAATGAATTCAATAAGAAACTAGAAACCTGCCTTTAGAATTTGTAAATTTTTGATAATTCCTTCTTTCTGGTATTCATCATACTTCCCAGTACTCATTCGTGGCCGTGTGTTTTAAGTTTTTTAGTTCTTTTGTATTGTCTTTTGCTTTGTATTACTGTGTGATTTCTTAGTGAATTTTTCATTTCTTTTAAGTTGTAAATGGTATCATATATAATGTTAATTTTGTTCTATTTTGTTTTTTGTTGATTTTTTAGTTTGTTTTTGTTAAACTTTAACTTCATAGATTGTTACAGAATGTCAAGAAGGCACTTAATTGGGTGCAAAACTTGTGTATTTTCAGATAAATAAATAAATAAATAAATAAATAAATAAATAAATAAATAAATAAATAAATAAATAAATAAATAAATAAATAAATAAATAAATAAATAAATAAATAAATAAATTAAAGAATAAATAAATAAAAATAAGGCTCCGGGAATGAACCTGGGGGAGTCCATGTGACTCCGGACAAAAGGGAGTGAAATGCGTCGTTGCCGGCCATCTGCAACATAACATATTGGATTCAGCAAGAGAATCCAACTAGCCTCTTTCACTCCAACTCCAGCACGTAACCTGCACGAGGTGTCCCTGCTAAACTGAGCAACCCAGTGGAGGTTGGGTAACCAATCCCAGCGGAAACTGGGTCAGTGAACCGATCAGTGCTGGGGGCTTCAGGGCTTACAACCCTGATAGTTAAAAACTTGTTACCTTCGGGTGACCTAACCTAATCACTTGTGTGATAGACTGTATCAAACATGAAGTACAAACTTAATGAACATAATACCTCAGGTGGTAGACGATCCACAAGTAGGTCATCGGATTCTGGGGGACCTACACCTTCATGTGACCCAGTCGGATCTAAACGAAACTTGAAACGAAATATTACGTATCTAGCCACAATCAATATAAACTCCTTGATCAAGACCGGAAAGCTTAAGCATACACTTGATGTACTGAACGACAAGAACATCAGTATAGCAGCTCTCCAAGAGACTAGGTTTCCGGACGAAGAAGCCATAGAGTCTCAAGGATATAGAATATATAAAGGGAAACCTGGTAATAGAGTAATGGAAAATGTACCATTCCTTGGGACTGGTTTCGCAGTACACCATCTACTGGTTAAAAGCATACTTGACTTTTCATCACCAAACGATAGAACATCGGTGCTTTCCTTCAGATGCAAGAATAGGGGATACTCAATGATTAACTTCCACGCTCCTACCAATGACTCTAACAGGAAAAACCCAGAAATGACAAACCAGTACTGGGATGCCCTTGAAGAAACCCTTGATAAAGTACCAAATCATCATACGACTATATTGTTAGGAGATTTCAATGCCCAGATCGGTAGAGAACAGAAATACCGGAAGATTGTCGGAAGGTATCCTGCCCATAAGAGAACCAACAAAAATGGGGAACGCTTAATCAGTGTCTGCACTAAGTATGGATTACTTTTGATGTCTACAGCTTTCAAACACCTTCCCAGAAAGGCAATGACATGGCGATGCCCAAATAGCACGATGGGTGAATTCCAAATTGACCACGTAGCAATAGACAAGCTGCACCACAGGGATATTATGAATGTCAAAGTGATACGAGGAGCCAACATTGACTCTGATCACTACCTGTCTCTGGTTAAAACGAACCTGAAACCACTAATAAAGACCACGGGTATGTTAGCAAAAAACACGAAGATCCCTAGGTTTGATATCACCAAACTCAAAGAAGACAGCACTAGTTACCAAGAGAAGCTGATTCATAATACCAACAGGATTAACACATCTACAAAATGGGATCAACTTAGGGATGCCATAACAGTAGCGGCTCAGGAAACAATCCCCAATAGACCTAAAGGGAACAAGCATCCGTGGTGGTCCAGCGAATGTGATAAAGCTATAGAAGCTAGGCGGCTAGCGTGGATCAAATGGAATGTACATAAGAACGAAGCTAATTTACAAGCCTTCATTGCACAGAGGAAAACTACGTCGAGCATCATAAGAGGGGCCAAGAGGAAGCACAACCAGGAACTGATTAAGCAAGCAGAGGAGGATTTTGTAAGGAACAACTCTAGAGATCTATACAAGGGCCTCAAGCAACAAACAACCCAATTCGTTTCCCCTGCTTTACATCTCCAGAGACCAGATGGATCGCTGTGTCTTAATGACAGCGATTGTACCAAGACCCTAGCTAACTACTTCAAAGGACTCTTAAATGCAGAAGAACCTATTGAACGTCTCCAAGTTACAGAACCAACTAACCCCAATACTGAGTTTATCCCTCCTCCAACGTATGAAGAAGTCAGAGATGTAATTAAATTACTCAAGAACAATAAAGCTTCTGGAGAAGACGGGATAGTAGCAGAAATGCTAAAACATGCCGGAGAACACACCTTCAGGAGCATACATAAAGTAATTCTGGACATATGGACTAGTGAGAGGCTCCCAGATGATTGGACGTCAGCCATTATCCATCCAATCCACAAGAAGGGAAGCAAAACAGATCCCAGTAACTACAGAGGAATATCACTCCTTGCTGTTACCTATAAGATATTTTCCAAGATTCTGGAACGCCATGTCACAAGACAGTTGGATAAAGAGTTAGGAGAATATCAAGCAGGGTTCAGAGCATCGAGGTCCTGTACCGAGCAGATACAAAATCTGAAGACCATCCTTCAATACAGCAAATCAAGAGCTCGACAATGGGTAGCTATATTTGTCGACTTCCAGAAAGCATACGACTCAGTAGATAGAATTACTCTTTACAATACATTAAGAGAACTAGGACTTAACGACAAGATCAACAGGCTGGTGCAAGCAACCTTGCACAATACCACAGCCAGAGTAAAGTTTAGAGGACAACTCTCGGAGAGTTTCGCCATTAAAACAGGGGTGAGACAAGGAGATGGCATCTCATGTATATTATTTAACTGCGTTCTGGAAAAGATAATTAGAGAGTGGATGAGATTCCTTCCAGAGAACACTGGATTACGGATGGGGATTAAAGCAGACAACCTGAGGATACCATGCCTAGCCTTTGCAGACGATCTGACTTTATTGGCAAATGACATACAGGAGGCTACTACTCAGCTCCAAACACTGCACTCAATAGCGGCTAAAACGGGTCTTTTGATCAACATAGGAAAGACCGAGTTTGTTACTAACATCAAAGATGCCCCTGGAAAGATGAGAGTCAGTGATAATATCTACATCAAGAGAGTCAAAAGTGTAAAGTACCTTGGGGAATGGTTCTCAGAGGACCTCAGTGAAACAATGGCTCTTGAACACAGGAGACTCAAACTAGATAAGGCTTACCATGCCTGTAGAAAGCTGTATGCTTCAAAAAAACTGTCGATGAATGTCAAACTAAGACACTACAATGCAGTAATCAGACCGTCAGTCCTCTATGCAGCAGAGTGTCTATATTTAACTAAGAAGACCCCACTAAGAGCCCTCGAGGTACAAGAAAGAAAGTTCCTGAGACGGATAGTGGGACCAAGAATTTTACCAGATGGAAGCCGATGGTATCAACCAAATCGTGAGCTATATAAACACCAAGAAAATCTCATAGATGCCATCAGAAGAAGGCGACTGGCTTTTTACGGACACCTATCCAGAATGGACTCAAATAGATTATCTCATAGGATCTTCAAGGCTGCTAACAAGGGCAAAGCTACTGGGTTCGTGTGGATGAAGCAAGTGGAGAAGGACCTTTCGGAACTCCACATAAATCAAAACGACACAGCTGATCGGAGTAACTATCATACAACTCTTAAAACTAAATCCTTTGTAACATCCCTCACAGAAGTTACCCACAGACCAAAAGACGAGACCAGGAAATGGTCTGAGGAACGTAAGATTGAATTTAGCCGGAAAATGAAGGACTACTGGGCCATCAGGAAAGCTCGAGGTACCAACAAGAAAACAGCTGCCAAACCAGCCGCTAAGAACACCAATTGTGGCAAACAACGACGATGACTTCAAGAAACAGCTAAAACACAAGCACCGTGGTCCATAGATGGCCCTAACGAATTAAAAAAAAATAAAAAATAAATAAATAAATACATAAATAAATTAATAAGTAAATAAATAAATACCGTAATAAAATATTCATACTGGAGAGGTTACGGTATTAGATTTAGGAAAATAAGACGAAGCATTTGAGATAAATGATACGAAATGATCGTTCAAATCGCTTACGCATTTAAAAGCATATTATATGAATATATTGAATTAGTGTGAGGCCAATCTATCTCATTAATTCGGTGCAGAACACGGTAAAATCGTATAGTATGGTACTAGATTTTATAGTGTGAAAGTGACCGTTCTGCGCATGAGTTCATCTGGCGTCAGCTGTCTACTCGTGTATGCTCTATGAACTATGTTGATAACTCAAACTTCAAACTTGACAGAATGAACGTCCTTATGAAATGCAGTTAGTCGTGCAGTATGCAGTATTCGAATGAGTTAACTATAATCCTTCCTGTAATTCAAGAATCATCAATGTTTAACGCACATGTTGTCATCACATTCAATTCAATTTAATTCACGTGTCCTTTACGGCCGGGCTGAGTAGCTCAGGCGGTAGAGCGTTGGTCTTCTAAGCATAAGTTAGCGGGTTCGATCCCGGATCAGTCCAGTGAGATTTGAAGGTGCTCAAATACGTCAGCTCCTGTCGGTAGATTTACTGGCACATAAAATAACTACTGCGATACAAAATTCCTTCACCTCAACGTCTCCGAAAACCGTAAAATGAGTTAATGGGATGTATAACAGATACAGTAACATTATTATTATTATTATTATTATTATTATTATTATTATTATTATTATTATTATTATTATTATTTGACCCTCTAAGGAACACGTAGAGCCATTAGTTACCTTTGGTCTTCTTGTTCACCTTATCTTCCCAAAACTTCGTCATCCTCTCACCATGTGTCTGTCTTCTTGCTTGTGTCCATGTGGTTCTTTTTAGTTTCATTTTTTTGCCGTCGGTTCCTGGGTATGAACTTGTGAAAGTTAATTTTCTGTCTATATGTAGTAAAATGTATGCAAATGATATAAATCAAGACCAACGAAGGGTGAATAAGAAAGTGATGGAACCAACTAGAGGGAAAAATATTCTGGACTTGTGCTAATAAAACCAGATGGGCTGTATATGGAAACTGAAGTGATAGATGGTATAAGTCATCATGAAGCTGTCTGTCAGAGTTAAACAGAAATGTGTTAGAAAGGAACTTCGCAAAAGTAGGACTATCAGGGAATGCCATATGGCTGATAGGAGTGGAATGGGGAAATTTTAAAAAGCAATTTTGATCAATGGAAAATGGTAAGTAAAAAGTAAACAATCTATGGGATGGGTTTAAAGGAATTGTTGAGGAGTGTAAGAACAGATATGTACATTAAAAGTGGTAAGGAATAGCAAGGACCCATTATATTATAACATGGAAATAAAGAAATAAAGAATGAAGCTCAGATTAGAAAGAAATAGAGTTAGGGAATGTTTGTGGGAGTAAGGTAAGATTCAAAGAGCTCACGAGGAAATTGAATTCAGCGAAAAAATCAGCTCAGGATAATATGATGGCAAACGAAATTGGGAGCCACATGAATTTTAGGGAGCAATGGAAGGACATGTATAGATACCTTTAGACAGAAACTGCAGTGGCGTATACTGAGGGCTACCAAGGCTATGAGTGAAGCCCAAACCTCAAATGCGAGCGACGGAAATCTAAAGCACATTATATTGTAATCATCTGACACATTGTTCCATTTGCAAACCTTGAAAGCAATGAGAAAACACGTCGCATGTATTTCTGAGAACAAGGCTTCGGAGATTGATATTGCAGTCCAGACTCTCGTCCCTTCCTATCGACTCGCTTCACGCGGCTTGTTGCTGTCTGCCTACAGGTGCGGGAACCGGCGGAGGATAGCTGTGCTAGGCTTCGGTCGGTCAGATCGCCACTGCTAAACTATCACCATGCGTTACTCATCGTATATACTTCCTCACCTCATCCTTCTGACTTAAATATATAGATAACGGAGTGCTAGTATTTCACTCCCGTTTACTTCTACATCCTTGTAGTAAGACACTGCAGGGCTACTGTTATAGGAGTAATATAGTTTTCTTTTTATTGGTAGATCTGCTAAAATGAAACGCAATCTTTCAGGTTTAGTGTTCTCTTTTGTTGGTTGGAATCGAACCTGTGATCATGGGTCGGACAACACCACCGATCTTCCGAGGAAGATAATTAACCATTGAACGATGGGTACGACCGCTGTAAAATTCAACATTGTTATTTAATGATTATGATGATGATGATGTTAATAATAATAATAATAATAATAATAATAATAATAATAATAATAATAATAGTGCATGGCATCTACATAGGCTTGGTGGTGACCCAATAAGGATAAAATGAATGGCGAAGACGTCATAAATGCCCAGTTCCCAAGCCAGGGGAATTAACAGTATGAGGGAGTTGATTCTGAAAATTTAACCGGGGCCGTCGGACCAAAGGCAAGCATTCTATCCATTTAGCCTCAAAGCTGGACTTCAATTTGCTAAACCTTAGGCTATCAACTCGATTGATCAGGTGTTGAGTATTGGCGGTGGCAGAGGCGAGGGCAGTAGCTTGTGAAGCAGCCTTGACAACACAGCGGGCAGCTCCGTTGGCTGTTGGATGCAGCTCAAAATGCTTAAGGCTTGATGTTCCCTAAACCAACTATCGAAAAGGGGTAGCCTACGTCTAGTGGTAGCCCACGTCTTGATACCAGCATACGCCACTGAGAAACTGGTTCCCGGAAGGACATTCCTGGGATCATTAATGAACAAGGGGAGTGCATATGCGAGGACTTTCAGATGGCAGAAATATTCAGCCAGCAAAGGTAGATGGATATAATGTCCCGATAGAGGAGGCGACTAATAATGGTGAAATACTGAAATTTATTTATGATAATAACAGTGGCGAAACTACTTGGAGCCATTTGAGGCAATGCCTACCCGCAGAAATACGATTAATCATCGTAACACACTTATTTGCTCTTGTTATTTTGTTAAATTAACACTAATCTCTATTTGATATGTGCTAAATGATGACAACAAATGATGCGCTTCGCTGATCGCTCCGCTAGATGGCGACAGCAGACTGCTTATCCTGACAGGGAGGCAGCCTGTCACCCAGGAAGTTTTTGTTTCCCTTCCGTCAGCTTGGGGATTGGAGCGGGATGGTGGAGGAAAGATAAGTTACCGCCTGCGCTCCTCTCTCCGCATGGTCAAGATACTATAGAGGCATGCCTCCTCTGCTATTTGGGAGTCTAGAAACTCCCCCATGCGAAGGTGACAATGAAGTATCGTATTGTTAATTGTGTGCTTTTGAATTAGTAGACAATCAGTGCATTATTGGCTCTAGTTGTGACAGTTCAGACTGGACTGTTAGTTGTGTACAACACAACGAGTTAGAAAGAGGTCTATAGAGTGGCTATTCGACCGCCATATTTGAATCTTCTTGAACGCCGCGTCCGCCATATTATTAGCGATCAAAACAAGTGGGCGTGGCGATCGAGCTACAACTCGTTGGTGATTGAGAACACAAAGTGCACGAAAAGTGATCGTCACAATTTCTTCATTGCGAAAGTACTCAAAGGAGCATAATGTATTCTGCAAGTGCATACATAATTACGCATTAAACAAAGAAGAGAAATCAATGAATTTCCAGTACGGTTCCATAATTACAATAGGAATCAGATTAGGCCTACACTGTCATTAAGCATTACAACACACGGAGAATGAAAATAATAGAACAGAAATCACTGAAGGTACGAAATAGATACACTCTAAATGTACATTAGCTGCAATAAAACCTTTTTTGCTAGTGGCTTTACGTCGCACCGACACAGATAGGTCTTATGGCGACGATGGGATAGGAAAGGCCTAGGAGTTGGAAGGAAGCGGCCGTGGTCTTAATTAAGATACAGCCCCAGCATTTACCTAGTGTGAACATGGAAAAACCATCTTCAGGACTGCTGACAGTGGTATTCGAACCCCCTATCTCCTGGATACAAGCTCACAGCCGCGCGCCCCGCAATAAACCTATTACCGGTATTAAATGTACATTAGGCCAGCCCAACGATTTAGAAAGAAGACACCTCTTGACACCTCGTGCCTGTCAATAACCGACTCGTAAATGTATTTTTATTTTACAAAATATGGAATATACTTTCTTCTTCGCAAGTAAAACTGGCGTTTCATGTTCATTTTAAAGTTCTCCAGAAAAATGATTTTATATTTAACTCTAGTAAACAGACATAGGCCTTTCTTTTAAAACATTATAAATTGCATGGTCATGATTTAGGTGGTTTATTACAAAGGCAACCTTTTGTCGCTCATACATTCAAAGTTGTGAATTTTGCGGCACGTTAGGACTCGGGCAAAAGGGAAATGTTCAATAAATTTCCAAGTTTTTTGAAAACATTGGACAAATGGCCAGGTATACTATTGATAGGGAAGCTGCCACCTGGGCGATCTAACACCTTCACTCACGTGCATCTCTGAAGATCCTGATGGAATAAGGTGGCAGTAGCATGGGCACATGACATGCTGAAAGCAACAAATACCGATTCTTCCAGCGAGTTGTTTCACTTTGTCGACCAGCAACAGTTTATTTCTCCATGAAACTTTTTAAAATTTTGAAGAAATCACTCTCACTCACTCGAACACTAGCGACACACACTTTCACATCCGTGTCACAATTTGAATATGATCAGTAGCAGAAATGGGTACTCTTGCCGTGCTTACCCAAGTCCTACACATGCTGTCTATATACCACCAACCTTACAAGCGATGATGTTGAACTGATGGACAAGACAAATGCCTATCAGACAAATATCAAACCTGATCTGGGGTTAGATTCTCAGTGTATCTCAGATATTGGCCTATAGTGCATACTGTAAATACGTCCCAGGTACCATGACATTTTTACCATGTTAAATCAATGTAAAACCATTTTGAGCCATGAACAAAAATTCCTTCATCTATAGTTCTTTTTGGTAGGCTACATTTATTTCAATGCAATACAGATCATGATGAACCAATCCAACTACTGGTGTGCTAGCTGTGGAGACCTTAATTTCAATCATCATTAATTTGCATTTAGAGCAGTTTATATGTTGAGTGAGGGCATATGATTCTGCTGATGGTGACTCATCTGTTGGATGGGGATGTCAGGCTTGCTCAGACCCCTTGATAGGAGTAAGATAAGTGCCAACACCGGGTTTCATCCTATCCCTACCTTCGTCATACGCAGATGCACAAGTCGCCCATGAGCATAAGCTAGAAAGTCCTGCCTGCTTCTGGCCTCTCCAGAGACCACATAACATCATGTAATGGATTAGAATGATTTCCAATTTCATCCCCAGTGAAAGCATGGTGCCTTTATAATAATCTGCTAATACATTATGACTGTTTCCTTCCTACTACTTACCCTAGTTAACTGCAAATACCAAACCACTTAAGCAGAAGTCATCAGACTGATGGCCATAATTGTAACATATTTATAATTTCATATTTTATAGCTTTGTACCGGTACTGTTTATCGTAGCGACATGCTGCTCATTTTGAGCCTTGCCTGTTGGCTCAGTTTTGACATAAGTTTTTCACTCACCTTTGCAGCTGCCCTTCAAATCTTGACCCAGTAACATGCACGATTTTGAATGAAACTGTAGCTTGATGATCTTGAAATCATGAGATTTAGAGTCTTGTGAAATTTTTACATTTTCTGTGTTGATCAATATGCTTTAATGTAATGTATTAAGGAGAAAGTAAGTCAGTCAGCTTGTGTTCTTATAACTGACACATCTGTCTGCATGTATGTATAAATATTAATAAAGAGATGCAGTTTTATTTGGTACACCTATCTAGTACTTCAACAAGATACTGCTAGTTTTACATAAAGAATGTCACAGAGACAGTCAATGTCCAAGCAAAAAGTACTTTTCAGAAAGAGGAAGATATTTGCTTGATTCATATCGCAAATTCCAAGACAGGTGTTAGTTGGACCGTGAACTTATTTCGAAGTAAAATGTGAATTACAACAGTAGTAAAATGACTGGAATCTACTGAACGAAGGTTATCAACTTTAATCCTGATTCTGACACTGTGAAACAGTTGACAACCTACCCACACGCACAGGCTCATTAGTATTTTAAGGACCTAAAACAAATGGGTGTGGTGATGAATCAAGGACACAAGGTGCAGGAAAAATGAACAGTACAAAATTTTCTTCATTAGGAAAACATTAAAGTCTCTAATATATTTTTAGAAAGCAGTAACAATACAAAATTGCTTATTACATAAAGGAAAAAAAAATCATAATATACTCATCAAAAATGTTAAGGATATTTTCAGTTTACCTACCAATTTATGCTGTATTTATGGTTAGACTGAAATGCATTGTGAAGAAGATTCAGTAAAAATTGTGACTGGCAATGGATTGTCCAGCTCCATGACTAAATAGTTAGCATGGTCCAAAGGGTCCGGGGTGTTCACCTTCAACAGTTAATTTCCATGATTCGGGGGATGGGCATGTGTGTGCCATCTCCAGCATTAGAATTCATCATAGGTAAGGCCCCATTCTTGCAGACACGCGAATCGCCCAACAGGCATCAAGTTAAAAGACCTGCATCAGGCCTCTTCAGAGGTCACACAACATAATTATTATAACGTACATTATTTAAATCAATTATCATGGCAGCCCTACCTTCTTCACAGCTAGGAGCATTTGACTCAGAATTGGTAAACAAACCCAGTACACTAGAACTGAAATGGCGTACAAGCAAACTTGTCAGTGTGACTCGCTTCTATGAACTGAAATACCTCATCCTACACTGTCTACGGCAGATCGTATCACACTAGATAAGCTGATGATAACATTGTTGATATGAATCAAAGTGTTGGTTCCAAGTTGCGAGAAAAGTTCCAAGACCCCCATTCAGTAACAGATGGGCACTGCGCAGGCCATTCATGCAAATACCACCACCTCAAGACCAATATATATGAATTTAAGCATGGAAACACCGTATACACACAGCTGCTACTCTGTGGCACGAGCTTTGAGACAACAGAAGAGTTATTGTAAGTACCCAAACTGTGCACAAGACTCCATGGTGGGGAACTAATCAAGATAACCCCCTCAGGACTCCTCCACATGGTGGATTGCATTCGATGGGCTAAAGCACATCAGACTTGGGCACGAGATCAATGATCCAGAATGTGGCTCACTGATGAAGTGAGAATTGGTTTACACCCTGATGATACCTCCTCGCGTGTGTGGAGGGCAAGAGAGGAATGTTACAATGAATGATTCTCGGTAGAATGTCACCAACATCTTGGAGGTTCGGCGCTATCCTGGACAGGCATTGTTTCACCGCTGGTTCACGTTCAACGTGACGGCTGATGTGTACAATGCAACACTCTCCAACCCATAGCAAGTCATTTTGCAGAGACTGTAGGAGATGTATTTACTCTATAAGACGATAATGCTTGTCCACATCGTGCAGCAGCTGTGAACATAGCTGGAAGGATAAGTGATCGGCAGAATGGACTGGCCAGCGTCTTCCCTGGACAGGAACTGCATAAAGCATGCGTGATCCCTTCTTAGAGTAGGAATTTCAAACCATCAACATCCACCACTAACGATTCAGGTCATAAAACATGCTGCCATCAAGAGGTGGGATTGTTTGTCTCAAGAAATGTTTAATAATTTGGTACTGAACATGTCCCGCTGCATTCAAGAGTGCCACAGGGTTTGTAGAGGACAAACACTCTATTGACTTGTGGATGCATTAAAAACTATCTTTAATTTGTGGGGTTTAGTTACAGACCAAGTGTTTTAATTTTCACTGGATCCTAAGTTATTGAGTATATTTTCATTGTACTTATTATTCTATGTTTCACATGAAGCAATATGACATCGGTTCTACTTGAAAGCAACAGAATCTGGTACCGTATATACTGAATATTTTTTGATTGGTGTGTATTTTTACACAGACGTTAACTATATATATACATACATAATAATTAATTACAAAAGCAATCAGAATACTCTAGCATTAAGTACATTCAGCAATACAATATTTACAGAGAATGAAAATATTACAGCAAACATGAAAGTTCAAATATACATACACTAAATTTACAAACAAAAAATTATATTACACCTGCCAATAACCAACTGTTAAATGCACACGTGGAGCGAACATTCAAATAATATTTTCTCCCAAAAATATTATTTGAAAAAAAATGTACAGCAAGCATTATTTTCAGCTTATTAAGGACTTTCAACTTGTGAGGTTACTTTGATTTTAAACATGATTCTTCACTAGAAAATCAAGTAAAGGCAATATTTCAATCAAACAGGCATGTTTTCGGTTACACTTGGCTTTGAGGTAACAGTCTTTTGGACTGCAATTAGATGACCACATTGTGGCAATGAGGTGCCTGGTGTCCAGGCTACTTGAAATTTCTGCTCTTGTTTTAATAAGTGAAGCTAATACAGGAAACACGAAAAGGAAAAAGGGACTGAGCAAGTTGGCCGTGCGGTTAGGGGCGCGCAGCTGTGAGCTTGCATTTGGGAGGTAGCGGGTTCAAACTTTATTGCTGGCAGCCCACAAGATGGTTTTTCTCTGGTTTTCCATTTTTTTGCTATGGGCTTTACGTCGCACCGACACAGATAGGTCTTATGGCGACGATGGGATGGGAAGGGCCTAGGAGTTGGAAGGAAGCGGCCGTGGCCTTAATTAAGGTACAGCCCCAGCATTTGCCTGGTGTGAAAATGGGAAACCACGGAAAACCATCTTCAGGGCTGCCGATAGTGGGATTCGAACCTACTATCTCCCCGATGCAAGCTCACAGCCGCGCGCCTCTACCCTTTCCTATCCCATCATCGCCAAAAGGCCTATCTGTGTCGGTGTGACAAAGGCAATCGAAAAAAGAGGAAAAGGTCAGGTGGTGACAGACATACAATAGCCAGTTATTCAGCTCCTCATGAGTGTAATGTTTTTCATTCCCTGCAAGCATTCTGGTAAGACTTTATACTGCTGCCAGGTAATGCCTATGGGATGTAAATACATGAGATACACCATAGGGTGGTCGAAAACAACATGAACCGGGAACATGAGCATTTGAATGTTGGTCAACCTGATAAATATTTTGAAAAAAGTAATTCAGTATCTCACGTAGTCCTTTTATCAGCTGTTGAAGGTCACTTCGCAAGCAAATTCAAATGGGCTATGCGAGGCAGAGTCGCTAAATCTCCACACGACTTGATACTGCTTGAAAGCACCAATCGAAGAAAAAAAATTGCCAGGGGAGGAATTAGACCCTGAAACTCTGAGCGGACAGTATCGCACCATAGCAACTATGCTAAAGTGACACCAGCAGAATCCATGGTGTGTGTGTCTTTGATGATGATTTCTCATCATCGGTACCTGAGGGGCAATAGAAAATGTTCATTAAGCAGTAGTGGACATGGACTCGCACTGTAACGCGAACCTAGTCAGTGTCGACCGCCGTCCTGTCAGCATCGATTCATCAACTGGTGCTGTCAAACTGGTCTTAACCATGTGCAGATTTAGTAACACCTTCTCCTAAAGCCCATTTGAATTTGCCCATGACGTGATTGATTTGCTAATTTCGGCAGCTGCTAAACTGACAACAGTGAGGAATATGGAATTATTTATCAGTATGGCCAATACTATAATGCTCATGCACCTGGTTCACTTTGTTAACAACCACCCTATATATTCAAAAGCCAATTAAATCCTACAAAGAAAGTCGGGGGAGGCCACTTATCCTCAGCATAATACTCCGCATAACTCTCAAAGGCAACAATAATTTAAGTGTGAAAATCAACTTCTTGGAATAACAAAAACATGCCAAAGTAGTCGCAGAACATTGCCAATAAAAGTGCATGAAAGTGCTAAGAGAGTTGCAAAGAAAACACACAATCGGTTTCTCAATCAGCTGAATCTCAAAGTTTGACTATTAGAAATCTAGAGCAGTTTCTAATTTCACACACATTACGGTCAAGGAAATGAACAGGTACTGTGTTAATGTGTATGGTTTAAGAAACTACAGATTCAAAGATGAAAGTGAGCAAAAACATGAGTCTCTGTTAAAAAAGGGCATGAGAAGTAAACACATTCGCTCTATTGAATTGATGGAGCCAGTATTGATTCAAAGTATTTCAAAAGATAAATAATGTTATAAACATAACCATGTTTTTAGGAAAGGCCTTGTACATGAATTTACTCTTATAAAATAATAAAACCTATTTCCAGCCACAAGTTTTCTTAAATGATTTACTCCCCTATGTATTTCAAAGACTGAGCAAATCTTTTCAGAGTGAGGGGTCCAGAAAAATGTAGACACTCTTTGATAGTCAATATTAATGAACAAAATGACACACCTTACAATCCTTGCATGGAGGTAAGTTCATTTTCCGGGTTCAAATTGACCCCCATTACCAGCCAAACAACGTCGATGCCACTGAACTGCTGACCGAACTACGGCCGTCACGGTTGCCAGTCTGATAGCCACACAGGATGAGGAAGCCTCGATGGCTTCTCGTAGCTCGTTCAGTATAGTTGGCTTCTGTCGATAAACTTCATTTTTCAACATCCCCCATATGCAGAAGAGGTGTAAGGTCTGAAGGCCGTGGTGAGTACTCAATACATCTCTGTGGTAGTAAGGTGGAGCGCCATCTTGTTGTAGGTAATATCTTTCATTTCCAAACACCTCTTGGAAGGCAGGCAAAATTGATGTTCGTAGCACATGAAGATACACCTCACCAGTTACGGTACGTTGAAAGAAGAACAGGCCAATCAAACCGCGCAATGACAGACCATACCACACATTAACACCAGGTAGATTAACATGTTGTCCACGTGAACGTGAGGATTTTCAGAAACGCAGTACACGCAGTTGTGGCGGTTTACAGTACCGTTCAGTTTGAATTGCGCCTCATCTGACAAGACAATCATCCCTGCAAACCGTTTATCTTCATGAAGCATGCCTTCAAACCACTCGCAGTACTCCATCGTTCGATCCGGGTCGTCCTCGTTCATAGCGTGCAACGATCTTAGAACGTACACTTTCCACTTTACAGCCTTCAGAATTCATCGCATGGTTAATCGGCTTACCCTGCCTTCACGTGCACCCTGCTTCAGATTTCTTACGTGATCTGGTAAAATGTTGTAACACAGCAGCGCTGGAAGCTGGATTTGTTGATGTTTTCGGTCAGCCAGACCTTTTCTTATGCACATCCTGAACAGTACCGTCGGCTTCAAATTTATCCTGAATAAGATAAATTGCTGTACATGTTGGTGGCCGAGTTCCGCACACATTACGCCATTGCCGCTGTACCTCCATGTTTTCATACTTCCAGTACCACTTCAATATGGCTTTGCGTTGTTCAAACGACAATCTTACTTCATTCATTGCTGCACTGTCATCTGCTGGAAAACGCAAGCCAAGATTGTTGCGCCATTCTGTTGAGAATACAATGGACTACGCTACTGTGCAAGAATCGCAATGATATGTCATTTGTTCCAAAGATATTAACTATCAAAGTGTCTACATTTTTTGGATCCCTCTGTAGAACTTGTGACTGGTAACAGTTTATTTCATAAAGAATTAATAAACTTTGCCTGTATTTTGACAAATATTGGAAAAGCCTAGATGATATTACAGAAAAAGAAAATCTCTCTCATTTCACATGGTACAGGCCAAGCTACTGCCCTTTAAATAATATTAATTTTGTAAACGTCTGTCTCACTTGCTTTCCTCCTTACTTCTCAGATCTGCTTCTACAAACATGATGCAGTCTACAGGTAAAATATTGATGTAAAATTAATTTAATGAGCGAGGCATAATGAGATTCCTCACCTGGTTCCACGGCAGTGAACAAATGATCAAATTCAAAAAATAAACAATTCGGCAACAAACTTAACACCTCAGTCTGAAGTTTTAACATTACTTTTCTTTCATGCTTTCCCAGTAGTTCATAATTATTTCTAAAAACTTTTTCAGCAATTGTACATAGTTTTACTACATCTTGAGATGGATTCACAAGAGAACCATTCACATTCTTTTCTACTGCTAATCTGCTTCCGTATGTACTGCTATTAGCCAATAGAACCTCCAAACATTGTAAACATTTCAACTTCTTAGATGCCTGACGAACTACACTCCCTGCAATGTACTCAACTACATTATCAACATATATACCAATAGAATCATAGTTACGACTAAAATAGTCGTGATCCAGTTCCAGTGCATTTAACATAAATCTGTTGTCGATTGTATTCTGAAGAGAACTGATACCACTGGCAGGGACAAGGACATCACAGTCAGAAAGTTCACAATTTGCACTTTCAGATGGCTGCACACGTGCAATAAAACATTTCCTGTACGCCGACGTAAACTGCAAAGCATTTGGATTATTCCTGTTCCCACCTCTAGAGCGTAAAGAAGAAAAAAATAATTCCAAATGATCTTGGCTCAACCTACGCGTCAGAAAATATTTCATAATAGGGTCATCATTCCAAACATATGCCTCAGCCAACTCCTTAACAGCCACAAGATCAACAATGAGCCCATGAATCGGCATTTTCCTATTTGAGTTGCAAACAAGTGTTCCATCTGAAAGTTTCAGGTGTTGTAGATAATTGATACAGTCCTTAATTTGATTGCAGACAGTTACTCTGTTCTTTCTGGAAATAGGAGATTTTGTGCCTTTACCCAATGGATGACAGGAATTCAAAATATCAAATATTAAATCAATAATCTTAACAAATTTAACAGTGGGTTCATATCCTGCAAATTCCTGAAACCCTAATGCATTACAGAAAGACATAGCACAACCCACTGACCTGCTAAATGTCTGAGCAGCAAGGGCAACTTTCATTTTTTGGGTTTCATAGTAGATATGTTGCCGTCTCAGTTTATTTGCAGCATGTAAACCCTCTTTTTCCTGGAGAGTAACCAGACTACAAAAATACTCCCATTTAATCTTATTTTCGTCACCACCTTGAATAGTGCCATCAACAAGAACTTCCCTTTCTGCCAGCAAGTTCCGCATTAACTTTAATATATGTGCAGTGTCAAAAATACAATACACTTTTCTCTGCTGAAAAGATGGGTGAGGGAACCAGCACTGTACGTTATCACCAGAAAAAGTTACACCTAATTTCTGCATAACAGATTTATTTGTAGGTGTTCCATCACAGACTACACTTACTATACTGACTCCTGTTTCATGCAGTTTCCTAAGATACTGTTCTATTAAATTAGCTTTCATAGAAGCTGATGTGCCATCTACAAGGCAATAACCAACAGGTATCTTCCAGTTACGATTTAAAGCCGTAACCACAAAAACAAGAGCTTCCCTGGCCAAGGGACAGTCATCACTTCCAATAAAACCCTGTCCTAAATTTACATAACCACAAATTTGATTACCGTCCCACACAAGATCTTTCTTTATTGCCATTTCATCAAACATTAAAGATGCAAGGATAGGCTCGGCACTTCCCTCTACCTCCTGTGTAATTTTCTTGAAACTTTCCTCTGTGAAGCCTGGATTACCATCCAGAACTGATGCCCAACGACGGAGAGTCCTTGGATGAGGAAGTTTAAAGTGTTTCCTGAGGTACTGATAGGCTCGTGAGGAATAAAAATGTAGCGTCAAAGCAAATCTTCTTATCTCCTCAGTATAATTCTGTCCACAACCCTTGATCTGAAGTTCTAGAAGTTCCTTCAGTACACCTGTAAAACATTTGTCTAAAATTTCAGAGCCAGATTCACACAGTCTTTTATTAAGTCCTGAAATTAGCTGCTGGTAATTAATTATTTTACTCCTCTTTCTATTAATGTTCTGTTGAAGACATTTATTTTTTTTCTTTAAATTGGCATTTACTTCCATTGCATTGTCATACATTCTTTTCATTTTGCGTGGACTAGGGACACAGTACGCATGATCATTTCCTATGATCTTCAGTTCAGCACTTCCTGAAAAGAGGAAAAAAAAGTAAAAGTGAAACAAACGAATAAACACAATCCACTGTTACCGGTAGCATTACTATTGACAAATAAGGACTAGATCTTTCTACAAGGAAAAAATTGTCAATTTACTGGATATAACAGCATTCCGAGAGACTACATCTCTGATGACTTGAGACATGCTAAAGGAAAGCTATACAGTATTCAGACTTTACAAAAGCATTTGATAGTATTAACACACAATACGTTAAAACCATGATGATACGAAAGGACCACATATTGGTAATTACTAAAATAGTTAGCCTACCGTATTTTCTCATGTATTAGACCCCTTCGCGTATTACATCCCCCTTGGCTTTTCGAGACGAAGAAAATGAAAAAAATAAAACTTGCGTACAAGAACCCCCAGATCCCCTTTGCCTGTCCCTATATCACTGGTTTTGTCCAGGTCCTATCCTAATGTCCGCACGGCAAGAACAACTCACCAATCGTGCAACAATAATCACTACCACCAGCTATCGAAGCACCACTCACTCATCAGTTCCTAAGTACAGAGATTGACAGTAGGCTACAGAACACCGCTTGGCAACATCCTTCCTGAGAAGGCCGCGAGCATGTAAACAAACGACAGTCGTTATGCGGGTGTGAAAGTCTTGTCAACCGGGCTGGAGTAATGATGAGCTCACATCTTGTGCAAGTACAGGGCTGACATATTCACTAAAAGTGAGAGAACCATCAATTTCACTCTCGCTTCTTGAAATTTTTGTCTAACATATCCAGACCAATGGTTTTGTCACTATCTTACCGTAACCTATCCAGATCAATGGTGGTGTCACGCAGGATACTAAAGGCCTAAGGGCTGGTAAGTGACTCTAACCTGTACGCCCCCCGGCCAATGGTCTAGTAACTAGCCGGACCTATCCAATCCAGACCAATGGTTTTGTCGCTCCTCGGACATAACCCATCCAGCCCAATGGTCTTGTCACTAAGATTGTGTAAGTTGGCAAGCCTGCCGAGTGTTACATGTGCCATCTCTAACCTCACTTTCACACACCGGTTATGGAAGTTTTACACCGAATACTGTAACAAACCATCCCATAGCGATAATGATGATAGGCCTAGACCGAACACTTCGTACTTTAAACCATTTGAAATAATTATGGTGTTAATGTCAATTATGTTAAATCGTATAGTTACCTGAATTGTTCAATTCCATATTTGTGGACGAAGATTCGAATAGTGGCGTCGTAGGACTGGAGGCTCTCATATTGTTTCGTATCGTAGGTGGAGGTCTAGCACGCTGTATTTTCATAAGGTGACTCGGAAAATCAAAAACTGTAGGGATGGCTCTGGACAGCAAGCGTCTTCTATCATTGTTGATCACTATGCATTTTTCTTCAAAATGTCGTGAACACAGGAAACTGTGCTTTGTCGGAAACCATTTATCACGTTTCATATTTATTACCCATTGTTTCGTGAGTTCCTTACCTTTCAGAGGGAACCTAGAGAGAAAAGCATAGATTGATTTACAAACACTGACAACGGGGAAACATACTCTGCTAATGACCAAACATTGCATTCTTTACTAAAAAAAACTTACCTGAAATATGATATATCCTTTGAGCTGCCTCTACGGAACGTGCAGTTGATTGCTGCACATATAGGCGGCATAATTTATGCAGTTAATTTATCAGATTCAGTGCAAATAAACCACGATAAGAACACACAATAACCATAATAAACCGTAAAACACAAAGAGAATAAGTAAAGCACGGGCGGATATAATATGGGGTCACTATTTTGCCTTGGCACCGCCTAGAGCGCTGTAGCAGACGTGTTAGCCACTCTATAGTCCTCTTTCTAGCTCGTTGGTACAACAAGACTGACATCATCCGGTTGAAACTTACATTGAAATAATGAGCGAAGTAGTCCCCTTCGGGAACATAACGAGTCTTTTGAAGTCCTTAAAACGTAAACCGTTCTCATCTTGGATTTACGAAGAGAAATGTGAAGCCATAAACAAAAGATATATGCCTAATTTGGATATTAAGTATTTTGACGGGAAAGTGTCTAGAAAATTTAAATTTTCTTGGTGTACACGATATTCGCGGTTAACAGCCTGTTCCGAAAGCAAGAGGCTTTTCTTTGTTATACGTGTGTTTTGTTTACTGGTGAAAAGGAATATAATTTAAATGGGGTATTGTTACAAAACCTGTCTTAGAAAAACAGAGCATCAAAATTCAAATAAACATTCAGAATGAAGAGATATTCCGTTTACTGGGGCGCGGGAGGATAGACCATTCTTAATCTGAAGGGGCAAGCATTCAAGCAGTTAAATACACTGACTGACAGAGCAAATGCAACACCAAGAAGGAGTGGTCAGAACTTTATGCCAATTGCAGGGTAGACTGACGTCACTGAGGTATGCTCATGATGTGAAATGCGCCGCTGTGCTGCGCACGTAGCGAACGATAAATGGGATACGGCGTTGGCGAATGGCCCACTTCGTACCGTGATTTCTCAGCCGACAGTCATTGTAGAACGTGTTGTCGTGTGCCACAGGACACGTGTATAGCTAAGAATGCCAGGCCGCCGTCAACGGAGGCATTTCCAGCAGACAGACGACTTTACGAGGGGTATGGTGATCGGGCTGAGAAGGGCAGGTTGGTCGCTTCGTCAAATCGCAGCCGATACCCATAGGGATGTGTCCACGGTGCAGCGCCTGTGGCGAAGATGGTTGGCGCAGGGACATGTGGCACGTGCGAGGGGTCCAGGCGCAGCCCGAGTGACGTCAGCACGCGAGGATCGGCGCATCCGCCGCCAAGCGGTGGCAGCCCCGCACGCCACGTCAACCGCCATTCTTCAGCATGTGCAAGACACCCTGGCTGTTCCAATATCGATCAGAATAATTTCCCGTCGATTGGTTGAAGGAGGCCTGCACTCCCGGCGTCCGCTCAGAAGACTAACATTGACTCCACAGCATAGACGTGCACGCCTGGCATGGTGCCGGGCTAGAGCGACTTGGATGAGGGAATGGCGGAACGTCGTGTTCTCCGATGAGTCACGCTTCTGTTCTGTCAGTGATAGTCACCGGAGACGAGTGTGGCGTCGGCGTGGAGAAAGGTCAGATCCGGCAGTAACTGTAGAGCGCCCTACCGCTAGACAACGCGGCATCATGGTTTGGGGCGCTATTGCGTATGATTCCACGTCACCTCTAGTGCGTATTCAAGGCACGTTAAATGCCCACCGCTACGTGCAGCATGTGCTGCGGACGGTGGCACTCCCGTACCTTCAGGGGCTGCCCAATGCTCTGTTTCAGCAGGATAATGCCCGCCCACACACTGCTCGCATCTCCCAACAGGCTCTACGAGGTGTACAGATGCTTCCGTGGCCAGCGTACTCTCCGGATCTCTCACCAATCGAACACGTGTGGGATCTCATTGGACGCCGTTTGCAAACTCTGCCCCAGCCTCGTACGGACGACCAACTGTGGCAAATGGTTGACAGAGAATGGAGAACCATCCCTCAGGACACCATCCGCACTCTTATTGACTCTGTACCTCGACGTGTTTCTGCGTGCATCGCCGCTCGCGGTGGTCCTACATCCTACTGAGTCGATGCCGTGCGCATTGTGTAACCTGCATATCGGTTTGAAATAAACATCAATTATTCGTCCGTGCCGTCTCTGTTTTTTCCCCAACTTTCATCCCTTTCGAACCACTCCTTCTTGGTGTTGCATTTGCTCTGTCAGTCAGTGTATAACGAAGACGTGAAACAAAATTGGCTTGTTGTTGAAAGACTTGTTGACATTGTATGTTTTCTTGGGAAACGGGAGCTTGCATTTCGAGGTCATTTTGAAGGAAAAGACTCGATTAACAGGGGCAATTACCTACAGTTGTTAGATCTCCTTTCAAAAGTGGAACAGTATATTGGAGATCATCTCCAGTCCACATCGGGCTTAAAGCTACGTCAAACGAAATACAGAATGAATGAATTGAGTCTGTAACTGCCATAATTCAGAAGGCAATCAAAGCAGAGTTAGATTCCTGTGATCTCATTGGTATTCAGCCAGACGAGACATTACATGTATCAAACAGACCTCAAGTTAGTGTAATATTCCGGTTCTGCTCAAAACAGGGTTCCAAAGAAAGATTTATAAGCTTTCATGATGTTTTGATTGATAAGACTGCATCAAGCTTGTCAGTTACCACGTGAGTTGGCCGTGCGGTTAGGGGCACACGGCTGTGAACTTGCATCCACGAGATAGTGGGTTCGAGCCCCACTGTCGGCAGGCCTGAAGATGGTTTTCCGTGGTTTCCCATTTTCACATCAGGCAAATGCTGGGGCTGTGTCGCCATAAGACCTATCTGTGTCGGTGCGACGTAAAATAAATTGTAAAAAAAGAAAAAAGGATTATCAGAACTAATTGTCGATAATCTGCGAAAGTGGAGAGTGACTAATAAAGTCGTATGTCAAACATATGTCGGGTGCTCCACAATGGCAGGAAAGCAGAGGGGTGTTCAGCATTACATTAAAAATGTTTGCCAAGGGGCAATATTTCTACACTGTTATGCACACAAGTTAAACCTCGTTCTTCTCCATTGCTCCAAAACAATAAAATCAGTAGGCTCCTCATTCATAATCTGACAGCATTTCATTAATTTTTAGTAGATTCCCAAAAAGAGCTCATCTTCTGAAATCCAACGGATTCAGACTTCCACAAGCATGCACTACCTGTTGGAGCTTTCATTACAGAGCAGTCCACACATATTTTCATAGTATGATGATCTTAGACAGGTCTTTTAAGACATTGTAGAGAATAATGAGGGCTGGGACAGTCAGTCGTACAATTCAGCTCAGTCTAGCCTAAGCAAGCAGTGGAAGCGAACGTGCTGAGTGGTGAGTGGTGAGAAAGGTGTGAAATGATTGCAGTTGAGAAATATCGGGCCGCGATTGGAAGAGGAAACAGCTAAAAGAATGGAGAGTGCAAGGACGGTCTGGGAAAGATGGGAGAGGTGGTTTTGGTGGCAGCTGTGATAACTGGACTACTAGTTATGGGGGGCATGGAATTGAACCCCGGCCCGAATACAAGTGGGAATATTAGTTGGGATTATGTCGAGGTCATTAAGGAGGTAGTGAAAGAAGCCTGACCATTAGACCAGAGCAAGGAGATGATCCCGGACCAATCCAAGGAATTTGACGATATGAGGAGGTGGATCCAGGAGAAAATGGGAGATTCAATGTCCAGCACGGAACGTAATGAGGAAGAAATTGTGATAATAAGAGAGAAGGTAAAAAATCTGGAGGAGGAGGTGGCGAAATTGAAGAAAGAAGAAGCAATCAGCAGTCAGGAACGTATGAGGAAATGTATATTTATATATGGTGTTCAGGAAGGCGTGAAAGGAAACAAAGTAGACATAATATATTATAACCGTCCAATGGCAAGTGAGTCAGCTGTTGAGCCATTGAAGGTCATGTTAAAGAAATGATTAACAGGAATTACTCGGAAATACGTCCATCTGGGTCAATACCTAGAATAACTCGCCCATTCAGACAGGAAATTGGATGGATATAAGATGAGGAATGAAATTCCTGAGCTCAAAACCCCGTGGTCACCGCACGCTTACAGTCACGAAATATTATCTTATATGTGAGCAGTGATTAGCAGAATGAGTTTACATTCTCAACAGTATTAAGAAGTAAGTCGACTATATGATATTCAGGTCCAGCGATGTCATGGAGGAGGCCATGAATTGTTGCCATATGTTAGAGGATCAAGACGGCGCTGAAGAGGTTAGGTCGATTATATACGTCATAAAGACAATGGTGAAGTGTTCCTTTGTACATCTTTCCAGTCAGATGGGATGACGTTATCTTGGAATTCACATTCGAACTGTCAAAAACAGATGGAAGAGAGGTTACAAGTCAGTGAGTTGAGCCTAACGTATGGAATGCAGACCGATATTATTAGCATAACAATTTTAATGAACTTTTGTTTTATGAACAATGGTATGGCATAAAAAACAGGAGATTGAAGGTTGAACTGATAGTAATTAGCACGTCTTTAAAGGGAACGTCTACGTTCGCAGAACCTAAGAAAAATATTAAAGAACGGGATATATAAAATAATATTACTGTGTCGAATAGCGATCTGAGGTTTTAATACTGAACAAGGAAAGTTTTGTAAATAACTGTGAGATATTGTAAAACGCCTGTGTCACTGTGTTAATTTTGTTTTTCTAAGTTTCAGGTCCATGGACTAAAAAATGTATGAAGATTTTTCCAGTGATGTAATGATGGAAATGAATATGAGTGCTTAAACATTCCGATATCCTAACATAATAATGCCGAAGTGAGGGCCAAAACTATGACCAATGGAGCAAAGGACTGAGAGCGGTATCACATAATCTTCACTGATAAGTACCGAGATTTCATTTCCTTTACCCTATTTTCTTGTAGTTGCATAGCTGTGGAGTAGAATGTACTTTTCTTTCATAATGAAGTGACGCAAATTTAAGCAACTTGAGTGACCTAATGCGACTATCATTTAGTGTCCGGTTACTTGTGATAACGGTTATGTCCGAGGTTGTAATATTAAGATCATCTATTATACGCAAGATTTAGCTTGTAAATACGTGTCTTACCGCGAGTTACTCGGAATTTTCTTCACGTTTACGGTGAATGGAGGAATGCGGTGTCTTCATTAGTGAACCATACTTGTATTGCACGAATACTTCGTGAGGTGACTTTATTTTAATATTTATTTGTAGAAGGTCTTCTGCATGATAATACAATACGTGTTTATTGCGTAGTGGCGAATGTTTCGTGAAATTAGTGTTGCGTTGATTGCGATACATTGGTGATGATAAAAGAGATTCTTCGGGAATGCTTGTGAATTCTCTTGGGTAAGTAACGTTGTGAATATGTATGATGTGCTTGAATATGGTGAATAATAAGGACAGGGTCGTCCATAAAGTGTTTTATGATGAATTAATGTTGTTATGGTAAGTGTTTCGTTGAAAAATAGATAATGGGAGTGTGATAAATAATTATTTGAGATTTAGAGATGGATTTAAGCGCTCGTCATGCAATTAAGAACCCAGAATAGGCAAGCAATTGTGTCGTTGTTATTTTTGGTGGTGTAAGATATCCGAAGGTCGAGAGTAGGGATTGTTATATGATCATCGAAACACTGTTTCGCGACGGGATACGATGCAGATACCATTTAATTTGAGGAAATGGACACTAATTAGACGTCTTCAACATTTAATAAGCATAATATGTGTGAAGTAGAAGGTCGTATTTATTAAATTATTGTCACCTGGTAGTGGATTGTATTCTTGCGTAGTTGCTTATAGTATGTTTCCCATAGATAGTGTGCCTTCAAGATTTTTCTTTCAGCAGTGCCGGTGGAAGCAGTTACTGTTAATCATTCTTTTGGATCATTGATGATTTTGTAGCGGCTAGATATTGTGTTTTATTTAGGTGGCTGATACGGATTCCTGGGACATGCTGTTGTTGACTGAGTTATGTCGTAATGAGATTCAATTATTATGTGGGTTTTCTACACTATTTTTTTGCACTTTATGGATACTTATATTGAAACTGGTCACCATTAGAGAACTCAAGTTGGTTAGCAATTAGGCAATTTCTGAGATAATGGATAAAATGTAGGGTATTTTAAGACGAAATCTTGGATAAGTGACGGTAAAAGCAAGTGTAGTATTTTGAAATGTTTTAAAATTTTGAAATGTTTGAATGAAATTTTATTCGATCCTATTATTCATTGCGGGCGGACAATTAATGATAAATAATGATGATTTGCCTTCAGCAAGTTTTGTATTCGTTTCCATCAAGTTCGTATTTTCAATCAAGATTTAAATAATGATGGTTTATAAGTACCGGTATTTAGCCAACAGAGATTTTTGTTCGTCTATCTAGCTGTTATACAATCATCATGTAATGTATTATTATTGTATTAAGTTAGGTTTGATTTCATTAAATTGGAAAAAGGTCCTTCCAAGAAACTAACATTCGTTTTCTTATTTAAATGAGATATATTTAGCCTTGCGTAGTTGATTGAATACTATTATTACTATGATCATGAACGTCTTGCGTCAAATGCTAGTCAAACTGCGTAAACAGTAGTTGAATGTCCATGCCCTGGGTGGAGAATTATGCGTCACGACTGACTTTAGCTGAGGCTTATCACAAAACCTACGAACTATATCCCCGGGCAATGGACGGGTGTAATATAAAGTGGTGGAAGTTATTCAGAACAAAATGAAGATCAACTTCAGTGAACTGGTCATCGATGATGCAGAAAGGGTAGGCAAAGTGAGAGGGCACAGGCCAATTTAAAGTGAGGCTGTTATCTACCTTGATGGCCGATATTGTTGTGAGAAACGCTGGGAGTTTAGAAGGTGAGAAAATATGGGTTAACTCTCTTGGCGCCAGGCGGTAGTACGAGTACCCGCCCTTTAAATTGCCAGAGCCGATCTGGCCGGCCTTTAACAATCCAGTCGGAAGTTGCCAGAGCCGATTACATCGGCCGGCTTAAAATTCTGTGATATACATAATTTTGAGGCAACCTATAGTGACGTGCATACTTTTGTTACAGCCTGTAACAAAGGGGCTACACGTTATTGTGTGCCTGGCCTTGCTTTCGCAGTTCTAAGAGGGTGTTATACCTTTCACAAGAGTAGTTTCCTGTGTTTACAAATACCGGTAACCGGTCAGTAAGTGATTGCTCCTTGCAGTGAGTGGATTTGTGACAGGAAAATGGCAAGTTGTTCACGTGATATTTTTTCAGCAGGTATTGATGACAATAAATTAATGTAGTATTTGGAACAATGCGAAGTTAACGCGGATGATTTATCGGATAGCGATAGGGAATTTAGTTCAGAGAGTGGCGACGAAATTATACCGGACACGTCCACGGAATCATCGCAGCTAAAGGAGAGACGTTTAATTGTTTCTAACGGCACTAAATGAATAAGGTGTTAGATGAGACTAGTGATAACGAATATGATGATGATGTCTCTGGAGAACATTTTGTGGAAATTTGTCCCAATGATCCCGACAACATTCCTCAACCTCCTGTCTACTTCAAGGAAGTTCTTGGACCGAAACATGCCCCACCGTCTGATTCTACGCCCATATCATACTTCAATTTACCTTTCACTTACTCTCTGCTAAACCTTATAGTCACATATAGTCCTCTATCATTACCTAAATGCCGGTCTCCGCGGGCCAAGTGTAGCGTGCCTGCCTCTTACCCGGAGGTCATGGGTTCGATTTTCCCCCGGTCAAGAATTTTCGCCTGATCCTGAGGGTTGGTTCGACGTTCACTCAATCTAAGTGACCATAAGTGATTGCACTTGAGGAGATATCTGAGGGTGAGAGGGCGACCCCGGTCTGGAAAACCAAGGATAATTACTGAGAGGGTCCGTCTTACTGACCATGATTCACCTCTTAAACTGCAGGTACCGAACTGAGCAGCGTTCGCTTAGTACGCCAAAGCAAATCACGGCTTTAGTGCCATACATTTCATAATTTCGTAAATTCTGCTGTATTGTAAAATTATTTTTCTAATATATACTACAACCGAAAACGAGAAACTATTTTTTCTGAAAAACTGTAATACCAACTATTATTTTTTACTTATTTAATAATTCAGAATTATTTTTATGCTGTGTTGTCCGCAAGTAGAAAATTTGTTGTCAATATTTGCCAAACATCGATACTGAAACGGGAACGCCCTACGAGCATTCACGTTTCATTCTTTTATTATGAGGAGCTCGCTAACACCCGGCCGTAAGCATTTAAAACTTGCGCCGAGCGCACAGGCATAGTGGGAGCTGCAAACAAGCTCGCGATGTTCTAGAACACCGGCCAAGGACAAGCGACGTCACGCAGAAGGTTCCTTCGTGTTCCATAGCATTGCTGCATGAACGAAATATAATATCAATATTTCAATAACGTCACCTTGCAGGCAGGAATAATGAACGCTGCTAGCCGAAATTTCGTGTCAATCGGTGTGAAGATGGCCAAGATATAAAATTTTCTTGGGGCCCACATGTGTAGCCACGCCCACCGGCCTTCGGCAATATAAGCGAGTCGCCAGCTTGGGGTAAAGCAGAGAGAGTGTGCGGTACGCAGCGGCAGTGTGCTGTAGGCAGTGAGTGAATGGAGTCGGCAGTAAGCCGTGAGTTTAGTGAGTGTGTGCAAGCAAGCACGTCGCGACATAATTCGTCACTCGGTCCGGCTGTATACTTGAGTTCAGAACGTTCGTGTTAAGAGCTTTCTCCGTAGCCTCGATTTCATTTAAAGACTGTGTTCTCGCATAAACTGTGCCAGCCTTGATTTCATTTGAAGACTGTGTGAAAACAGCGGTAGTGTTTCTAGCCAGCCTTGACTTCATTTAAAGACTGTGTTCTCGCATAAACTGTGCCAGCCTTGATTTCATTTGAAGACTGTGTGAAAACAGCGGTAGTGTTTCTAGCCAGCCTTGACTTCATTTAAAGACTGTGTTCTCGCATAAACTGTGCCAGCCTTAATTTCATTTAAAGACTGTGTGAAAACAGCGGTAGTGTTTCTAGCCAGCCTTGACTTCATTTAAAGACTGTGTTCTCGCATAAACTGTGCCAGCCTTAATTTCATTTATAGACTGTGTGAAAACAGCGATAGTGTTTCTAGCCAGCCTTGATTTCATTTAAAGACTGTGTTCTCGCATAAACTGTGCCAGCCTTGATTTCATTTAAAGACTGTGTGAAAACAGCGACAGTGTTTCTAGCATAGACTGTGCCGATCTTCATTTCATTTAAAGACGGTGTCTATCCGTTGAACTGTGTTCATAATAAACTGTGCCAACATTCCCTCTTAAAGACAGTGGAATGCAGTATCGTGATTTCTTTCCGAGGAACCATGTCAATTCCCATCATAACCTGTTCAGAATCACGTATGATCTTAAGTGCCAGTGATAATCTTCTAAAATTTACGACGTAATGGAACTTGGACTGTCATTTATTTCAACAAGTGTATTGTGCTGATGGAGTACAGTGCAGAGACTGTACCCGGTAAATTTACTTTTCTTTATGAAGTGCTTAATCACTGCACCTCGGAAGGTCCTAGATTGTTTTCGTTTGTTTATTATTACAAATACGATAATTCCTTCCATCTTATCCTCGTGGAACTGTAACTCTAACTTTATCCTTGCTGCTAAAGTGCGTTCAACATCATTGACTGTGGGAACTATTTCGGCGTGCTTCGCCTTAGAGAAGTGTCACACCAGTGTCCCATGACGTCCAATGTGGAAGCTCCACATTTCCCCGTTCCTGCCTCAGGTTCGAGTCATCAACACTAATACAGAGAAAACCTCAACAACGGAAGACAACGCCGACGCCGACCGCAAGACGACGCCGCCGCCGCAGGACGACGTCCTCTCCACGCCTTCAGGGATAACTCCACGATTCAGCTGTAAAAGGTGACATAATTCTTTGCATACCTATTGAATAAACTGAAGGATCCACTTAATAATGAATTTTTTTTTTCACTACCCTTCTCTCTCACTCTCTTAGCATGGGCCGTACACGCCTTGTCGTTCCTCATGCTCTCCGATAAACTGAAGTACGGGCGTTCCTGTTACAATACATACACGCGAATTTTATCGGTGAGTAAAATTTTGTCTTGTTTTTACTAGTGACATGTTTGAATTTTTATTTTTTATGTTTTATTTTTCCAGTTCAAATTAGTTATTCTGTAGAAATGTATTTAGAAATACATTATACATAATTACGTATATTCTTTTGTATCGTAAACTATTTTTTCAAAGTAGATATTGAGAGAGAAAATGCGAAAATATTTTTCTCTCCCTAAAAATAAACGTCATCGACAGCTATAAATCAGCAATAAAACGTTTTTGACTCTTTATGTCACTCCAAACCAGTTTCTTATTCTACGTAGTCGATATGTAGAAAATTTCATGCCGGTGTATGCTATACACCGGTAGATATACGCGAATTTTAAAATACATGTATTTCCACTGAAAACGGCCTGGCACTTTACAGTAGTAGAGGGGAGGTGGAGCTCTGGCCTCTTCCAGCTGATGGGGAGCGGCCGAGCAGATCGGCTCTTGGCTCCAAGAGGGTTAAAAGTGGGAAGCGAGGTGGAAGTGCTTGAAAATTTTATGTCGACATCTAATGAAAGCCAGGCACCAAGGTCACGGATATCAGGGGCCAACAGCTGGTGGTATCCAACGGCAAATGGGCGAGATCTTGGCCAGTGACGAAGGTGCAAGGAATGGATCAGAAGCTCAAACAGGAAGAATGCATGATGACAAGGCAAGATGGCAGGCAGGTCGAAGTGCGAGCGGAGGGACGCGGCAAGGTAAGAGACGAGCGGATGGCAGGGGTGAGTGTCCGGTGTACAAGAACAGAAACGAGGATTCAGCAGGTGCTGGTGGAGGAAGAAACTCAAGAATCGGCAAGGCCATTATCCAGTGGACACGTGCATGCTAAAGGTGAAGGTACGCGGGATGAAATAAAAGGAAGAGAAGACTTGAACAAAGGCAGACGTCTGAGTTTAAGGGATCTGTGGGAAAAGGAAACTAAATGTGCTGAGGACATCAGGGCAATTGTAGACTTCTTCACGTGCAAGGTTGAGATTAGTTGTAACTAACACAATTAATATTAGAGAGTGCACGAACCAGACGAAACTCTATTGAAGCGTTGAATAGCACACTTAACTTTGGTTCGATGTTTGAATTACACCACACGGCAATATTCTGTTATCGTAAGTTAATAATCCAAGTAGCAGAGTGGGCTGATGTCCGTAAAATAAGCGTCGCAAAATAAGACGTAGTCCAGGTCGAAAATCAGCTATCATGAAGAAAGTATAGCATAAAGATCATAGAAAGCGACTTAATGCGAGCTCGAGGTCTTATAGTCTTCGGCTCGGAGGTGTGTTTCTATTCTAGTAGGACATTGGTTCACATGGGCTACATTTATTGGCTGGGACTATTCTGGAATTTTGTGGAGAGCTATCGCGCATGTACAGGCGCCGAGAGTACCTTGGGTAACCCAGTCAGTCACGTGACTCTCTCGCTATTTTGGTCGAACGTGTGCTGGCCGATCAATACTTTGCCTTGCTAAAACTCGTCAAGCCAGTTCTTACACTCTGGACTAGCTCGCCGATAACAAAAATCTAGCCCTTGACTTTTAATAAAATACTTGATGCTGGCCCGTAAATTTATGTTTATTATTTACAAAATTTGACGGGGATAATACGGTGAGTAGAAGAGCGATAATAAAAAAATCAGTAAGGGTGGGGGTGTCAATAAAGATTATCCGAGCGATTGAGGCGATATACGAGAATTTTTATTGTTGAATTAAACTGGAAGAAAATTTAGTCAGAAGTCTGATAGATAGTGAGATGGATCAAAACAGGGCTGCAAGTTATCGCCGATTTTATTTTTACTATTCATAAACGACATACTGCAAGGACACGGAGAAAATAATTGGGCAGCGCCGGTAGTAAACGATTTTGATCCCAGGGTTGATATATTGCTGATGATGTGATTTTATTGACCTTAACAGGGGGGTCTGCAGAGATGTTTGGGTGTGGTTTCGGAATATTCTAGGGAGTGGTCCCTGAAAATTAACAGTACGGAGTCGAAGATAATGGTACCGGTAGTGCGTAAGAATATGGGAAGAAAGAAGGAAAGGAAATGGGTGGCCTATGGTGAGAGGATTGAAGAATAAGAAAAGTTGGAATATCTAGGGTGCTTATGAGTAGAAGAAGATGATGGAAGGATCAAATTAAGAGAGCGAAATGGAAGGTGAAAGTGGCTCTCTCAGTTGTCAAAATTCTTTAGACATTCAGCCCATAAATTATAGTATTCAAAGGATGATGTTAAGGACAATAGTGTTAATAAGAGTACTGTATGGGGCTGAATTATGGGGTCTAGAAGGAAAAGGGATCAGATAAATAAAATTATTTGTACGGTAATGCGACTACCGCAGTGTACAGCAAATGCCGGAACGATAGTAATGTGTGGGTAGTACATTGAAGTGGAATGTGAAAAGAGGGTACCTAAATATTGGATGCGTTTATAGATAGAGATGGGGGTATAGTACTGCAAGCGTCTTGCCAGCAACAACTGAAAAGTATGTATGCTGGGAACTGGCTGTCGAAGATTGAAATGTATGTGAAAAGGGTGGGTATGGGTTACATATGGCAGGCGGTCTAGAGTAGTAGAGGCAGTAGAAGCCGGAGATCGATTATAATAAGGTTTAAAGACATACAAAGGCAACGACAGTTGGAGAAATGCAAAGAGCGAGCATCCCTTAGTTTATTTAATAAGGTAATTCAAGTTTGAGGGATAAATATTAGTAAGGTGAATAGTCGGAGAGAGGAGGTATTGTGTTGTGGTTTATGGGCTTGTATTTACTTATTTATTCGTATCAGAAGCGATACGTCATATAAATTATTAGCTAAGAGTGAAAAATAATTAAATAGGCCTAACTGGTAAAAACGTACTAGAGGTCCATTCAAAGTAACAATTATATCATATCGGACCAGAATTTGGCAAGATCTCGACCATTTGGTGTGGCCTTCACTAAATCTTGCATGGTGCAAACGAGAGGGCAGGAGTTGCAATTAAGGAGGTGCGCCATATTTTGTTCTTCAGATAGACCCCACTTCTTCATTTTGTTCTTAGATCGACCGACCCCAGACCGTAGCCTGTTCAGACTCTTCCATGTAGACCACGACTCTTCATAACTGGCTGGAAGAGCTTCAGATGGATCCATCCATCCATTGAGATGAAGGTTTCTGGATCTCCAGGAAGTTAGTCTTGATGACTGAGGTGACTCCGAAAGGCACTCAGTAGAATGAAGAAAACTTCTCCTCGATTTCAATCGTTGTTGAGCCGGTTGATAAGCATGTAATGGATGTGTTTGTGAAATATTTACTTTAGATGTTACATGTTTGGCAGCTACTTCACGCCTAATATCTGGGGGAGCAATGCCAGCCAAGCAATATACCTTATCGCAAGGTGTAGGTCTTAGGCAACCAGTTATAAGCCGGCAAGTTTCATTTAAAGCAATGTCCACCTGTTTGGCATGACATGCATATTCTGCTGCAGAGTAGCTCAGTGCTAAAGAAGTAGTTTGAGCTTGCATTCCCCAGCTGGTACCGCATAACTTGCGAAGAATGGAATTTCGCGTAGATACTTTGTGTTTCGTGTTAAGACAATGTTGTTCATACGTGAGTGCACGATCCAGAGTCACCCCTAGATATTTAGTTGTTGAGCAATTATCCAAGAGAGCACCTTCCCAGAAAATCTTCAGTTTTCTTCTTGCCTGCATATTCTTTAAGTGAAAAGCGCAAATTTGCGACTTTGAGGTGTTAGGCTTTAGATGGTTTTCTCTGTAGTATGGATTCAATTCATCTAAGGCTTCCATTAGTCTCCGTTCAACACTCTCAAACTGATTACCCTGGGTGACAATAGCTCGATCATCTGCATAAATGAAGCTTTTTGTTCCTTTTGGCAAGGGTTGATCATTCGTGTAAATATTAAATAATATTGGAGACAAAACACTACCTTGGGGAAGGCCATTCCTCAGGTTCTTCCAACGACCATGTCGGCCTTGGAAATCTACAAAGAATCTTCGATTTTCAAGAAGACTTCGAAGAAATTCACTAAGCTTCTTGTCCTTTGTCATCTTATAAAGTTTACTCAGCAGAATTTGGTGACTGTGTCATAGGCCGCAGTTAGGTCGAAGAAGACTGCTCCAGTTATTTTCCGATTTTCAAAACCATCTTCAATATATTGGGTCAAATGGAGGATTTGTGGTGTGCAGTTCTTCCCTCTTCTAAAACCAGCTTGTTCTGGAATGAAAAATGGTTCAACTATTTTTGTAAGCCTTACCAGAATCATTCGTTCTAAGATCTCGAATAAATGACAGAGCAAGGAAATTGGTCTCTAATTTTTAGGATCATGTGGATCATTTCCTGGTTTGAGAAATGCTATAACTCTAGATTTCCTCCAAATTTTGGGTAATCTTCATGTTCGAATGCAATTGTTAAATAGATTTAGTACCCATTCTTTAGTAACAGGTCCAAAATTCTAGATTCGTTGAATACAGATTTCATCTACACCAGGAGCCTTTCCGTTTTTACTGATATTTATAGCATCATTAAGTTCTGCCATGGTAAAAGAATTAGAAAGCATACTGGTCTCTGATATGAATTTTGTCTTAGGAACATCCACTTTTGTTTTAGAACTGGAGTTTACATACTTGCCATTTTGGACGAGTTGGTGAGCAATTTGGTTTGCAGATACGTTACAAAGAGATGATGCTTAGGATCATTACTGAGACGCCTGAGTAGCCTCCAGGCCTTCTGACTACTCCTATCCATGTTAACCTCTTCCATCAATTTTAACCACTGTTCTCGTTTAGTCTCTGAAATAGCAGAGAGAAGTTGTTGTCCGCTTGCAATAGTTCAGCACTAAAAGGATCCCTTTCATACAAATTTAAGTAATTTTTCAGTAAGGCAGATGTTTCCTGGCAAAGACCTTGTATGTAATTAGTTCTGCATCCTCTTGGAATGGTTTATTTAGAACACAATCGAATGGCATCAATAAATTGGTCATATGTCTCTGGTATGGGACTGATCATACTCATCTTTTTATCTAAAGAGGAAATGAAACATTCCCAGTTTCCTTTTTGAAATTATATCTTCTCTTAAAGTACACACTCTGTGGTCTGACTGCGGCTAATATCTGGCACATTATGGGACGATGTTTTGTGTCAGGAATAGGAAGGCAGACAGATTTAACACACTGATGGGCAATCCGCTCACTCACAAAAATAAGATCTGGATTATATCCACGTTTCCACCTTCCACTGTTGAAGGATGAAGGAAGTTTGTTATCATGAATGAGGGGCAGTTGGTGTGATTCTGCCAATACATAACAGCTTCTCCTTTCTCATCATTATGTGGATAACCCAATATAATGCTGTGGCTGTAGAAATCACCCACTAAGATGGACACTTTCTGCAATTTCAGATTATCAGGTTATCTGAATTAAAAGCCTACCTTTGGAGGTTTATAAATGAAAAAATGATAGAGTTACTCATTCTATTGCAATAATTTCTATGTCATTTTCATCTGTGATGGAGGTTGCAATAATCCTGATATCTGGTTTAGTGAAGATGGCACTTCCATTTTGGCCATGAGGACGTTCGACTGCCAATCTCATTCCAGGGATTTTAGGACGTCGTTAATTAACATCCCTATGAGTTTCTTGTATATATAAAACATCACAGTTATGTTTTAGACATATTTAATGTAAAATAGCTTTTTTACAAGAAGACAGTCCTTCAATGCTAAGAGAATTAATTGTTAAATTGGGCTCTGATAAGAGCCTTTCCCTACTAGAGTGAATCATTTCAGATAGTACTTTAAGGATGCTTCTGGAATGCTGACGTTCAGTTCAGTAACGGAAATTAAATTCCGACTACCTATGCAGGGGCACCACGAGCAGGAATCAGCTTGTATGAAAATAAGGGATGGATCAAAAATAAATATAATTCATTGTGTATATTGTGTGGAAAAGTGAATGATGGCCTGCACTTGGTAGGTCAATGCAAAGAAACAGTAAATGTGAGAGTGAAGCTTCTGAGTGTAAGTCAGCAAGAGTTATAAAATCAGTGTGATGAGCAAAAAATTATTGGGTGGGTGATTAAGGAATGGAATAGGGGAGGGAATTTGAATCGGTATTTAAATGCAGTTACATATTATACGTAAGAATGAATGATGTGGTCGTGTAAAATCACTTTGTGTGTATTAAAAGGAAAGGAAATGTGTGTGTAGATTTAGGTGCTGTTAAATAAGAGAGAGACAATTGGATATGAATTTAAATCTTAAGTTGTGAAGGCAGTAAGTTGAAACTCGAGGGGAATGAAGGCACGAACTCAGCAGCCTGAAGAAATGATAAGATCGATTCTGCAAGCCTTGGAATAGTGGGATAGGTCACGATAAGATGGGAGCAGCCTTGTCGAGAAACACTAGAATATGATTCAAGGACAAGTTTTGCGCTGCTCTGACGCGTGACGAGCGAGTATGAAATGTAAGTAGCTAAGTCTTACTGATTCAATCAGGATAGGAGAGGCAGGTTGTTAGCCTATCTTTTGGATTGTCGTATTGCCATTTGCTAAATAAATATTTAAATTTCTAGTTCAGTATTGTTTTATTCTGGTTGCCGAGTTGCCGTTATTTTATTTCCTTGTTGTTTATTATAATGGTGATACATTATATTGTTGATGTATATGTGTAAATGGGAATTTTATGAATGTTAAGATATGAGTTTGAAGAAGCGAGATGGTAGAGTGCATGACATAGCGAGGAGACGGAATAATAGGCCTGATCTATCCCAAGGAAATATTAACTCAGAACGTCTGCACGGGTAGAGTATGTGTTAGGAAGTAAGCTGTCAATGTGCCAGTGAAAGACGAGCCGATTCATCCGTCTCGGCAGGAGAATAGATTTGCGGCGGGCCACGTGTAGAGTTGGCTATCCACTCACACTTGGGCTGCCGCATAATGGAGTGGTGGGGAATTAGCATTGATAGCTTAAGGGGTTAGGTTCCCGGCTTCACGAGACATGGCTGGTCGTGGCATCCCAGGGAAGGGTGGATTAGTTCCTCACCAGGGAGGGATGACACGGCCAGTCAGATTTAGAATGTAATTAGTACAGATTTAATACAGTTAAGTAATGAGTTTAGTTAGATGTAGAGGTGGCGTCTTGTAAATGGAGCTGGCTGTCTGTCCATGTGTGAGATGCCACATAGTAGATTTAGTAGATTTAGTGGAAAATTAGTTAGAGATGTTGTGGAATTATGTAGTTAGTCATTTTAATCCTCAAATCTAAATTGGGTAGTTAATTTTGTATTTTATTTGTTTGTATTCTGTATGTGTTTATTCTGCATTTATTTTGAATTTTTCATATTTAGAAGATTGTAACTGGGCGAAATCCTATTATGTGCAATAAATCTACTACTACTACTACTACTACTACTACTACTACTACTACTACTACTTCAATTCAACTGTTGGGTTGCTTACCATACTCAAGAAGGCCCATTTCATTTATTTGCTCTGTCTCTATAGATACATTTTTATTTATGTAGACTATCTTCTTCCTCTACTGCAACATGAAAGCACATCTGATGTAGTTATGTGCAATACTGAAATGATAAAAACTACCGATATCCTCATGGACATGCGATCACAAAACACAGTATCCTTTTGCGTTGAAAAATGTCGCAAAATAAATTGTGAGATAAATGTAGATGACAGGACATTCCAAGCGGTCAAAATGTTAACATATGAAGTTCATGACACCTTAATTATGCAAATGGAAATACGGTTTGGGAATTTTGAAAGCATCCAGTTTGTTAAGTTGATGGATCCAACTCACTTCACACAGCTTACCTGCTATTAAACTGAGCAGTCTTATGAATATTTACCCATTTTTAATAGACAGAGATTGAAATGAATTGATTAACATTTATTCCGATATAGAATATAATTTGTCCCCTCAAAAACTTTCATATTATGTTGTCCTCAATGACCTCGAGCCAGTGTATGTGGAAGTGTCATAATTGATTCGTTCAATATTAACATTTCCTATGACCACGGCTTTCTATGAAAGGAGCATGAGCACTCTGAAGAGTATAAAACATACTTACATAGTACAATGAACAATGAAATACTCAGCAGTCTTAGTACCATTTCTATCGACAAAATGCTTATGAAGAAATTGATGAGTAATCAAGTATTGAAGGACCGTGTGATGGACCATTTTGCAAACAAGAAAATTCGACGTTTCGAACTACTCTACAAGAAACTTTAAGGTAAGATTTCCTGGCCACTGAATAATAAAAGACTTTTACGAAAATATAAAAAAGTTGAGAGCTAGAAAGGAAGCTGGGATTGATAAGATTTCTGGGGATATATTAAAATCTATGGGTTGGGATATAGTGCCATATTTGAAATACTTTTTGCATGAACGACCTATAGCAAATGAATGGAGAGTTGCAATAGCAACTCCGTTGTACATAGGAAAGGAAAACAAACATAGAGCGGAAAATTACAGACCAGTCAGCTTGACATGTATAGTTTGTAAGCTCTGGGAAAGCATTCTTTCTGATTATATTAGACACGTTTGCGAAATTGCTAACTGGTTAGATAGAAGGCAGCTTGTGTTTAAGAAAGGTTATTCCACTGAAATTCAACTTGTAGGATTCCAGGAAGATCTAGCAGGTATTTTAGATTCAGGAGGTCAAATGGACTGTATCGCTATTGACCTATCTAATGCTTTTGATAGGGTAGATCATAGGAGATTACTGATAAAAATGAGTGCAATTGGACTAGACAAAAGAGTTGTTGAATGGATGGTTACATTTCTGGAAAATAGAACTCAGATTATTAGAGTAGGTGAAGTGTTATCTAATCCTGCAATGACTAAAAGGAGGGTCCCGCAGGACAGTATTATTAGACCTTTATGTTTTCTTATATATAAATTATATGAGTAAAGATCTGGAATCACAGATAAGGATATTTGCGGATTATGAAATACTGTATAACTGTATAGTATACCGTTTAGTTGTACTGTATGATACAGTAAATGAGTTTCAGGATTGTGAGCGACTGCAGGGGAGCTTAAACTATGTAGTGAGATGGACAGCAGACAACGGTATGATTGGACATGGAATGGAAAATTAAGTTTTTAAGTTTCACCAAGAGGAGAAGTCCTTTCAGTTTTTATTATTGTGCTCATGGAGTGATAGTATCTCATGGAAACAATATAAGTACCTAGCTGGTAATATAAGGAATGATGTCCATTGGTGTAATCATATTAACGGGGTAGTTAAGAAATGTTTCAGATCTCTTGTCATGATTATGAGTGTATTTAGGGGATGTAGTAAGGATGTAAAGGAGAGGGCATGTAAGTCTCTGGTAAGACCGCAGTTAAAGTATGGCTCCAGTGCATGGGATCCTCACCAAGACTACTTGATGCGAGAACTAGAAAATTTCAAAGAATAGCAGCACGATTTGTTCTGGGAGATGTCCGACAAAAGAATATTGTTACTAAAATGTTGCGAACTTTGGAGTGGGAAGACTTGCGAATAAGGAGAAGAGATTCTCGACTGTGCAGTGCTGTCAGTGGTGAGTTGGCGTGGAATTACAAAAGTAGAAGGATAAGCTTGAGTGAAGCTTTTAAAAGTAGGAAAGATTATAATATGAAGATAAGGTTGGAATTCAAGAGGACAGATTTGGGTAAATATTCATTTCTGGGAGTAGGTGTAAGGGATTGGAATAAATTATCAAGGGAAATGTTCGATAAATTTCCAAGTTCGTTGAAAAAAATTAACAAAAATTCTAGGTAAACAATTATAAATACTTCTTTTCCTTCTTTATCGGTTTACCCTCCAGGATCGGTTTATCCCTCTTATTCAGCGAGGGATTCCACCTCTACCGCCCCAAGGGCAGTGTCCTAGAACTTCAGACTCTGGGTCATTGATACAACTGGGGAGGATGACCAGTACCTCGCCCAGGCGACCTCACCTGCTATGCTGAACCGGAGCCTTGAGGGAGGAAGTTTGGAAGGTATAGACAAGGAAGAGGGAAGGAAGCGGCCGTGGCCTTAAGTTAGGTACCATCCCGGACCGCGGCTGCTGGCACCAGACTTGCCCTCCAATGGATACTCGTTAAAGGATTTAAAGTGTACTCATTCCGATTAAGGGGCCTCGGACGAGTCCCGTATCGTTATATTTCGTCACTACCTCCCCGTGCCGGGAGTGGGTAATTTGCGCGCCTGCTGCCTTCCTTGGATGTGGTAGCCGTTTCTCAGGCTCCCTCTCCGGAATCGAACCCTGATTCCCCGTTACCCGTTACAACCATTGTAGGCGCAGAACCTACCATCGACAGTTGATAAGGCAGACATTTGAAAGATGCTTCGCCGGTACGAGGACCGTGCGATCAGCCCAAAGTTATTCAGAGTCACCAAGGCAAACGGACCGGACGAGCCGACCGATTGATTTTGATCTAATAAAAGCGTTCCTTCCACTTCTGGTCGGGACTCTGTTTGCATGTATTAGCTCTAGAATTACCACAGTTATCCAAGTAAAGTGGTACGGAAAACCACTTCTAGGATGGCTGAGGTGGGAATCGAACCCTCCTCTACTCAGTTGACCTCCCGAGGCTGAGTGGACCCGTTCCAGCCCACGTACCACTTTTCAAGTTTCGTGGCAGAGCCCGGAATCGAACCCGGACCTCCGGGGGTGACAGCTACTGTAATCACACTAACCACTACACCACAGAGACGGACCAATAATAAATACATGTAAATATAAACAATTGATAGGGAATCTGTTTCCTGGGCGATCGCCCTAAATGCACATCATTGATTGATTGATTGGTTGATTGATTAATTGATTGATTGATTGATTGATTGATTGATTGATTAGCATTCCAGAATTCCATGCAAATATCTCGTGTTTGAAGCTCAGCAGAGCCTAAATTTTGTTTATTTCTCTCTTTATATACTTTTTTGCTTGTATTGTTTTTGTTGTAAATCCATCGCTTATCAAGATTTCATCAATGGTTATGAAACTAAGAGAGCAGTGAATATTTGACAAACCACAATTTATCGACTCATTGAACAGTCTACATGGACAGTGGAATAAATAAATGCGAAAGAAAAAAGGATAAGTGAGGAAACTACAGCGCTGGGCCGCCTTGAATTCCAGACTCCGGGTGACTGTCAGAAACGTTAAACCTAACCTACCGCAGACGCGTCGGTGAATTAACAAACTGCCAACAGATATAAAGACTGTTATATTTGAAGGTTCTTGTTATAGAAGCTAGTAGAAGAAAATGTCACGTAGGTTTTGACGCTGTAGGAAGCTACTTCCTTCGAGTATATTCTATGACACTTCAGTTAGTGGGAGGCACTCGTTGAGCCAATCAAACTTAAACACGAAGGATCTCTGGAAGAATAGAGGGGTGATGATCTATAAACCTCGAACTGGGAATATAGGCGGAGGTCTCGAGAGAATCTATCCAACTACCGTGCAAGTAGGGTGTGTATCAGTGAGCCGCAGAGTACTGTAAGTTGTATGTGGCCAGGCGAATCAGTCTAGATATTGCGAAGGATGCGTAAAGCAGGGAGTGACTACTGTCGACGCAAATTAGCAACTAGAGCGAAAGTAATTTGGCTAAACTGACTAGAAACTGAGTTTTGAGGTACCAAATTTGAGTCTGGGTTTGCACCTCTCTTGAACTGATCATTACGACGCACAAGGCGACTACGGCGTCATGAAGAGAGAAGAAATCAAGAGGGAAGAAGGAAGCAGACGGAAGAAGAAGCCTTCGAACACAATCTAAGTACTCACCAAGTATTTCAAAGATTAGCGTTACTGAAGTGAAGAGAGAAGAGAAATTGGGTAGACAAGGACTTGAAAGAGTCTACCTCAAACCAAGAGCTGTATATATTGTGACCTTACATTGGGCGGCGGAAATGTACGACCGTTCATGGATGGTTCTGACTAAAAGGTTCAAATAATATTATGAGTATGCCACGGCTGGTGTCAACGGAGATCCTTAAAAATCCACTCGCGGGTGTGTAAGTTCGTTGAATACCGGTCACATGTTACAACGTTTAGCATCAGGCTCTTATCGACATCACAAGAATACGTATCTTATAAATATTTGGGACTATCCTAATTCTTAATGTATAAATAAGAACATCGAAAATTTATTTTATTTGGAAGGATATTCCGATTTAATTAAACCATCTTCTAATGAAACAAAATAACAATAATAATTTAAAGTAACAACAAGATCGGATAATAAAGAAAATTGAATATGACAATCAACGCAGTTGAATAAATATCTGTATGCTTTCGTTCGTTGTTATGTTCTTCGTACATAAGGCATTATAATACCATACAAATAAAGAAAGACGCTGATGATCAATTTAACGTTAAATTAATATCTCAAACAATTCGTCAAATCCAATATGATAATCTACCGGAGGCTTAGAATATCTGATTATTAATTTAATTATTTACATTATTCGTTTCCGTCCGTCGACAAGAATAAGATAGGAAAACATTTATACCTGTCATTCGTTGGCCAAAATCTTGTCCTCCGGTATTCTATAAATATATCGTAAAAATCATCGCGCAAATTTGCGAAAAGCTAATTAAAAACTCGAGTGTTCGTCAACAACCTGCATTCAACTCCGTGATCATGGACATCAAAATGAAACTCGTAGCTCATCTCCAATAATAACCCAAATTGCAGAACAGGAACAGTATACTCATGGAATACTAAAAAATGCTGCACCTAAATAAATCAAATAACTAGCTAAGCAACATCATCAAAAATAATCATGGTTTGGAGTTATCATGGTTCCACGGTGTCTGGAATAGCCCGTAAATTTTCCTGTAAAAATTTGAAGTTCTAATACTGACTACAAGACATACGTACTACACCAAGAACTACTCAATAACAAGTACTAAGTTATGCATTACATCGTAAGACACTAATATTGTATCCAGTTATACGATACTTCGCATTTCTCATTGGTATTTCTGTTGGTGTTGAAGAACTTACAACCACAATTATCTACACAAATGCGTTAAATTCGTTTCATTACCGTATCACGGGTTAATATTCTGACGAACATTCGCACGTTCATATGCCAGTATCCTTCGGGGTATGTTATTTTGAAAATACAACTGTCAATCTTTAAATGCTTGTCCATTTATTAATATGAATCAATATATTCGCATGATGAACACCTATTTTATTTCCCTCAACATTAACCTGACTGGCTTTCTCGAAGACTAAATTACATTATTCGTAATGCTTATTTCCCAACGAACTGTTATACCATAATCATCGCGCATATTATCATTTCATTATATCGACCACCCTATCATTCAACACTTCCTATCATTTCGCATATAGGCCTACATCATGCTTACTCATTCAAAGCATACAAGCACATTATCACCGAAGAAGACTACCTCATTCCCAAATACGTGTGAAACTCACCATTATGTCATCGCAGTCCAATTCAAATATTTCTCTTACGAAGATTTACATGCATAACATAACCATTACTTTATAGGAAGATTTCCATTCTCGACACATATCAATTGCTTTATGATTGCTCCAATAAGAGTTATCTACGCAATAACTGGCATGTTAAAGAAATCAGTTATGAAGACGGTACCTCACCAAACATAACTGACGAATCCTTAGTAAAATCCCTATATAAAACTTTATACTTGCGTGCTCAAAATCAGCTGAATAGTGCATGGAAAACTATGACTCCAATTACGTCATTATTTAGAAGATTAACGACACTCCACGGATGTCATGAAATATCTAGCGACGATCATGTCATATCACTCATGTTGTATCCTATGAACACGTCCAATTTTAATAACGCGAAAGAAGATCTACACTACTGTAATGCATCTACGTAATAGAATAAAGGAAAGGACAACCTATTGAGTACTTATCACCTTGACGGATTCTTGCAGGTACAGCTCCATCATTTCGGCTGTTATAACATCATGGTTTTAATCATCTCAACATATTTCCAGAACCGCCAGGATTTCAACCTGGCTTAGGTCTGCATGTTCATCCTGGTTGATGGCTCACGATAATAATCCTTCATATAGGTATAGTTCAGTTATTATGAGTTTCGACTTGACGTCTGAACGCTGCCTTTTGGCGGAGGGTAAGTGAATTAATCAACAGCCAATCATAGGCAGCCGATCCCTCTGATAGAGCGCGTTAGATTCCAGTTCCGGTTAGCAGTGTTGTCGATTAATTGTTTACTGTAATCACTTGCTATCAGCTGTGTGTTGTGTTGTGCTCAGTTCTTTTGGCGGTCTTTGTGTGTCTTTGTGCTCGGTTGTTCGTTTATATTTCGTAGTGTAGAGTTTATAGATTTATTGTTTAGTATTTTTAACGGTATAGTGCGTTATATTGTAGCGAATAGTCTGTAACAAGGTACACTAATGATCTAGTTTATATAGTAGCATAGTTTTATATTTCGTTCGGAGGTTATATAGAAGCTTAATTTTAAACCCGTGTGTGAATTTCATATTCTGTCATGTCGACGCCTACGTCTAAGATTGAAGCCTCCAAGAGGAGAAAGCCGTTCGGACGTGGTACACTACTAAGGAGCCAGGCCCGGGAAATTGTTTGCAATTGCCATAGAACCAAATCTGCAGTAGTAAAAAACAAAGAAGGAATGTTACTGATAGACAACGATAAGATATGTGCTCGATGGAAAGAATAAATAGAAGAACTGTACGATGATAAGGATTTTAATAATGACAATAAGCTAATTGAAGACATCAATGAGTGTAGAAGAGAAATTCAAGGTCCTCCAATCATGAGACATGAATTTGAACATGCCCTTCAGAGTCTGAAAGAAGGAAAAGCAACCGGTGTAGATGACATCCCAGCAAAATTACTGAAAAATTTAGGTATCAACATGAAAGACCAGTTATTAAGAGTAATAAATGAATGCTTCGAAAGAGGAATCGTGTCAGAAGACTTCACACAATGCAGCCCCATTACCATACCTAAAATAGGAAGGGCAGTTGACTGCACCAATTACAGAACACTATCAATATTAACACATGCCTCCAAGATACTCCTTAACATAGTTAAGAACAGAATAAAAGGAAAGGTAGATAAGTATGTCGGAGAAGACCAATTTGGATTTAGAGAAGGCAGAGGAACAAGAGAAGCAATTCTGGCCTTACGCATGTTATTGGAGAGAAGGATGGAAATGAATAGAACGACTCATCTTACCTTCATTGACTTAGAAAAAGCTTTCGACAATGTGAACTGAGAACTACTGTTTAGAACTATGAGGAAAATAGGACTGGACTGGAAGGATAGAAGAATGATTAATCAGCTGTATCTGAACCAAAGCAAAAAAATTATAATCAATCAGGTAGAAGAAAAGGCCAGGATTAGGAAAGGAGTTAGAAAAGGTTGTCCCCTATCACCGTATTTATTTAATATGTTCATTGAGGAAGTTATTCAGATCATGAAGGAGAAGACAAAGGGAATAAAAATCAATGGTGAAAGGATACATTGTATCAGATTTGCAGATGACATCATATTAATTGCAGACTCAGAAAAAAAGTGAATAGAATGCTGAAGGTACTCTCAGGCACTCTTAAACTATGGAAACTAAATGTAAACAAACGGGAAACGAAAGTAATGGTAGTACGGAAAAAGTATGGAAGAAATTAAAACCAATATCAAAATTGATGACGTCAGAATTGATCAGGTCAAACAATTCTGTTATCTTTGTACTATGATAACAGAGGATAATAGATGCTTCCTGGAAGTAATGAGAAGAATAGCATTGGCAAAACAGACATTTATGAGCAAGAAAAGCATTTTAACCAGCACACACATGAATATAGATGTCAGAAAACCCTTTGCATAATCATTTGTATGGAGTATACTTCAGTATGGAAGTGAGAGTAGGACTCTGGGTAAATACATTATAAAGGAATCGAATTGAAGCTGCTGAAATGTGGATATGGTGGAAAATGACCAGAACGAGCTGGACGGAAAGGAAAACCAACCTGGAAGTCTTAAGGGAAGTTAAAGAAGAGATAAGATTTTTAAACGAATTGGAAAACAGGACATTAAAATTTATTAGACATGTCACCAGACACAATACTTTCATCACTAACATACTTGAAGGGAAAGTGCTGGGAAAGAAAGGCAGAAGAATACCTAGGATGAAGTATTTGGACGACATCAAGAAGAGGTTAGGTTGTGAAAATTACATGGAACTGAAACGAACAGCCAATGAAAGAAAAGAGTGGTTGCATCGACAAGGCATTAGCCTTTAGAATATTGATTGATTGAGAACTGATTTGGGTCCAAGTGAAAAATTATGAAGCGGAGAATAACGGACTCTTCACAGTTTCGGAAGTTGACTTATTTTCGAAGCCATATGCCGTGTAAGTGCGGAGGACTGGAGAAACGTTGTGGGACACACGAAATTCGAGATGATTAAAGCTTGGAATAAAGTATCACAGACGATTACAATGCCGATAGGGACTCAGAAATGAGTGGTGTGTTCTCTTTGTAGGATTATTTCCTTCCTTAAGGGAAATTGAATCTAACAGCAATGTGAGTTCTTCTACATGGTGTGTAGAAATTTAATTTAATTTTCTCACGTTTTATCTGTTCAAATATTGACATATTTTTATCTTGTAGCCTTATCCTAAATGTGTTGTGTATTGTTGTTCATCTTACGTGAATTACCTATGTATGTTGCTACAAAGAATAATTGATTATCGACATATTCCAGTATTATAAATTTCAGTTTGTGTCGTGTATCGTCAATCAGCTGTTAGTATTCGCAGCAGTTTGGCACCACCGTCTGACTTCCGGTTAACTGTCAAGTCGAAACTCATAAAAACGGAACTTGTACAATAGGATTAGTATGAGATTACACACCGAAAATAAATATATTAGCGTTTCTTTGCGACACTCGCCTTATTATCTTTATATTAAACGCTATATCTCGTGATTTTATAATTTACTTTCGTATTATTATACGACAACTATTCAGATTTCTACAACTTATGACTAGCTTCCTTCTTGTCGTGTATTATTGCCGTTTGCAATATTCAATCTCCTTCTTTTCAATTACACTGTTCTTCCAAAACAAAACCCTATGCTATTATTTCAATAATATGTTGGCTCGATACTTTATAATTCATAATAAATCATTGGCATATAACTTCTTTTTCCATATGTTTTTGACATTTTAGGAATAGTCTCTCTGACATAAGACACTCCCGTAATTGGGAGTTAAGATAAAGGAACACGCTTAACAATCCGTGTCATCTTCTTCAACTATATACCACGCATTCTTTTCCTTGGCAACCGTGAGAGGTGTTGTTTGAACTTCAGCAAATAGTTTGAAGTTTATTTACTGGTATATTTTGAAGAACTTTGTGCCTCCAGTCGCTACCTAATACTTACACATTACGATACGCTTAGTTGTGTGCTCCGTGTTTTCAGTATTTGGTTGTGAGGATGCTTTTTTCTCGTTTAAGTGCTAGTGCCGTGTGTTATTATGGCTGCCTCCAGTGGAGGTGATAGCCTTTTGTTAGGAGATAAGTTAGTTGTCGCGCAGGAGGAAGAAGTTCGGATGCAAGACGAATCTTCTGGAAACCTGGCAACTCAATCAATTTTGACAGACTCACAATTATCACAAAATTCTAATTCTAATGGTGTCAATGTACTGCCGCCTATGGAACGTGAACAGTACTCCCATTCACACCTTGGACCTTATATTGTGTACGTTGAATCTCTGGAAAACAAAAATTTAGGGCAACTCCATCCTATGGCCCTTGGGAGACATTTTTATGAACGTAATATTCCCGTCCAGTCTATCTCCCGTAAAGGTCGTAATCGCCTACAAATAATTTTTAATAATGCGGGCCAAGCCAACGATTTTCTGTGCCACCCTCTGCTCACATCTCTACATCTTAAGGCATACATCCCGTCATCTAATATTTTTCGTGTGGGGATTATTCGAGATGTGGATAAGAACCTTTCTGAAGACGACATTCGACTTTATCTTACTTCAACCGTACCGGTTAAAGCAGTACAACGTCTCAATCGTCGCATTGTTTCCAATGATGGTGTTGGTTATGTCCCCACTGGGTCAATTAAAATTACTTTTCGAGCCCAAAAGTTGCCTACACAAGTGTCTCTTTTCCAAGTCTACTTGCATGTTGAGCCTTTCATTTTTTCCCCTGTTCTTTGCAGAAAATGCCTCCGATATGGTCATACACAGGCCCAATGTCGTGCACAGGTAGCACGCTGCGGGAAGTGCTCAATGGAGCACGCCACCGATCATTGTACATCTCAAATTGCAAAATGTGTGTATTGCAAAGGCCCACATCCAACGGGAGCAATAACTTGTCCGGAACACAAATACCAACAAGAGATAAAGAAGGTCATGAGCACGGAACATATCTCATTTCAAGATGCTAAGAACAAGACTTCCCTCCCTCATTATCATCCGTCTCAACACCCGCAGGATTTTCCCCCCCTGGTACCAGAACAAGTCTCTTCTTCCCCTGTTCAAGATTTTTCTAGAAAACGTAAATTTACACAAGTAATCCAGAAATCTGCCCCTCCGCCTTTGACTCCGGGTTATGATAGAACTGGTTATCTTGCCTTGGTACGCCCTGATCCTGGTTCTACGGGCCGGGTTCCATTTTCTTCTCCTCCGCCTGCTACAACACCATCTTCTCTTCCCACAGCATCACCTCCCTCTACTTCGGGTCCTAGTTACCCGCCCCGATCCCACGACTCTCAACTGTTAATACAAAGAAACCAAGTACATCAAGAAATCCAACAAATCTTATTCTTGCTTCTTCAGAATGTGGGAGGAGAGTCTCCCATTTCACCGGTAATTTATCAACTACGAGATCGCATCGCTCATATCCTTACCCTATATGATACGCGTTTTGCAGTGGAACGCTAGAAGTCTTTTTCATAAAAAACATGAACTTCAACTGTTAATTCAGGAAACATGTGCTAACATCATTATAATACAAGAAACGTGGTTTTATGCAAACACCGTTTTTCATCTTCCTGATTTTCGTGTCGAACGCCTTGATACTAATGGAAGTGAAGGCCTTGCCATTTTTATTCATAAGTCTATTCCATATGTCCCATTTCCTCTGACGCATTGCATTCCAAATACTCTTGCTTTAGGTATTATCGTGCGAAATATATATTTCATCAATGTGTATTGTCCTCCTGATGTTTATATCTCTACCTCTCACTGGTCCCACTTCCTTACCCAATTTGATTCCATAGACAATGTTTTTCTCTTTGGTGATTTTAATTGTTCCCATACTGCCTGGGGTAGTTCTAAAGATACATCTAAAGGGACAAATTTTCTTATGGCAACTCAATCCCATCACTTTACCCTTTTAAATGACGGGTCCCCAACTCGACTCACTCCTCCTGGTTCACCCCCTAGTTCTGTTGATCTTTCGCTCTGCCATGACCACATGACTCCTAATACCGTGTGGCATATACTCAGTGACACTCATCTGAGTGATCATTTCCCTATTATTATTTCTTTTGGTGTTTGTAAACCACCCTTTTCCTCATCCCCACCCTCTCAGCTCAGTAATATTCGGTCTTTCCGAAATTTTGATAAACAATCGTATTGTAGTTTCCTTCACACCCATTTCCTTCAATACACGCCCAATACCTTAGACTATCCTACCCTTCTACGCATTCTCTCCTCATATGTTGAGACTTTCCATCCATTCAAATTTATCCCCTCCCTCTGCCCCCGTCCTTATCAGAAAATACATTGGTGGGACGACGAATGTCACAAGTTAATACTGCGGCGAACAGCTTTATTTAAATTGTATCGTAAGAATATGACACTAGCTAATTATTTAACATTGAAACGTCATAATGCATGTATCAAACGCATATTTAATGCAAAGAGACGTGAGTCTTGGAAGGCCTTCATCTCCTCTCTTAATCATCGCGTATCTGCAACATCCCTTTGGAACGCCATTCGCGCACTTACCCGTGTTACTTCTGTACACCCTGCGCATTCGATTATTCTGCCTAATGTCCTTCTTTCTTTTCTATATACTATAACACCTGACTTCACAATTCCGCCTCCCTTTTCTTCCTTCCGTCCCATATCCCCCCAATTTTCTGTTTTACTTCAACCCATCCAACTGTCCGAATTACAGTCCGTTTTACAAGTAGTTCGTAGTTCATCTCCTGGTCCTGATAGTATCACTTACACTATGCTCCGACTTTTACCCCATACCGGTCTTCTTGTCTTACTTTCTTTTTTTAATAATATCCTTCTCACCTTACAGGTACCGGCACAGTGGAACAACTTTCATTTAGTCCCAATTCTTAAACCTGGGAAAGATCCCTCTTCTCCTTTAAGTTATCGTGGCATTGTTTTAAGTTCCTGTGTTAGGAAACTCTTTCAAAAAATTCTACTACGGCGTCTTCTTTGGGTTATGGAGAAACATCAGATCCTTCCTAAATATCAGTATGCCTTTTTTAAAGGACGTAGCACACAAGATCCACTCAATATTTTGTTGACTGATCTCCTACTAGCTAGACATCGTAAACATAGCACTATTACTGTTTTTCTTGATATTCAAGGAGCTTATGATTCCGTTCCTTTACACCTATTATGGTCTTGCCTTGATTCGCTTGGCTTTCCCTCTGCTTTTATTTCTCTATTAGAACGCCTATATACTTCTCGCACTCTCATTCTCAAATCCCCCTACCCCCCGTTTCCAGGAAGACACGTTTCGCATGGAGTACCACAGGGTGATATACTAAGCGGTATCCTCTTTGCGCTTTATATGCGAGATTTAGAACGTATAATTACAAAGAACGCACGAGTTTTAGCTTACGCAGACGACTATGTTTTATACGTATCACATGATAGTGTTGATGTGTGTATGAGAAAAATAGAATGTGTCCTTCATGAGGTTGCTCTCTGGTTACATGAACATGGTTTCTCACTCTCGCCTTCCAAATGTGCTGCAATCCTATTTACCCATACTCGCGCACCTAACCGTTCTCCTCTCCTTCTTGATCGTCTTACTATCCCCTTTGTTAATCAGCATCCCTACCTTGGAGTTATATTGGACCACAAATTATCATGGACTCCTTATGTGGTCTCTCTTCAACGTAAAACTGATCGTTTTATTTCTATATTACGTACGATCACCCGTCGAAGTTGGGGCGCTGACCCCGTTACAGCTATTCTCCTTTACAGAGCAACTATTCGATCCTTACTAGATTATTGTGCTCTTTTTATCGACACCGCTTCTGCTACTACCCTTGCACGTTTAAATACAATACAATACCGCGCACTACGTGTCTGTTTAGGAGCACTTAAAACTACACCAACCAATGCCTTATTGATAGAAGCCGGTGAACAGCCTTTAAAGATTCGGCGACAGACTATAGCCGCTAAGTATGTCCTCAAACATTTTACTGTCACCCGGTCTCAGCTTATCCCCAAGCTACGACTTTTACATTCTTATTATTCTTCCAAATCTCCCCGTGGAAACCGTGTCCCTGCTTTATATACCGCATTTCGTTCTCTTATACCAAGAGAAGATGAGCTCCTCCGTTTACCCACATTGCCTTTATACTCTATCCCTTATGACAGTCAGTCCTTTTGTCCTCAAGTAATTATATCTTCTTCTGAATCATTTTCTTGTCTAACACATTCTACTCCTCTTTCCCCTCTTGCAACTAAACGTATTCGACTTTCCCTCTACATAAGGGAAGTAAGCATTTTTACTGACGGATCAAAATCAGCACACGGCGTTGGAGCAGCCTTTTATATCCCCCAACCGTATACTCTCTCTGAGTTTCCCCTCCCTTCTGCCTTTTCTGTTTTTACCGCCGAATTGTTTGCTATTCGACAAGCCCTCATTACCATCAGGTCACATGTTCTGCATGCCTTATGCTCGCCTCTCTCTTCCCCTAATTGGTACTTATATAGCGTTAAGTATCTCTTATATATCCTTACTCGTTCTGGTGTTTATATTGTAATGGATTTAAAATTATTTTTCGCGATGGTACGATGCATTTGGTTATGTGTCTATTTTCTTGTCTGGCCTACCGTGTATTCAAACTTCAGAATTCCATGGACTTCTATAATTGATGATGGTGTGCTATCTAGCGGTCGACTTGGAATTTAAGCAGCGAGATAGCTAGTTGTGGTGCTATCTGGGCGCTAGATGTGAAGCTTTCTCTGTCGTAGTCTGTCGACAATGCAGATAGCAGTTGTTCCGATTATTGATTTGTAGTTTGAAGACGGAGGAACCTATTCTCTACTGATTGTGCTTTAAGAAGAGTAGTAAATCAAGATGCAAGAAGAGGAGATGGTGGAGAAACTAGACCATGGGTGATGGATTGTCCATCTGGGCGATAGGCCTGAATATTTGGTTATCCTTCTGAATTTTTTAGTTGTATATTTGTTTTCTTCGACCTCCTAAGTAAGGTGCATCCATCCTTGTAGTGAACTAAGCGACCTAGGAATGGATTAGATAATTGTGTTAATACGCGGAGATATTTAAATTCGTATGTGAAATTGGGCATGTGTTTTTAAAAGAAATTAACTTCCTAAAACAGGTCTTCATAAAAATCTTGTAACATGATAATATTTGTTTTAGGCTTCAGTGTTGTAATAATCATGTTGGCATTTGTTTACCTTCTTGACTTCAATTAATTTTAGTTTGGTGCACCAAAACAAGTTATTTTTTTATTATAATATTTTCAAGCGAATGTCGGGCTACTAAAAGAGAATCTGTGGGACTTTAATGTAGGACTTCTAATGACTTCCTCGGTACTTCAAGTGCTTGTTTTGATTTCGGTGCTCGTCATCTGTTACATCTGTGTAACAGAATGCAAACTTACTGTGGCCATGCCGTGTTGACATTTGACATTTGAGGATCGTCGTATTATTGGTAACTTATTTTTTCAGCTGATTTTTGGTGTAGATCCTTGTGCGTGTGGAATGTTTTTCGTTGAGTTTGATTAATTCATTTGGTTTAAGCTACCGTTCATTGGAGAGTATTTGGGTTATTAATCCTAATTTTGGATTTATGCCCATGTTTCGAATAATTTCTTGGTATTAAATGAAGTCATGCCTTTTCTTCGATTTGATTAATTTTAAATGCAGGCCTGGAGTGACCGAGAATTTCATTAGGAAAGTTTTCAAGCTTCTTTCAAAATAGTTGTCTTAAGATTTTAAATCTTCTATTGGCCTACGTTTGTTTATTTTCAAAACATTTACTGCATCCTGGCACCTTGAGTCAGTGTTAAAATAATTTATTTTCAATTAATATCCTTAATTAATATTTCTGAATGGTGTGCACGTTCATTGTGCGGTGGTAATTCATTTGTTATTTTGTTTGAGGTCGAAATTTTTTTTTTAAAATTATTTTCCTAATTAAATTTGGTTTGATCAATTTATTTTGAGTTATTATTTCAGCCAATTAATTAAGTAAGCTTATTTTAAGATGATTCGCTAGACCTCTTGTGTCCAGAGCTTCCACAGTGTGCGACGACCTTTTGATTGGGATAATCGTAAGTAGTCCTTCACTTATTTTATCCCTGGTCGTGCTAACACTCTTGACATTTTCCTTTTGTTGTGAGAGTGTGTTTGGTAGCAGATTGCGTGGTTGCCTTTGCAACTACGTTCTGTTATTCTCATTATTTGTGTTGGTATCAGATTGTGTAGTTTTCTGTACTGCTACGTTCTGATATCTTGTGGAAGCATATTTTTCTTTCTTGTTTATTGTAACCGTTGGCTATGTTGTCAGGCCGTTGATATCACCTTGGCTGAAATAATAAATCAATTGAGACTAGTTAACTAAACTTGTGAAGGGAAAGACAGGCTTGTGTGGAGTGCTAACCTTGGCGTTTTCTGTTTCATATCAAAATGAGTGCACGTGCCGTGTTGTTGCCAAGAATGCTGAGGAAGGGTGAGCTGTTGTACGAGCTCGATATTCGGGGTTTGGTGTCCACTGGTTCTATGGAAGGCGATGTTAACTTGCTTCTGGCCTGCCTTGATTCCCCTGTAGATCCAGGTAACATGAGCATCGACTTGGGTAGGTCAGTGCAGGCAATGTCCAGTTCTATTAACGAATTATTAGTGTTTGTAAAACAGTTAAAAGAGTGTAATCCATCAGATTACCAATTGAGAAGATTAAAAGCTCGTACCAATCACTTTATTAACAGGGTGCAAGATTTGATTTCTCTTGGACCTGAAGGTGAATTGATGTCTCAATGTACTTCGTTATTGACTTCAGTAATTAATGTTTCGGTTGAACTCGATTTTATGATTAATATGAAGAAGGTTGGTCAGTTATCATTAAGTGATGAGATTGAAACTAACGAAGGTAACAACCTTGGTGTCACTAATGAGTTAATTACTTCTCAGACCGTCAATAATTCATCCTTATCTCATTGCTGCGGACTTAGTCCTGCGGTTGAGAATTTGTTGATTAGGTCATGTTCGGCTCCTAATTCTATTAAGGATCTTTTCAAAAATGTAATGACCTTTTCTGTAGATTCCATTGACGAAACCATCAGATTCCTGCGGTTTCTAGTAGAGTTATCTGAGTCGGCTAATGTGTATTGCATGGATGCCCTGGGAATTTTTAGAGTGTTATTTCCCAACTGTCAAGGTGTTCTTAAAAGAGAAATTTCTAAGGCTATTAGCAGTAATTTAAGTGTAAATGAATTTCACGAGTTGATCTTGGCAAGATTTATTCCGTCCCTTGCGTTGCAAAGTCTGGTTCCAAAACATTGTTATAGGACGCAGTTCTTGCATGAAAATCTATTGGCCTATGTCTTGGATTTGAAATTTTATTGCGAGGTTTTTAAAATCATGGTACCGGAAGAAGAGATGGTAGGTCGTATAATCAAAGGCATTACTCCTCAATATCGGTCCTTTTTATCCTTGACTAAGTGCCCGAGTAGTTTTGCAGAGCTCGAGGAAGCTTGTACATTTGCCGAGGATGTAAAACATGGAGATGAGTCCCGGCACACTAGGTATCCCCCTCCCTGTGTTTCATTTCGCTCTAACAATGTCTCCGCTCATGCTGTGCCTTCTTCTTCCTTCAAAAAATGTTACGCTTGTGGATCTAGAGATCACCTGAGGAATAATTGCCCTTCTGAGAGAAGAAAAGATACATTGAGTCGTAAACAAAATGGTAGTTGTTATGTTTGCGGATCTAAGTCACATATGAAAAGGCAGTGCCCTAAGGTAAACAATAGTAATTTTCAATGACCGTGTGGTATGCCCAATGCAGATAATGAGAGCTGGTCGGTTGAAGGTCATGTGAATGAGTGTTCTTTTCCGGGAATGTTAGGTATTTCTAGTAATGTTGTTTCTAAAACCTCGACCATTTGTATTGAAGTGAATAACGAACCTGCATTGGGATTGATAGATTCCGGTAGTACTGTGTCACTTATGAGTGAGACTTGGTATTCGAGGATGAAGGTTTGTTGCAAATTACCTGAAATTAGGACTTCGAAACTTAATTGTGTGACTGCTAATGGAGGCAGATTAAGAATTCTAGGTTGTATATCTGTCAAAATTAGAATTGCCGAGTTTACTTGGAAAACAGATTGTTTGGTGGCTTCTGATTTATCTTATCAAGTAATTTTAGGGACGGATTTTATGGGCAAGGTTGGAATGATTTTGAATTTACAAGATAGGAACCTTAGTTTCAAATTTTGTCCTAATAGAGTTTTCAAATTTCATGAAGATGTAGTGTTTCAAAGGTATTCTACCTGTGCATTGGATGAGGATGTTGAGGAAAGCGAAGGTAATAAATTAGATCTTGATCACCTGCCTCTCGATCAAGCTCGTAAAATTCGTAATCTTTGTGCTAGGTATCCTGAAGTTTTCACTGATAAATTGGGATTGACTAATGTGCTTAAATACCACATCGATATTACGGACAAGATTCCTGTTAGATCTCCGCCCTATAGGTTATCACCACCTAAGATGGTTGAATTAAAGAAAATCATCGATAAGATGCTTCAGGATGGTGTTATTCGACCTTCTATTTCTCCGTACTCGTCTCCGATGTTTCTGGTGCCCAAGTCATCTGGAGGTTTCAGGCCAGTGACGGATTATAGAGAGTTAAATCGTAAGATTGTCATGCAGTCTGTGCCTCTACCGGATTTGCATACGTGCTTCTCCTGGTTCCACGGTGCTAATTATTTTTCGACCTTTGATTTGAATCAGGCATACAACCAAATACCTCTTGATGAGGAATCTATTCCTCTCACTGCTTTTGCCACTGACTGGAATCTGTATGAATACACGGTTATACCTTTTGGGCTGTCGACGGGAGCGGCTGTGTTAACTCGATTACTGGATTCTGTGTTTGGGGATGTGAAATTTAAGTATGTTATTCATTATTTGGATGATCTTGTTGTGTATTCTGCAAATTTTGAAGATCATCTCAAGCATGTACAGGAGGTAGTTGAAAGATTGAAGAAAGCAGGTTTAACTGTCAAACTATCCAAGACCAATTTTGCCAAATCTCAGATCTCCTTCTTGGGACATATAGTATCGTCACAGGGTATTTCAATTGATCATGCCCGTACTCAAGCTATTCACGATTTTAAACCACCTAAAGATGTGAAAGGGATTGCCAGATTCATTGGTATGACTAATTTCTTTAGAAAATTCGTTCCGAATTATGCTGAAATTGCTGCCCCTTTGAATTCCTTACGTAGAAAGAATGTCAAATTTGTCTGGGAAGACCCTCAACAAAAAGCCTTTGAAACCTTGAAGAGAGCTCTCAGTAATGCCCCTATACTTGCTATTCCTGATTTTAATAAAAGATTCATTATCCAGACTGATGCCTCAGGCAAGGCTATTGCTGGAGTCTTATTGCAAGAGTCAGAAATGGGTAGACGTCCTATCGCTTACGCATCTAGAGCTCTCTCCCCCCTGGAAAGTAAATATTCTGTTTATGAATTAGAGTGTTTAGCGGTACTATTTTCGTTGGAGAAATTCCGTGTTTATGTGGAGCACGTTAATTTTGATTTAGAGACAGACAATGAAGCTCTTTCCTGGGTTCTGAAAAGACCCAAAAGAACTGGAAGACTAACTAGGTGGGCGCTGAGAATTTCTGCTTTTAAATTTAATGTTCGGCACATTCGTGGAACGGAAAATGTAATCGCTGATGGGCTTAGTCGCATGTTTGATGAGGAGGATGGTTTTGAAAACTTGGAAGCGAAGAGTGTACCTCAAATTGGTTCGGTAAATGTGAATTCTATCTTGACTAATCTTCCAATGTTGTATCAAGATATTGCTCTGCATCAAAACGATGATCCTCAGTTAAAGGAAATTCTGGGGAAGATTAATTCTGGTAAAATTATGAAACCCTATTCCTTGGTGAAAGGGGTACTCTGTTGTCAATCTCGTTATGATAAAAGGATAAAGATTGTTGTCCCCAAGGTTTTAATTCCAGTCATATTTCAGTATTACCATGATAGTCCTGTTGGCGGACACTTGGGAAACTTCAAAACTAGGTCAAAAATAAGGGAGTTCTTTATTTGGAAAAGCATGGATCGGGATATCACATCCATGGTTAAGTCTTGTAAAAGTTGCGCCATTAGTAAACCTAATCTAAACAAACGTACGGGGTTGTTGTCATCGACTCAAGCTTCCAGAGCTATGGAGCGATTGTTTATCGATCATGTTGGACCCTTTCCACGTTCCAGTCGAGGAAATACTCATGCATTGGTGTGCATTGATGGGTTTACCAGGTTTTGCTGGATCTTTCCGACTAGATCGACCAATTCACAGTCCACTATTTCTTGTTTAAATTCTATTTTTGCCTCCTTTGGAACCCCTAAGTTTCTTGTATCTGACAATGCTGCTGGGTTTACTAGTCATTTATTCAGGAAGTACTTGTTTGACTTGTGCATCTCCCATGTGACCACTACTCCATATTATCCCAATCCCTCATATTCCGAGAGAATGAATAGAAATTTAAAATCTGCTCTCATAGCTTACCACCACTCGAATCATACCAAGTGGGACACCTGTCTTCATTGGTTGTCATATGCATTTAATACTGCCGTTCATGAGTCTCATGGCAAAACTCCTATGGAATTAATGTTGAGTTTTGTTCCATTTTCTCCGCTATCTAATCTCCTTCGAATTGAGGAACTGCTTCCTGAAGTCTCTACTCCTCGCGATGTGCGAAAGGTGTGGGATGAGGCCAAAACTAGGTTGGCTGTGTCGTATGAAAAGGTACGTAAGAACTATGACAAAGGCCGAAAACCCACCAAGCTAAGTGTTGGAGACCAAGTCTTCGTAAAATGTTATCCTGTCAGCAAGGCTATAAATAAATTTACTTCAAAATTAGCTCCTAGATTTCAGGGACCTTGTACGATATTGCAGTTTTTGAGTCCTGTATCTATGCTTGTCAGTGATCCTGTGGCAAAAAGGATTCGGAGAGTTCATTTATCCCAAGTGAAAGCGACTTGATATATGATGGGGGGTTGGTTGAGTTCAAAATCTTATTTGTGGTTGGTAATAATCGATCGGGTTATTGTTTGATTAAAATGGGTAATGGAAGTGCGGAAATTGTGCTGCCCATATGGACAAATGTAAGAAAGACTGTATTTGATGTTTCATCATGTTTAAGTAGGGAGTATCTGTGAAATTAATACTCTCTGATCAATGGATGGAAGTTTAAAATAATGTTATTATTATCATTGTTAAGTATTATCGAGTGAATTTAATTGGAACCTGTTGTGGTGGGAGATTGAAATTTGAGAATTGAGGTGGTTCCCTGTTTTGGTAATGTGGCCTTGGTAGTATGATTCAGCGGTGTGCAGGGTGGATGTCTATAAGAGAACCTTTGTGTTTAAAAAATTTTTTTTTTGGGGTGATATTGGTATTGATATTGTGTCTATTAAAAAAATTCTATGATTTTAATTACCTATGTTGAGTGTTTGCGTTCCATAATGTAGTACAGTAAAAATTGTGATGTATCTTGTAATCTCGAGTTTTTTTTTCTTGTCTGGGTACTTACTTGGGGTGATAATAAGAAAAATGTGTTTCTCTGGAGCTATGAGTCTTAAAGGCTTCGTTATGAGAACTTGAGGAAAGGTGTTGAGGATATTGGGTACTCTGCCTTTATCCGAGTGAAGTTAATTGGGTGAAATCCTGTCGTCCGGAGCTGGAGAAGAGTTACTGGTTGCTGTGTGCATGAGCCTTGTGCTCTTACGGTATCTTAATTCTTGGTTTCTGGGGAAAAAAAGGATTTTTTTTGGGGGGTATTGAACTTCATGTTTATCTTTGAAGTAATTTGGTTCTCTGTATACATCGCATTTATTTCATGAAACTCTTGTTGCTGTTCTTTAATTTGATTTGGCATGTGAATTACTAAGGTAGGTGGTCCGTTAAATCTTGTAGCGTTATTTCTGAGCCTATGCAAGTTGTAATCGGGAGGTCTTATTTTGAATTGCAGTCGAGTATCCTGTCTGTACATCACTGTTTTCTTTCTGCTGAGGGTTTTAGGGAAATTTAAACCTATTTTGCTGTACTGATTCGGTGTAGAGTTGTAGAGTCATGTTAGTGGTTTGGCATTCGTCGGCTTATGGATTATTGTGAGATTTTGGTTTGGGTAATATAGGATTTATGACCTTATGGTATGGTTTCTGATCCTTGTGTATCGGAGAAGTTTGGATTTATGGGTTTGATTTTGGGAATTATGTTGGGGTGGCATTATGGTTTCATTGAGAGGTGACTGTGTTCCTCTGAAGTCATGATGGTGTCATTGCGGTTGTTGTGATGATATTGGGTGGGCACTCTGTGATTGGTGGGATGCTGTCGAGGATTTGTATGTCCTTTACCCTTGTGGCTGACACATCGGCACTGGTAATCATTAGAGTGGTGTTGAATTGTTGTTGTGGTAATCTAGTTTGGAGGAGTTTTCGATGGACATCAAGAGAAGGTTGGACATGACCTTTGAGGTGATTTCTTGGTGTCGAGTGGGATTTAAATAGAACTAATCTATGCATCTACAACTCTTTTGGGAATGATTATTAGCTAATTGGTACCTTGGTGATTGTCGTCTGGTTCTTGGTTCATCTTCTTATATTCTCTGCCATAACCCGTTCTTCTGAAGTCATCTTGTTAATCCTACGATCTTAATTTTCATTTCGATTAACCTGCCTGTCTAGCGCATTTTTTTTAAAAAATGGAGCCTTTCCTGAATTAGTGTCGTTGGTATCGTAACTTATCGTTCTGTGATGTAGAAGAATAAGTATGGGATTATTCTCCTTGTACAGTAGGTATTGCAGTCATCGATCCTCTACCTGCATATGGGAGCTTGTAGTAGGACTATGTGATTTCAGGCTAGTTGGTCTCCGGTGTTTCTCCTGGTCATTTTCTATCCGGGTGTAAGTGTTGATATTGTGTGTGATTGCCTGGTAATTGCTGATAGTTCGGTTGTTGATGACCCACCTTACGCGTACCCTACATCTGAATTGTACATATGTCTCCAACTGTAATTAACCTTTTACCCTTGGCTCTAAACATTCATATCTTCTACGCTAGCTTTGCTTATTGTTCCAAACGTGTTATTCAGATTCTTCTATTTATTGCTTCTTGTTTCACCTTCTGCTTGGAACGAGTATATGTGTAGTAAGCCTATGGAAGTTGAAGCTGTGAGAATGGAATATTAATTTAAGCCAAGAAATGATTTGAAAATTTAAAAAGAAAGGCTTTATCATCTATTGATTGGGGGGTTATGATTTCACAGATATGTCTGTTAAAATTTTATCTTTATTCATGTATTGATTTATTCGCTACTATTAGCTTGATGTGGTAATTTAGCGTGAGTGATTTGATTCTCTGTTTATGCCTCTTGCAGTTGTATTCTGTACTGATTGGAGGAAACTGATGATAAAGTGATTAGTGCGATAAGTTACTTAAAGAATTATCTAATGTTGTTGCACTAACTTGCTTCTCGTGGAGGCTTATGTTTTCCTAATTATTTTTCTATTTTCTTTCTTCTTCTTGGGTTTTCTTTTGGGAGGTATTTATGTGGTAATTTGGTTATCACTCATGAAGTCTTGTCTTCCCCTATTATTGTAACCCGGAATCAATTTCAAAAGAGAATTTTGTCATGTTTAAAACATTGTAAGACCTGTCTTATTGTGTAGGTTGTACCTCTGAAAATTTATTGTGATTATGCGAAGTTCGATTACCTTAGAAACCTCGGTATTATCTGCACATTTCAAGGAAAACTGGCGTGCTGATGATATTGCGCGTGAAAACTGGACTTAATTGAACACTAAACAACTGCGTGTGGTCTGTATCCCTGTTATACCTCACCCAAGTATACCTCTGCTCTCCTGGAGAAGTGTTTATGTTAAATTATTCTAGATGGAACTTTTCTTACACATATTCTTGAGACAACAGATAGTTTTTATCTATGACTGCTTGTTATACCCCACCCCAAGTTGATGGTTTCGGGGGGGAGGCTGTAATGGATTTAAAATTATTTTTCGCGATGGTACGATGCATTTGGTTATGTGTCTATTTTCTTGTCTGGCCTACCGTGTATTCAAACTTCAGAATTCCATGGACTTCTATAATTGATGATGGTGTGCTATCTAGCGGTCGACTTGGAATTTAAGCAGCGAGATAGCTAGTTGTGGTGCTATCTGGGCGCTAGATGTGAAGCTTTCTCTGTCGTAGTCTGTCGACAATGCAGATAGCAGTTGTTCCGATTATTGATTTGTAGTTTGAAGACGGAGGAACCTATTCTCTACTGATTGTGCTTTAAGAAGAGTAGTAAATCAAGATGCAAGAAGAGGAGATGGTGGAGAAACTAGACCATGGGTGATGGATTGTCCATCTGGGCGATAGGCCTGAATATTTGGTTATCCTTCTGAATTTTTTAGTTGTATATTTGTTTTCTTCGACCTCCTAAGTAAGGTGCATCCATCCTTGTAGTGAACTAAGCGACCTAGGAATGGATTAGATAATTGTGTTAATACGCGGAGATATTTAAATTCGTATGTGAAATTGGGCATGTGTTTTTAAAAGAAATTAACTTCCTAAAACAGGTCTTCATAAAAATCTTGTAACATGATAATATTTGTTTTAGGCTTCAGTGTTGTAATAATCATGTTGGCATTTGTTTACCTTCTTGACTTCAATTAATTTTAGTTTGGTGCACCAAAACAAGTTATTTTTTTATTATAATATTTTCAAGCGAATGTCGGGCTACTAAAAGAGAATCTGTGGGACTTTAATGTAGGACTTCTAATGACTTCCTCGGTACTTCAAGTGCTTGTTTTGATTTCGGTGCTCGTCATCTGTTACATCTGTGTAACAGAATGCAAACTTACTGTGGCCATGCCGTGTTGACATTTGACATTTGAGGATCGTCGTATTATTGGTAACTTATTTTTTCAGCTGATTTTTGGTGTAGATCCTTGTGCGTGTGGAATGTTTTTCGTTGAGTTTGATTAATTCATTTGGTTTAAGCTACCGTTCATTGGAGAGTATTTGGGTTATTAATCCTAATTTTGGATTTATGCCCATGTTTCGAATAATTTCTTGGTATTAAATGAAGTCATGCCTTTTCTTCGATTTGATTAATTTTAAATGCAGGCCTGGAGTGACCGAGAATTTCATTAGGAAAGTTTTCAAGCTTCTTTCAAAATAGTTGTCTTAAGATTTTAAATCTTCTATTGGCCTACGTTTGTTTATTTTCAAAACATTTACTGCATCCTGGCACCTTGAGTCAGTGTTAAAATAATTTATTTTCAATTAATATCCTTAATTAATATTTCTGAATGGTGTGCACGTTCATTGTGCGGTGGTAATTCATTTGTTATTTTGTTTGAGGTCGAAATTTTTTTTTTAAATTATTTTCCTAATTAAATTTGGTTTGATCAATTTATTTTGAGTTATTATTTCAGCCAATTAATTAAGTAAGCTTATTTTAAGATGATTCGCTAGACCTCTTGTGTCCAGAGCTTCCACAGTGTGCGACGACCTTTTGATTGGGATAATCGTAAGTAGTCCTTCACTTATTTTATCCCTGGTCGTGCTAACACTCTTGACATTTTCCTTTTGTTGTGAGATATATAACTCTAGTTTGGGTTCCCAGTCACTCTGGTATCATGGGGAATGAGACTGCTGATCAGGCAGCTAAACGAGCATCACAACAATCCCCCTCTCTTTTTCTTGCGATCCCCCCTTCTGATCTCATTCATGAAGTGCGGGATATAGCATATCAACATTGGCAGTCCGATTGGAATGAAACGTCACGAGAAAAGGGATGTTTTTATCATCAATTACAACCTGTTATTCCTCTTAAACCGTGGTTTTATTATGGTACGTACTCTCGACGCCATGTCACATCTATTATACGTCTACGTTTTAATCATGCCCTTACTCCCCAATATAAAAATCGTTTTCATCTTCCTCCCCCAACTTCCTGTGCTTGTGGCTTGTCTGATACTGACAGTAATCATCTTCTGTTACAATGTCCTGCTTTTGATGTTCCCCGCCAGCGCTTCCTATCCTCTTTGCTTAACATGGGCATCCCCTTCCCCACAAGTATTTCGTGTTTATTATCCTCTCTAACTCCTACTCTTGTGAACAGCATAAATCAGTTTCTTGATGAAGCACATATTATATTATAATCCTCTGACAGTCTCTTTATGCTCTCTCTTCCATTGCAAAATGTTTATCATAATTTTAGTAGGATATAAATCTCTTTACCCTCTGTCTTTATGTTATCATCGTTTCTTGTGTGACTCCTATGGAATGTTTTTTTCTTTTTTTTTCTATCAATTTCTTTTTAAAGTACAATACGAGTGATACATGTGTCAGTGTTAAGTAATTAATGTTTTCGTGACTGGACGATAACACATGAGTCCAACCACACCTTTCAAGAAGAAGAAGAAGAAGAAGAAGAAGAAGAAGAAGAACTATATACCTATCGATTGCTTCGTTACTCGAAAATATCCGAAACAACTATATAATGCATTAAACAGCGCAGATGAAATCGAATTTCAAAAATTGTTTACCTTAGCAACCGAAAAGAGGTGTTGTTTTGAACTTCGGAAAATAGTTGGAAAGTTTATAAGTATCCGCGTGGTACATTGAGGATTTCTGAGGGCTGCATAACGTTTTGCGTTTGCGTTAGTGAGTTTTTTTACGAGTTCGTGCGGAGCATTCAAGCTGTTCGCTTCAGTTCACTAGTGCACTGAGTGTATCACGTGTGCTTCCTATACATTTGATATACTGTGTGTATCACTTAATCAATATTAATTGTTAGTTATTTGTGAGTACGATGGCCGCCTCCAACGGAGGAGGCGGACATATTTTGAGTGATCAAATTACCAATGAATCAGGAAGTAGAAGTTTCAATGGAAAATTAATCACTTCAAAGCTCTGAACAAACACCTGCTCAAAAGAATAACCAAGTAGATAACGGTACTAGTGTTCAAATAGAAAAGGAATTTTACCCTCCATTTAACGTATTCGTAGAATCAAAAAATAACCAGCATCTTGGACAGTTATACCCTATGGCACTTGGGCGATATTTTCACGAAAATTCTTTAAATGTGAAATCCATTACCCGAAAGGGAAGGCATCGTTTGCAAGTGACATTTACTACTGCCTTACAAGGTAATAATTATTTGTTTCATTCCGTTTTCGACACATTAAAGTTAAAAGCATACATTCCGTCCTCAAATGTACAAAGAATTGGCCTGATCCGAGACGTTGATAAAAACCTCACGGAAGATGAAATACTAAAATACATACAATCTACCGTTCCCATTAAGTCAGTACAAAAACTCAACAGACGGGTAGACAATAATGAGAATATTGAGTATCTGCCTACAGGGTCTGTTAAAATTATTTTCCGAACCCACGCTTTGCCTCAATACGTTTCTCTTTTTAGCGTTTATTTACAAATTGAACAGTTAATTTTCGCACCATATTATGTCGAAAATGCCAACGGAATGGTCACACAGAAAAACAGTACAAAGCTCAAATTGTCAGATGCAGAAAATGTTCTCTTGCGTACTGTACGTACTGTGCGTACTGTAAGTGTAGTCGTTCAACCGGATCCAACGGATGTCCAGAGCTTAATTACCAGCAAGAAATAAAAACGTTATGAGTACGGATTGACTTTCGTTTGAAGAGGCTAAAGCGAAAGTTGCGCTACCCATTTACTATCCACAACAGCATCCACATCACTTCCCGCCTTTCACGAAATGACCCCTCTACAACCCTTCCTCCGGAAAATCCTAGAAAAAGAAAATTCACCCAAGTGGTAATGCGATCTCCACGATCCACTCCAACCCCCGGGTTTGATAAGGAGGGATATATGGCAATTTTACGGAATGAACGAACCCCCTCACAGGGGCCAATCTATCTATCCCACCAGGTAACCCCTACTGAACATTCCGCCTCTTCTTCTACCTCTCCCCCTTCAATGAGTATCAGCAATTCAGAATCACAACAGGCAAATATTCTGCATCAGAAAAAGTCAACTTCAACAAGAAATTATAAAAATCATAGGACTCCTATTACAAAGTGCTGGATGAGAGGGGCAACTCTCACATGCTATATATAATTTAAGGGATCGAATAACTAATATGGTGGCATTGTATGATTCGCATTTTGCAGTGAAATGCAAGAAGCATAGTTCCTAAAATCATGAGTTACAATTATTAATCCGTGAAACCTCTTCTAATATCATTATCACTCAGGAAACGTGGTTTTCTAGCTCTTCCACATTTCGTTTACCGGGTTTCAATCTTGAACGACAAGATGGACCAGGTAGTGCTGGTGTAGCGATTTTTATTCAACAAAATCTATCCTATTATATTTCACCTCTCACTTACCAAATTCCTTATACTTTCGCCATAGGTGTTACGCACAGGGGTCTCTTCCCGCATCGCGCTCACTTGTTTCTCTCCCTGTCCGCCTTCTGCGTGACGTCATGTGGTATGAGACAGCGGTCGCCCGTCCTGCTGACACGTATTACCACTACAGTCTAAAATGGTCATAATTTCTGAACCATTCATGCAAATAATGTCCTGACAAGGTTAATGAAATCCTTATAAAATACTGGAGGAGGTCAAACAATTTATTTTGATGAGGAACTCGAGGATAATATCGAAATATTTATTTAATTTTAAGGAGTTGCATTTTTTACCGCGGACTGTAGCATAAAATCGCTTCTAGAAGGCAGCTGGTTGGAAATAGGTATGTGCCATCGCGGACTTTTTTGTAGAGGATTCTATGCTCTACATTTCGTACGCTTACACTTTAGGTCTATCGTTGATGGTTCACGTAGCGTAAGCCAAGAAAGCAAGTGACCGACCGACATTTTTATCTCTTTCTACCTATTTACTGTATATCGGATCACGGATATATAGTAATTTTATAGTGGTTCACTACGTGAACATTGTTCGTGTTGTCAGTATCTGAAGTAGAGCCACTGTACTGATTAAAATGCAGTCAACATATTATGGAAACGTGTGTGGCGCTATAAATTGTCGGCACGTAAAATAACTCCCGTGGGACAAAATTACGGCACCTCGAGTCTCAGAAAACCATAAATGTTAGTGAGACGTAACACAAATAACATTATTATTATTTCGCATATTATAAAGACAATAACGACAACAACCATCATAGCCAGTTTGCTACTGTGATGGCATAACAATACTTCCTCGTCAGCAATGCTTGGTTATTGAAACACTTCGTAATAAACTCTTGAATATCTCCATTATTACAGCTCGTACGGTAAAAAGGTGTCAGATATAAATGACAGAATGAAAATCATATTTTCTATAATTATTGTTATGTGCTAATAGCCGGGCTGAGTAGCAACTCAAATGGTAGATCGCTGGCCTTCTTAGCCCAACTAGGCAGGTTCGATCCTGTCTCAGTCCGGTGGTGAAGGTGCTCAAAAACATAGTTAGTGGGACGTAAAATCCAGTAACATTGATATTATTATGTGCTAATAACTAATATTTCTGAATATATTTCGAAGCTCGTGAAATAATACAGTATCCGTGATCCGATATCCAGTAAATACGAAGAAAGAGACAAAAATGTCGTGCGAGAAGAGACCTGTTACTGGTTCACGGTTATTTCAAAAGGGGGCCTCACACATCCCAGTGGTTAAAACATATAGCCCAGTTCGAAATTTCATTTGGTGTGTTTCACGGTAAGACTGTATCCAGATGCAAAAAAGTGAAAACTCTCACTTCTATTATTAAGTCGAAATTTCCAGTATTCCATGACAAAATAATTTGTCTCTACGTAAGGACCAGGACATTTATTAGGATATGGCATTTTAATGCAAAGAGTAAGGAACTAGCACTGAGAAAATATGTCAATAAGAAGGCTAAGCTTTGGGCTGGTTCATCAAGTAATTAAGTCTCCTGACACGTACGTTTTAATAATTTAATATAATTGCATAAAGATGTCGATATGATGCATATTTTCCTATGCCATTCTAAATATTTACTTCATCAGGAAATAAATTAATTATTTTGAGTTACATGGCAATATTTTATTTCTTATCGTATTATAAGTCATGTATTTGATAGCTGATGTTCTACCTGCTCAGCATGTGACGAAATTTAACGCATTTTCACGTTTTTAAATCTATTGGAAGTACCGTTACTTATCGAATCGGACTAAACCAGACTATTATTTGATGAAAGATTGAGAAGATGTTTCACAGGCACGAGAATTCACAGGCTTGCTGTACTGCGACTGTGTTCCTTACTCGCTATCGTTCATACCGCGTGACGTCAGAGCACTCCAGCCAACGGAAGCTTCAACCGCCGGAGTAGCCTACCTTATATTCTAGTTACCTTGGGTGTTACGCACAATAATATCCATTTCATTAATGTCTACTGCCCTCGTGATGTTTACATTACTGCAATTCAATGGGCACAATTTTTTTGTCAATTTGATACTTTAGAACACGTCATTATCTTCGGAGACTTCCATTGCCACCATACGTTTTTTGGGAAGACAGCATGATACACCAAGGGGACTTCATCTCCTACATGAGTTTCAGCAATATGATTTCACATTATTAAATGATGGATCTCCCACGAGAATATCCCCTCCCTGACGCACCTCCTAGTGCTGTAGATTTAACTCTTTGTAGGTCCCACATGGCTCCCATAATCACATGGCAAACACAAACAGACACATATTCTAGTGATCATTATCCTATATTTATCACACATGGTATTGGAAAACCATGCTTAACGCAGAGAGCAACTCAAATCCGTAGCAATGTCCGCTCCTTTCACACTTTCGATAAGCAAACTTACTGCACTTTTATACACAATCAACTTAGTAACCTTCAGCAAACTGCTCTCACGTATAATACACTTCATTCTAATATTAATACCTACATTGATATATTTCATCCTTACAAACCTTGTGTGTCCACGTATTTACGACCCTATCAGTATATACACTGGTGGGATAGTGAGTTCCACCAATGAGTATTAAAACGAAAACGTTTATTTCAGACGTACCGAAATGATATGACGTTACAACATTATGTATGTTTAAAGCGTCATATTACAAGAATTAAACAAGTATTTCATGAAAAGAGACGGACAGCCTGGAAAACCTTCATATCATCTTTGACTTCACAAATGTCCACTGCCTGTTTGTGGAATGCAATCAGAACTGCCCAACAACGCCCACATTCACCCATTCCGCGAGAGATTCCTACCCCCTTTCTCATTTCTCTTACTCCAGATTACATCGTTCCCTTCCCTTTTCCTCAAACTGTTTCCCAATCTGCTTTATATTCAACTTTATTACAATCTATTCAACTTCATGAATTAACTCAAACACTTGTATCTTCGACAAGTTCTGCTCCCGGTCCAGATTCAATAACCTATACTATTCTTCAATTGTTGCCATCTTCAACCTATAAGATAATACTCGAATATTTTAATAATAGCTGCTCGACATATCCCCACAGAATGGAACATCTTTCATCTTATACCAATACTTAAACTTGGAAAAACGCCAACATTATAGGGGAATCGTGTTGGGTTCACGTGTAAGAAAAAGATTCCTAAAAATACTATTAAACCGTTTGGTCTGGATTATGGAATATTACCACCTCATACCCAAATCACAATATGATTTCCGTAAAGGAAGGTGTACACAACACCCCCTTAATATTTTCATCGTTGACTTTTCGTTAGCTCTATATCGCAAACATAGTACAATTGCTCTATTTTTAGACATCAAAGGTGCATATGATTCCGTCCTCTTACATTTACTATGGGAAAAACTTGGATCAGGTGGATTTCCGTATACGTTCATATTACTTTTATATAAATTACTTACATACCGCACTCTTATCGTTAAAACACCACATACTCCACTTGCGGGTCGACAGACTTCGACCGGCTTACCACAGGGGAACGTTTTAAGCGGTGTTCTATTTGCTTTTTATATGCGTGAATTAGAACGGATAATTTCACCATACGCTAGAGTTTTGTCTTACGCTGATGATTTTTCAAAATATATCTCCCATGAGAGCATCCCTGAATGCAGGAGGATCTTAGCCAGTGTAATGCGTGACGTAAATAGGTGGTTGGATACCCATGGTCTAACTCTATCAATTCCTAAATGCACAGCAATGCTTTTTACGCACAAGAGGTCGTATGACCACTCCCCCTTAATACTTGATGAATTTCTAGTTCCGTTCTCACTTCAACACACATGCCTCGGTATCATATTTGATCATAAGCTCTCGTGGAAACATCATATTAATGCAATTCGGCAAAAAACGGACCGGTATATCCCAATCTATAAAACGGTAACACGTAGAAGTTGGGGAGCAGATCCATTAGTAGCTTTATCGCTTTATCGTGCCACGGTTCGCTCTGTATTCGATTATTGTGCATTTTTATAGATATGGCCGAACCTTCCATAGTAGCGCATCTCAATACCATACAATACAAAGCGCTTCGAATATCTATAGGTGCATTAAAAACTACTCCCACGGATGCCTTACTTGTAGAAACAAGTGAATATCCTTTGTGGATTCGATGAAAGATTCTAGCAGGTAAATACCTTCTAAAGAAATTTGCATTGGCCCTGTCACCATTAATTGCAAAATTACAGCTTCTACATGAATATAATACGAAACACCCCCCGAGAGGCGAACGAACCCCTGCTATCTATCAGGCATACAAACTGTTGTGCTCACAGTGCGATAGATTTCTACGTTTGGCAAAACTTTCTATGTATTCTATCACTTATAATATCCTACTTTTCCAACCTAAAATCATAATATCCTCTACAACTCATCTTTATCCTTTAGAACACAAATGTTTTTCAAAGTCCTTCCGAATCCAAAAAAATTAGAATTTCCTTATATGAGAACGAGATCAGTATATACACTGACAGTTCTAAGTCCGAAAAAGGCGTAGGAGCAGCATTCTTTATTCCAATTTTCAATATCATTGAAACCTTCCATTTACCAAATAACTTTTTCTATATTTTTTGCGGAATTATTTGTAATTAGACAAGCACTTATTCACGTTCAGCAACAAAATTATAAACAAATAACTATATATACGGATGCTCAAAGTGTACTTTATGCATTAACCTCTCCCAAGCTCTCTTAAAATTGGTATTTATACCATGTGAAATATTTATTGTATCAACTCGAACAATAAGGAGTGTGCATAACAGTAGTGTGGATCCCAGGGCATTCTGGTATTTATGGAAATGAGCGAGCTGATTCTGCAGCTAAGGCAGCTAGTATTCAAAATGCAGCACCAATTCTGGTAGCCCTTCCTCCCTTTGACTTCCTTCCTGAACTTTACGATGTAGCATATAGTTCGTGGCAAGAGAATTGGCAATATTCCACTCACACAAAAGGCATTTTTTCAAATTCAGCCGCAAATTCCTCATAAACCTTGGTTTTTTAATGGATCATACACTCGTCGGCATATCACAAATATCATACGTCTTCGTTTCAACCACCCACTTACACCGCAATATAAGTACCGTTTCCACCTTTCAGACCTCTCTACCTGCGTGTGTGGTCACAGTATCCACAATTTGATTCTCCCCGTCGTCAATTTATGCAACGCCTTCTAAATGTATCCATTCCCCTTCTTACTAGCGTTTCCTGTTTATTATCCACCCTCACTACCACTTTAATTGATACATTAAATAAATTTATTGATGAGTCCAAATTGCAGTTGTAAAAGATGAGCTATTCCCTCCTTCATATAGTCAAAATATGCTTCTTGTTTCCACTGTAAAATTTATTCAACCTCTACGGGTAAATACAAGCGAATCATAACAAAGCGTGTGAAATTTTTACAGTAATTGGTCCCATAACATATATTATCTATCTCACATTCTAAAAAAAGGCATATAATAAAATTCCGTTTCCAAGACACTTATGTTTACACCACAGATATAGTGACTGGACGAAATTCATAGAGTCAAATCCACACCATCAATAATAATAATAATAAGAAAAAGAAATCGATCTTGACATGTATCATTCAATCCATTCCATGGCCTCCGTCGTATATATCGTTATTGGAACTAAACTTCACAATGGGCCGATTGTATAAACATCATTGACTGGAGATCAGTTTTAATTTAAGTTCAGAAAATGATCTAAGATCAGACCGGTGTCGTGTTGTATAACAACTAATCGAAGTTCAATTTTGAACCCAGCTCATATCTGAGCACTTGGCAACAGCGCAGAAACAGCTGAGTATCGCGAGTCGCGTTGAGCAGTGTGAATCTCTTTTCATTCATATTCTGTGTGTCGAGCGAAAGAAAGAAAGAAAGAAAAAAAGAAAGAAAGAAAGAAAAAAGAAAGAAAGAAAGAAAGAAAGAAAGAAAGAAAGAAAAACGACTGAAATGAAGCAGAAAAAGGACCGTTCTAATTTTTTCAAGGAGTACAAGGATGCCCTAGTTGAAATCGTACCGGGAGAGTTGGCCGTGCGGTTAGGGTGCGCAGCTGTGAGCTTGAATCCGGAAGATAATGGGTTCGAACCCCACTGTCGGCAGCCCAGGAAATTATTTCCTTGGTTTCCTATTTTCATACCAGGCAAGTGTTGGTGCTGTACCTTAATTAACGCCACGACTGCTTCCTTCCCACTACTAGGCCTTTTCTATCCCATCGTTGGCATAAGACCTACTGTATAAAATATTATTATTATTATTATTATTATTATTATTATTATTATTATTATTATTACTCTACAGCCACGCATCCCCTAACCGCGCAGCCAATTCGCTAGGTGTAGTTGTGTTGGAATGGCATTAACAATTAATGCTACTAGAACTTTTACAGTATAAAAGTATGTTTATTGCACTAAATGCAAAGCTTACAGCTACACATCTCTAACCCCGTCGCCGATTCGCTCGGGGATACCGTAAAAATTCTCTGACCTGGCTATAAATCGAAAGGCACACAGCATCTCTTTCGACTGCATAACTACAAAGCCACTGAGCTGGAATAATAGAATCTCAATCAGAGAACCTTGAAGAAAAACAACGGCAAACTACCTTACGGATTTTTCTTTTTATGGATCTTCTGTGATGCTTACACAATAAAAAAGCATTTCACTTACACAGCTTGCAACCGCGAGCTATTTACAACAACTACAGTCATGTGCAATAAAAATGCGTTAGCATTCTGACCTTCAGTCATAGAAGTGCCAGGTTCGATTCCCGAAATTGTCTAGATTTTAATCGCAGATTATATTGAAGAAAATATACATACACTTACCTTTGAAGAAAAACTAATCACCACTAATATAAATAGTGGATAGATTTAAGTTCGAAGGATTTACTTCCGGTAACCTGGCTAGGAATCGAACCCAGTCTCACGAAGTAGCTCATAGTAAATATCAAGCAAATGATAGGACTGCATCGATTATAATTTTTGCCAATACAGTGTAGTAGTTAATGTGAATATCTATTATCGCTATCTACAGCACACACAACGGCTTTCTCGAGTTTTACATTCTTAAAACAATAATCACCACTACTAATTATTCAAAATATCGTGATTATTATTTAAACGAACGTGTTATATTTCGTAGTAGAAATACACTGTATGTCAAATGACTTGGTTGGAGGGCTGTATGACTAGGAATCAAACCCGGCCCCGAGAACTAGCCCATAGCAGCGGTCGCCCCTGTTCTCTTAGTTCATCGTCAGAAAAAATTCACAAATACATGGAATCGAACCCTGTTCTAACTGATTAATGACAGAATAAAAATACATCACTCCTTATTTCATAAGTCGCATGGTAGGCAAAGTCTTCTGTGGTTTCACATTTTTACTCTACGCAAATAAAAACTGGGAATGATCTATCCGCAACCCACACAATGGCTTTCTGCGGTTTCATTTTCTTAAAACAATTATCACCACCACTACTACTATTCAAAATATCCTGATCACTATCTAAACGAACGTGTTATTCGTCGTAGAAATAAACTGTATGTCAAATGACTTGGTGGAGGGCTGCGTGGCTAGGAATTGAACCCAGCCCCCGCGAACTAGCCCATAGTAAAAATACTAAGCAAATGCTAGGAATGTATAACACATCACTCCATCACCATTGTTCCCCGTACGGCCAACTCGCCCGGTACTACAAAATTAATAGTCGATCGGCAACCAAGATATCCCGTGCGGTTTCGTAAGTCGCACGGTAGGCAAAGTCCTCCGTGGTTTTACATTTTTACTCTACGCAAATAGAAAATAGGAATGATCTATCCGCGGCACACACAATGGCTTTCTGTGATTTTACATTCTTGAAACAATAATCGCCACCACTGCTACTATTCAAAATATCCTGATCACTATTTAAACGAACGTGTTATTCGTCGTAGAAATAAACTGTATGTCAAATGATTTGGTTGGAGGGCTGTGTGGGTAGGAATCAAACCCGACCCTCCCTCGCACACGCACATTTTTTCATCACTCTGCACAGTAAAAGCATATATATTGTAATCACACACAAGCATACACATTATTTACATTTATTAGCGTACCTGATATTATCAATACTTACATATAAAAATAAAGGGAATTAAAACTGAATTGCATTCACTGCATGATGGGGAGAGAGCTTGCTCTTAGCGCGATGTTTATTAGAAGTGGGCTGCTAGCAGTAAAGGAATGGAATAGAAAAAAGTCTGCCTTTTTTTTGCGGCGGGGACCAGATGTCGACTCAACGTTTATATGTACTATGTCCTTGAATTATCTCTACTACATGCGTTAAGTCTTGCATCTTGTTAACCACATAACATTCACTTTTATAATGTTGAAGTATATTATAAAATTAATTTAGATATGATTTTAAGTGGTGCACCGGCTGAGATTATTACCTAAACTGCTCGGGGGTCGATTCTCGGCCAGGTTAGAATTTTTTTAATTTGCATCTAAGGATTGCTCGTAGTCGGGAGTTCGATTCCCCAATCAGTTAATGAATTTTTCTGAGTAGTCTTCTCCTCTAGTCAAATGCTCTGTTGTGGTTAGCTGGTGCAACTTCCTAGTGCTAGGAACCTAGATAGCGGCTATACATAGTCTCTTATCAGACGGCCTAGGGGCGATTGTGCAAGATAGCGACTGTATGCAACTTCCTAGTAGTTAGGAATTTTTCTGAGTCGTCTTCTCTTATTGGCAAATGCTGGTGCAACATCCTATTGCTACCGCCTAGATAGTGGCTATACATACGCTCTTATAAGACGGTCTAGGGGCGATTGTGCAAGATAACGACTATATGCAACTTCCTAGTGCTACGACATTCGAGGCAAGATAGCGGCTATACATAGACTCATAGAGAAAGCTGGCCGCCTAGAGGGATACATAGGACTTAACGAGACGGCCTAGAAGCAATTGCGCAAGATAGGGACCATATGCATGCGTGGTCGTAACCGCACGGCTAACCCACCTGGTGCAACATTATCTTATGTGTAATATTATTGAGAGTCATACCAAACGTTGAGAGAGCCTCCGTTGCTCAGGCGGCAGCGCACCGGTCTCTTACGGCTGAGTTCCGTGGTTCAAATCCCGGATACTCTATGTCATATTTTGTAGTAAACAAAGCAGAGGAGGGAGAGGTTTTTCTCCGGAAACAATAATCACCACCACTAACATTTGTTGAGTTAGCACGACGTAGGTTGTGTAGACATCGAACCAGCCTGCAAATCAAGGTAAAATTACGTAGGCCTAGCCGGGAATCGAACCTAGAGGTGTGGGAATCGAACCTACGGTTTTACATGAAAATACCACATGATTTACATCATACAATTAGGCAATCATCCTCTATATAACAATAATTAGAGAGAAGAAACGTAAGTTTGCATTCGGGATATTGTAAGCTCGTACCCTACTGTCGGCAGCCCAAAAGCATAGTTTTCTGTAGTTTTCTTCATGCAGATGCTGGGGGGCCTATAGCTTAATTACGAACACCGTCACTTGTTTATATCTCCTATCCGATCGTCGCTAAGACGGGAGCTGGCACAACTCCTATCTAGATAGGGGCTTTATTCTATTTCGAACCTGGTTACGTCACTAGTACATCGAATATGTAAATGAGATATTCCGAGTTATTTAATAATGTTATCATATCAGCTTTTCATCCTACTATCTACTTTTATGGATTTCGGTGGATGCCGAGGTGTCGCAATTCTGTTATATTTGATCATCTTTAAATACTACCGGACTGACCCAGGATTGAACCTGCTTAGGCCGCTCGAAGATAGTAGCAGAAGGAACTTGTTGCTATGCGGTAGGAGGATATGCAATCTGCCGGTCATCGGGCAGAACAGCGGTCGCTTAGTAGGCCAAGGCCCCTTTGGGAAGCTGACTGGGCCTAATAAGGAGGAGGACGAAAGGGGTATCTGATGATAAAACTAGATAATGGAGAGGAGAATAGAAGAAGATCTATCCGTAAAATAGTGCCATAAAACGATAATTACGTTTCCGGTCAGAACAGAGATTATCTTGTAACCATATTCGTTAGAAGATAGTAAGTATCATTACACAAGTAGGCTGTTGTGTTTGCCGGAACATTTCGTAATGTTTTCAAATTCTAAAAACGAATATCGACAGAAGATACAGTCACAGCATTTACTTGGTATTTGCAATGAGGGCCAACAAAAGATGGTATTTTTTATTTATTGTCTTGCGTTAGAAGATAGTATCATCAAGAAGGTCAGCGCCGTTCAAGCCATTCAGCGTAAGTATATTCCATTCTGTGTAAAAAATCCTCTTCGCAGCGAGAGGACGGTGTTGATAGTTATTTGTTTGTCGGATGGCGACATAAAGCCTTATGCTAACCTCACAGTGCTATTCGTCTGACGATAAACAGTGTTCGAATCCATCATTTTTTCAGGGTTCGAAATCCATGTGTTACCATGTTTTGGTGGATCAGCGGAGGTGAAAGAATGTGCAGGCCGGAATGGGTCTAACTACAAGGCCGAAAGATTAATTAAAATTGAAATAAAGGTTATATTTTCAATAGACAACAAAATTTAACAAATTTTACATAGAATTTGAAAACTTAACGAGTACAACAAGTCAACAGCTATCCAGTAATCAGGTACAAGACTAGAAAAGCAAGGATTTAGAGACAAATTAATGATCTGGGCTTCAAGCCCCACCTTTTACAATCTCTGAGCTCTCAGCTCACAACCACAAATTACCAAAGGGCAGAAAACCCCTCATTAAATGGAGCACTTGCTTCCATTTAGTAATGTCAAGCCTCCTAGAGGTACCTTTCAAAACACCATAAAGAGCTGACCGCTCTCAATCTTTCAAGCCTATTAAAGGCCACAACAACTTTCGCATTGCCTGCCTCTCAAGGCACACTTACAAACGAACAGGGGTACCTTGTACCCATTCTACTGGACCTTAAATTTTAAAAAAGGTTAATTTAAACGGCCCCAAATACAAAAGGAATGGAGGAGAGAACTTGCGCTCCTACCTGAAACTAGTTAAAACCTAAGTGGCGCTGGGCCAATTACACAGGGGATATTCCCATACTATAGAGGTGACTCGTACAAGAAAAATTTAAGACATTACAGAAAGAAGGAAAACAGTTACAAACGTAGTCACCTCAAAACAAAAGGAAGGGGAGCTCGAGAGGGTAAGGCACTCTCTATTCCCGATTTACAGTTAAAGAAAGATGAAAATTTTACATGAGCCGGCACTAATTTACATTTTTAGAAAGATAGGTTTACATTGAAAACGATTCGGACCTTCCCCGAGGGCTAAACTGCTAAGCTAGCAAGAATTAAAGATGTTGAAGAAGAGCAGCTGGCGGATGAAAGAGGCGCTTCCCGCCTCCTGCTATTCTTCCACACACTAAGCTAGATGTTGTACGAGTGGCGGAGAGCCAGGAAAATCAGCAGTTTTATACTCTCGGAGAAGATTCGAGACCTTTCATGAATAATTAAGACACACCCACAGTCGTTTATTGGGTAGCTTACAGTTACACATAGACATTGGTAAAGAAAGACGCCATTGGCTGAAAATTAATGACAGAAAATTACGATTGGCTAATTTCAAAACTGGCGGAAACAAAGATTAATATTGCCAACCCACAAATGAAAGAACAACATTTAGTAAAGAACAAACTTATGAATACAAAATATCTTCAAGAAAAGTTCCATCACTTCGCACCAGGGTGCATGATCATAGTGCATAGTCATAGTTTTGGGTAGAGACATCTGTGAGAGAATGTCCACACTTCTTGATAATTGTAAACAAAAACAATTCGAAATTAACACAGTGACATCTTCTGATAAACGGTTGAATTAATTCAGTTTTAAAGTTCAGAGTTTCAGCTGTAGAGGAGTACTTTAAGGCGGAAAATTCAAATGTGCGGCGTGTAGGTGTACCAACCGATACAGACCTCCCCCCGAAAAGTTCTTCCAAGGGGAGACGCAGAAGAATGTTGAAGAAAATTATTTTCCAAAACAAAATTCCAAGTTTTGTTTAACCCAACCTGAAGAAATTTTTTGCTACCTTGGTGATAGATTTGTTGAAGTACATGGAAGAAACATTAATAGATGAAAAAGTCTCTTAATGTTGAATAGTAGAAGAATTTTGAAGAAAGAAAACAATTTCTTCAAAGTCCTTTTGGTGGATGACTAGATAAATTCCAGACTTAGAGTGTCTTTCTTGTTGTATACTGCCAAATACATGTTGCTAATTTTGACGGCCAGACCAGTCGCCGCTGCCAATGTCCAGTCGAGGTCTCTCGGACCCCTCAAGTACCCTGAGATACCTCTCTCCCGCACTATGTTAGGGGTAGTCGTGGTGAAGGACGCCGCAGATGTGAAGTTTGTTTACAGTCCCCAGATAATCTTGCGGTTGGTGCGCCGCAATTCATCCTGTGCCGGGAGATAGAATCCGGCGCGCCGTACACAGAATGTCATCACGGTAATGGAGTGGGCCCTTACCCCACCACCGTTCCGGTAAGGCGCCGAACGGCTGCGGGGCGCTGAAACAATAAAATCTCTGCGGCAGAATTGTTGTTGGAACTAGTGCTTTAGGGTACTGTCTTGGAGGAGAGGCTGAGGGGCCATCGGCGTGGAAATTTTTTTATTTTTTATTTTTTACAGCCACTGGTATAGTTTAGGAGGAGACGGGAGCTTGGTAATGGCCGTAAGGGAAATGACAGCAGAGTAACCGGAGAGGAAGGTCGCAGAGGTTTATACAGAGCAGATGAGAAAACAAAGGGCAGAAGGCCTAAGATTAATGGAAAATATAACCTTTACACCGTTGTAAGACACAGATGGCTAAGATAACAATTACATTACACAGGTTTCACCTGAGACAGGTGCACCCTAAAGATCCTCTCGGTGGCTGGATTGCTCACTAATAAGGTTACTGGAGTTAGAAAATCTAAAATGATACACAGCCCATGAAATCAGGGGGCGAGCTTGCCCGCGGGAACAAAGTTTTTGACCATCACTTGGTCTCCTATTTTTAAATTGGTGGGCCTCCGTCCACGATCATATCTTTCCCTAACCTTTTCATGAGAAATTTTAAGATTGGCCTTAGCCTTCTTCCAAATATCTCTAATATTATCTGGATCTATTGTCTCAGGTAGAATATCACTAAGAGACCAAAGGTTAGAGAGCGGCATGTTGGGTACAAACTTAAACATCAATGAAGCTGGAGTAAATTTACGAGATTCATGAACCGCCGAATTCAAAGCGAAGGCTAACCAATGCAGAGATTTGTCCCACCTAGAATAATCGTCGTGATGATAGGCAATTAGAGCCGACCTCAGATTACGATTGACCCGTTAAGCCAAAGATGGCAGAGGATAGTATGCAGAAGTAGTCACACGAGAGATGGACAGATCAAAACAGAATTTACGGAAGAGATTGGAGGTGAAAGCTTTAGCATTGTCAGAAACAATATATTGACACGGACCAAAAGAAGCGAATATGGAATTTAAACACGAAATGGTGGACTGAGCGGTAGCCAGCTTAGTCGAAAATAACCAGGAAAATCTTGTAAAACCATCTACACACACAAGGATAAATTTATTGGCATTCCCCTTTGATTGGGGGAAGCGTCGTACGTAGTCGATGTAAAGACGTTCCATGGGGCGCGACGCTTGCTGAGAAGACAATAGCCCTTGCTTAGTGGACAGGGTAGGTTTACTAAGCCTACAAGATTTACAAGCTTTTACCAATTCACGAATTTCTCCGTTTATACCCTTCCAAATGAACATTACTCGGAACTTTTCTCGAGTTTTGAAGATGCCTAAATGCCCCTCTAATGGGGTCTCATGGTAGTACTTGAAGATCATAGGTACAAGGACAGTTGGAACCACAACTTTCATCTTCTTATCATGCCTCGACGGGCAACATAAAACACCATTCCTCAATACATAAGGGACGACATGTTCCCCAGAAGAAAGGTTTTCCATAATAGGGGCCAGCGTCGGATCTTCACGTTGATATTTTTCAATATCCCTAAATAGCATGTGAGCATCTGTTAGAATGGCATTAACACCAGGAGATATGGACTCGGGAAGTGAAGAACTGTCTTCCTGTTCAAGGGGCACTACCTCATTGGAAAACATACGGCTTAGTCCGTCAGCAACAACATTTTCAGTTCCTCTTATATGCCTAACATCAAACTGGAAGGCAGAAATTCTGATGGCCCAGCGGGCTATACGACCAGTACGACGCGGCCTAGCTAAGACCCAGCTTAAGGCTTGGTTATCCGTTTCCAAGTCGAACTTAACGTTTTCCAGATAGAGGCGGAATATTTCTAGCGCAAATAAAACTGCCAAACCTTCAAGTTCATAAATGGAATACTTGGCTTCTTGAGCCGATAAAGTCCTAGACGCATAGGCGATGGGTCGCCTCCCTAGTTCAGTCTCTTGAAGAAGGACTGCAGCCACCGCCGACGACGACGCGTCGGTTTGGACGATGAATTTCTTCGAGAAATCCGGCGTGGCGAGAACAAGGGCATTACACAGCACTAATTTGAGATCTTCGAAAGCGGCTTGTTGAGAAAGCCTCCACTCAAATTTGACGCCTTTCCTACATAGTAAGTTCAAGGGCGCCACCCTGTTAGCGAAGTTAGGAATAAATTTCCTGAAGAAATTCACCATGCCAATGAATCTGGCAATACCTTTGATGTCCTTAGGAGGTTTGAAATCACGGATGGTCTGTGTTCTAGAATGATCTACAGCGACACCATCGGGCGACACAATATGCCCTAAAAATGACATGGAAGGCTTAGCGAAAGCAACTTTGGACAACTTTACTGTTAACCCTGCCTTACGAAGGCGATTAAGGACCTCTTTCAGATGATCAAGATGTTTTTCAAAGGTCTCAGAAAATACGACGACATCATCAATATAAGTATTCAAACTTGATGTCAGAGAAGACCCTATCTAGCAGTCTCGTTAACACAGCTGCTCTCGTGGGGAGCCCGAAAGGCACGCGGTTGTACTCATACAAGTTCTAATCCGTGGCAAACGCTGTAAGATGTTTGGATTCTTCAGCCAGACATATCTGATTATAAGCCTGATTGAGGTCTAAGATGGTGAAGAACTTAGACTTTCGAAACCATGAAAAGAGTGAAGGTCGGGAAGGGGCACAGATTGTAACACCACCGTCCGATTTAAAGCCCTATAGTGAATAACACGCCTGAAGCCACCTTATTCAAACATATGTCACTAATAAAAACAAGACAATTTTACTCACCGATAAAATTCGCGTGTATGTATCGACCAGATCGGCTCTTGGCTCCAAGAGGGTTAAAAATATGTACACATATTTTAAAACAAACTATAAACAATATACGCATGCAACTGGCTGTATAATGTAAAAGAAAATATTGCGTGACAAAGAAAATCCATGGTCTGCCTTGGAGTTCGAACCGATGATCACCAGGATGACATCGACAGACAGTTCTCTAAAAACTCCCATTTTCAATTGTTCATAAGGTCAACAAATCAATAATAATATTGGCGTTCCAGTTAATTAATATCTTTATAGAAATAAACATGAAAGCGTTAAAAGAATCCTTTAAATGTAATCGGGTTTATGCGAAACTCCCTGAATTCAGTCTTGGTGGACAGGCTTGAACAATACACTTGGCAGTGACCCTTCTCACAAGGGAAGTGCTCACGCACCCCTTTCTAAGTCATATATCATACAAATAATGGTCGACCGCAGAATATTTCTTGTCAACAACTCAAGTCGAGTCCAATAGTCTCCATTGTTATTATTATCTTATCTGATGACACGTTATTAATTTTGGTGGCTTTGATGATTATAATGTGATGATGGCTTGGCGTCGGTAAATGCCAGTCCTGGGGTGTGCTTCCGTGTTCTATTATTTTTTTGTGAGGAACGTTCATTGTAATTTTCCTTTGATATACAGTACTTCATTTAGTTGAGACTGCCGTCCACTATAATTTCATTGTGTTTTCATCTTGTTCGGTTATTTTGTGTATTTTTATTCGCGGTTGGAATCACTATTTTTCCTTTTCCGTGTGTCCTTGTGTGTGACTTGTAATTAACTATTTTGTAGTGTAGCAAATTTCAATTTTAAGATATATTTGTAGTTGCGGGCCCGTATACTGATGATCATCAATATAAATATAACACTGAATTTCCATATACTAATATCCTAGTGTTTATCGTTTAAATTATATGAAAACGTTGCAACCTATTTTTATTTTAATATTTTATCTTTCCATATCTTAAGTAAATGTCATTGAGAATTTTATTCAATGATATCTGTTTTGAGTATTTCAGTATTTATTTGAGGAAGCCTATCTTGCTAGCAGATTCATTTTACCTTAATTTAAAGTCCATTATAAAATGGTGTTTCACCTTTGAGTTTTAATTGCGTTATGGTTTAAAATAGAATAAAATATATGTAAATTTAACTGTTTTTAAACTATCCTAAATTTTCATATTTATTTATCCAGTAAAATTTTAAATGTAATCTGGTCTCTTATTAGTAGTTAGTAATATTGACCTGGCAACCTCTCAACCGTTAATAAGATCCTGCCCTTTCATTTATGCTTTTGGCGTCCACGCTTCATATTTTGTGCTACTGCCCTTACGATAAGTATTGTGCCTGTTTTCATTTTGATGTTTTGTGTACTACTTGGTAAAATATTTTTCCGGTCAGAAATTTTAGCCCATACAATAAAATTTCAATTCCCATCTAGATCAATTTATAAACAATATGATGACCACTCACAAGTTCTCTCTCTCTCTCTCTCTCTCTAATTCAAAAATACACGCAATTTACATTTCTAACCTAATTTATGTGATCTACATATTACATAACCGTGCATTTATTTAGATAAAAATTATATTTCTGTACTTATCGTCATGTCGTGAAATCCATGGTTCGGGCCCAGGAAAAGGCTCTTGTCGCTTAGCTTCTCCTGGCGCTGATGTGGGTCACGGGTTCGAATCCACTGCTAATCCTGCTGAGCACATTCATAATCCCAGGGTCCTCTTCTTAGCTGTAACCACTGTAATGACGTTGAAATAAGTTGCGTCACTCAAAACACAATTTTTCAAAAACTGTCACGCAGTTCTCGCGGTCACGTTACTTAAATACTTTCAATACAATCACTTGGACAGGGTTTTTCACACCGCGTATTTGCAAAATATATATTATCACTCCCAAATATAAGGTCAGAACACCGCCGGACCGTGAATCTTTCGCGTCAAGTGGATGTTGTGTCATCATGGGTGCACCTTTTATAACATTACACCTACACACACAATAGACGGCGGTCAGTCCCCACCACTATTTTTAAATTAGTTCTACATGTTGTATGACATCGGTAATGCGCTCAAATGTATGACTCAGACTCTTAAGTACTGTTGTTATGTGCGTAAAATGCATCGATCGGCGGTTTATTTAAAATTTATTATCAAAATGATGCCTTTACAGAATTCCCCGTGAGGATTCTGTGTACTTAACGTGGGTACGCTACTAATGGTTATATAATCAGATGGTCGCGTATTTTTCCACACGTTAACATTTTTTAAAAACTCGAATTTTGGCAGAGGTCTATTATGAAAACATGACATGCCGAGGTTTCCCTTACTAATTGTTATGCATATCTCGAAATCATACCATACAAATCAAGCTTGCACGTTGGCATTACCGTGTTTCGGCCATTTTAGTGGGCGAAGATATTAGTGTTGATTTTCTTTCCTTGTCAGTTTTCATCTCTATCTCTCTCTCTCTCTCTCTATCTGGGGATTCCTTTAGTTACGACGGACTCGTGTTTACCAAGTCAGAGGCGTTGTGCAAACAGATGCAATCTAATGCAACTTTCTGTAATATGTACAAGGGAGCTTAACTAAAGTTTTTCACTGCCTAAAATAATTATTAAATAAATATGTACATGACCGATACGGTCACAATATATTCAAAAATAAATACGAATTGTGAAACATATTGTAGGTGTTGTTTCATTTTTAATATTAATACTACCCAACAGTATGTCATAAATTAACTAGTAGTAATAATGTTGTCTTGTAAGTTTAATATTGTCTTATAAAGTAGAAGAATGGAGAGGTAGAGGTTCGAGAATAAGACACAACATTTAAAGTTCATCCTCTTTATTAATCCATGAATTGAAGTTGCTATTAAAACCAAGCCATTTAACATTCAGTTTATTTCCACAACGTCGAATAACACGTTCGATTAAATAGTGATCAGGATATTTTGCTTTCTGCAGTTCTTCGATGTAGAATCTTCTTTCAATTGGCTGTCCTCTGAGATCGCGAATAAATATGTAACTGGATTAGTAAGCTTAACACTCCTGATTTAAAAAAATCTCTGCTCCAGTTAGGGGTGTATCCTTTTGCAAATATAGTCTTGTGTTTGCTGATGCGAACGAAATCACATTTTTAAAGTGATGTCGGCGCGGATCAGCTGTTTTGATTACAAGATGAATAGCATCTAAGCGTGGTGTATTCTTTGTAACAAGACGTGGCTTTCTCCCGATAGCGCGAGGAGGTGGATCGTTGTAGGTAGACACGACTATAGGTAGCAGTTTAATCCAACGATATGAACTTGAGCTATAAATTCTCGCCACATCATTGTTTTGAGAGTACAATTAAAGCTTCCTACAACATTTGCCTTGAGATTGCTGTACGTAGAGTAGTGATGAATGCCAAGTAACTTCAGGTAAGAAGAAAAATCCTTGTTGTATTACTTTAATAGGTTTGAAGAAGCCTTGGGCAGCGTTTAGATTGTTCAACAATAGGTTTAAATGCGTCTTTGACTTGAGCTGCTGTCTTAGAACGCACAGGTTGTGCAAAAGCAAACTTAGAGTACACATCGATGAAAGTAAGTAGATTCTTATATCCCTTAGTGTTAGAGGTATATGGAATCATTTCTACTAAGTCTGCTTGCAAGAGATGATCTTTCCCGCGTGTAATAACGCGTCTGCGACAGTAGGTGCAACGTGCTGATTTATGTAACTCGTGTGCGATGTTTATCTTTACAGGCGAGGTCTTTTGTTGACGAACCATTACTGAATAATACCCGCATGTCGTAATTATCTCTCTCTATTTCTAGAATTTCTGATTCGTGACCTATGTAACCAGCATCTTGCGCAGCTCTTAGAAGTTGTAATAGTTCAACGAGTAAAATAAGGTCACTTCAATATCTTACTTTTACATACGGCAACAAAGGCTTGTCGATAACATTAAGACCACGTGCAGTTGATTGTTGTGAGGGAAACAGCTTAGAAATAAACTCTCGATACTCATGACGCTTATTTGCATTTAGAGCTTCTGTCCTAATGTAATTACATCGTGTTGCGTCGGTAGCAAAAAGAACTGCTTGTTATTTCTTAAGATCATCTTGTAAAATTATATCCTTGTCAGGTATTGGTGAGAAAAGAAGTTCTAAGACGTTTATAGGTAACACCTTTTACGATTAGTCTGTTGCAATTAATCTTCACATTTTCATTACCTATCCAGAAGCAGTTGTCGTCATGGCGAATACTGTAGGTTGTGTCAGTTTGTCCGATAAAGCGTTTTCTATATAAAAAAGAGCAAAGAGAGACCGATAAGTATTTCGAATAAAAGTCTTAAAATGATTACGATACCTGGGCGTGATCATAACCTCAGACAGAAAGGGAGATCTCGTGTTGATGTAGTAGGTGTTTCACCACAAACATCTGTGTTAAAAACGTAACCAGCTTAGATGGTAAAGTATCGTTAAGTTCTTCTTTGTCATCCTCTTCTTCATTCATGTCCTGCTTCTCCTCTTCCTCATTCCGCTTCTCTTCTTCTTTATGCTTTTCCTGTTCATGCTTATCTTCTTCTTCATGTTTTTCTTGTTCATGGTTCTCTTTATTATAAGATAATTGCATAGAAACAAAACTTGTAGTAGACTGGGGCAATGAAGTAGAATTAAAAACGTCGTTCAGTGGTGTACCTAGTTGCGTTTTCAAAAATAAATCAGTGTCTGCTTGAATACGTTTAAGATCTTTACATTTTCGTCGAATATTGTTTGGAGTACGGATTATATGTTTGTAATCTCTTTGCTGGATGTTGACAAGATGGCGGTTTTTGATCAAGTGGTGACTGTAACTCTGTGTTAATGCATATAAAATGATCAAAACCCATGCGATATCGTCCATACTGAACATCACTTTCTTTATCAATAACTAAAAAGCCGTAGCGATGTGATGACCAACATGTAGCACACAAACGTTTAAAGTCATATATGTCATATCAGTGTTAATACGATCATCATACACATCCCGCATGTTGCGCTCACCTTGCCAAAAACACAGTAATATTTGCGTTGTCGCGTATCAACTGATTAGGCACACAAGAATAAGTTTGACATAAATAGATGCAATCTACATATTTCCTGTGGCAAAAAAGAATGGAAAACAAATTTTTATAAACTTGAAAATACAGGATTCGATCCAACAATGATATGTTCGGTAATTGCTACGCTAGCACCTACCCACATGGGCTACGGCGGAACGGTGACTGTACGCTTGTATTAAGAATGGGTTACAGTATTTTACTCCGTCAGTTCATTATTTCACACGCTCTTCACTTCACTGTAACCTCGTTAAAGGCGTAGTTTTTGCGATTTGCGGCACTCGGTCACTAGGCGCGACATAGTCACGTAGTAGACTGACGTAGGTAAATGATGTAATATTTTTGATGCTTTTGCTGGCAAGACCTAGTGTTCTCAGTGCACCATGTCTTCTGGGGCTTATTCCTTCAACGAACTTTGCAACTTTTCACTTTGCACGTTTCAGTTCAGGTTTTGTTCCACCATCACTTTTAGATTTATCATGCAAAGAGAAAAGATAGGAATCTGTTCACTTTTCAAGCCTGTTATGTTCTTCCATTGGTACAGAAATGCAAAGTGCAAAGAAATTAAGTGAAAAGTTTTCAGAAATTATGCAAAGATATGATTCCCCTTTCAACTGTTAATTAACAAGTATGTACATTAGTTTCTCGGCGTATAATTTGGTTTAGTGATATAAACATGTTACAACGAGAGATTTTGTTTTCATCAAGTGAAGACAATTATGAAGAATCCAACAAGAGATCGTACAAAGGCAGGATTAATTTTCATAACCACACTTCGACGGAATTTCGTGAGTATTTTCGTGTTACCCCAATACATCCAATACAGGATGACTATATCTTGAAATAAGTGGTCATTTATCGAAAATGAAACAAAAAGGAGCCGATCCCTTTCCGACATAGAGCAAATTCTTATATGCTTACATTGGTTAGAAAATGGTGCCCAGCTGCACGGTGTAGCAGAAATGCATGGGACAACAAAATTAACTGTTTTCAGAACTGTTACTAAAGTTGTAGGTGTTACAGTAAATGCAATATTTCCTAACATAGTACGTTGGCCTGATAATCCACATAATATAAAGACGGAATTTCTAATTAACGGTGGCTTTCCTTCTGTGTGTGGATGTGTTGACGCTACTCTCCTTAATATTGATGCTCCTACTGACCACGAAGAAGTTTATGTTGATAGACATGGGCATCATTCTCTCAATATTACGGTGATTGGTGGTGCAGACTATCTTCTGCAGTGCTAATGCTAGTTGCCCGGGTAGTGTGCACGATTCCAGGGTCCGAAGAAACACTGCCGTATGTAGACGTTCTGACTAAGGTTGGGGGCCATTCCCAGCAGCAGTTATATTAGGTGACAGTGCCTATGGACTAAAAGAGTGGCTAATACTCCCTCTTAATAGTAATAATGATGATGTGGTTGAACAACGATTTAACAAGGCACATAAATCGAAACGGCGTATTGTTGGGAACAGTTTCGGAATTTTGAAGGAACGTTTTCCCTGCTTAAACCACTCAAGATTATGTCCAACAAAATCGGGAAATGTGTTCTTAGCATGCATTGCATTGCATAGCAATGCACGTCATTTTGGAAGAGAAAATTAAGGAGACATACTTACCTCAATGGACGAAAATGAAGACCTCAATCCTGGAAATGATGAGGCACCCGATCTAGACGCTGTTGCTAAACTAACTGAGCCGAACAATAATATCTGTTTCTAGATTAATAACATTAATTTTTATATAATAAGCTATATTTCTACCAGACGCCGTTGCTAAACTCAATTCGTTCTTGAGATATTTTGCTAACTGAACTAAACAATAATATCTGTTTCTAGATTAATAACATTAATTTTTATTTACTAAGCTATGTTGCTACCAGACGCCGTTACTAAACTCAGTTCGTTGTTGAGATACTTCGCTAGCTGAACTGAACAATAATATCTTTTTCTAGATTAATAACATTAATTTTAATTTACTAAGTTATATTTCTAGTGATCTCCATACAATAAACATGTTGGTATGAAATTTAAGTTCAAAGGAATCAATCAACACTTTAGCTGGCTATATATTCTATCCATTCATTTGTGGTATATACAATGTAATGCCACTCGTAAATTCTGAAGGTGGTATCCCCAATTCACCTTCCGACTTCAGAGTATGCAACTTCCTATGGTAAATTTGCACACAGAGAAGTTCCTGCCTCAGTTGCTTTTGTCGTCGTATCTTCTCCACTATTAGTGATAGGTCATGAAGAATTTGACGGCTTCCTCTTCTTTCTTCTCGATGTATTTTGGAGGCTTTCGCCGCTGGGGAGTTCAGCAGAAGTCGATATTGGCACTACGGTCGCTTGATCTTCCATGTAGCTTTCTAGAAGGTTCAACCCGTCTAAAACAGCTGAATCTTTCTGCAGGATGTCAAAGATAGCAGCATCCACCTCATCGAATTGCTTATCCTTCCCTCCATTACTTCCAGTTTTTTTGGCATTATCTCTCTTTGCTTAAAAGCAAGAATTAAATGCTTGAGTCGTGATACATGGGTAAGATGAAAACATTACATATACATCAAAATTTCATGTAACATGTTGCATTGACATATGTGAGGTTATATACATTGATTTAAGCGAATTCTCGATGAATGAATTTAATGGAAACGTAAATATTTACATACCAGTGCGCGATATTTCCATAATCCAAATAGATTATCCATCGCGTACGTCCAAGATTTTTCGGCTCCAGCTAACTGCAAAGACTGAATTTTCTTCAGAGCTTCAGTCTATGCGAATCGCTTGTCATAATGTGATAGTTTATTTTTAAAGTTGCTGAAAAGGATATCCTGTTTCTCCTTGACAATTTCTAGCACAGCCAGCTTCTTTCAATTTTCTTTCTTTCTCATGATCAAAACTTTAAAACTACAGGCGTATGTCGCTTACAAAATTCTGCTCGGAAGAGTGTTAATACCGTGCAGAATGTCAATTATACATGTTACCGTGTTTTCATGGATCACAGAGGTGAAATAAGGTGCGGGCTGGAATGGGTCTATCTACGAGAGTCAAATATTATTTTAAAACCTTAAAATAAATGTTATATTTCTTTTCAGAAATTAAATTTTAACAAACAACAAGAGTTCAGGTACAAGTAGTTAGGTACTGTACCAGGAAGGCCTAGGTCCTGGAATATATAAATTAAAAACTTTATTTCCAGCATACAATTCCATTCCGATATGTGAACAGCGGTGTGAAAGAATGTTCTAGTACCTACCACACTTCACGAGCTAGTCAAGCAAGGTCAAGTGACATCACGGACTGGTACACTTTACTAATTTCGTGTAACTGTGGACTATGGCGATATCTTCAATTATCGTGTGTGGCAAAACGGAAATCATAATTTACGACAATTTTAACCATTCTAGTACATATTCTTTTAAGACAGTATAACAGTGAACTGTGTGTAACCTTATTTTCTTAACATTTGCTCCATAACAGGACAAGAGTTTATTATTTTTACCAGTGAACTTTCTCGATCTTTCGATCAACACTATAATAAACTCAGAGAACATTTAGAACTTGTTTTTGTTATATTAAATAATTCAAACTAGTGTTATATAAACGTGACTATAAAATCACCTTAATCTGCCAACAACATTTGTTCAGAGACTGTGAAAGAAAACTATTGCAAATTACATTTTCAAGTGTTTGAACTGTGCTTATTACTTCGCAATCATAATTTCAGACGTAATCAGTGATGATTATGAACTGTGTTTTGTGTCACAAGGACTATAAATATTAATTTAATATCGTAAAATTGGAGTTAAAACATAACTGTGTATCATGACAGCGAGTGGTAATAAATTCCGTGATTACTGAATTAAATAGTGTCAATTGAACTTTCCGTGTGCTAATATCACCTCCAAGAGTGACGGAAACCTTGGCGAAATATTACATCCTGCTAAATCGAACATCATTCCTTCATCTATGGTACCCATCGAGGGACGTCGACGTGGTCTCTTCACGGAACATCGCCGAGTTCGAGTCTTCTTCCGCACTCCGCGGAATGTTCCAGACGCCAAGTCTCCAACTTCAACATTCGTAAGCAGATATTTCTATTCCGAGTGAGTAATTACAAACTGACTGACTTTTGCCAAACAGTTAACCCAATCCAGTGATATTATCAGTGCTTCGTGTGAATAGTATTCCATAATTTTCTCGTCATATCAAAAAGTTCACATTCTGTGATAAATTTATTTCAAAGTTAATAATTTATTCAAATTCACGTTACCTAGATACACTTTAGGGTTTTCAAGTGCTTTATTATCATTTCTTACAATCCAAACTGAGAGACATTCCACAAGAGTTTAAATATTTTACTCATTTTTTTATGAATGTGTGTGTTCATTTTTTGTGTGATTTAAAACTTAGAAAGACTCTAGGTGAAAAATTGAAATCTTATGTTCTCACGAGATTTCAAAAGTCTGTAGCATATTAATGTCCCATGAAGGAGTGATATTTATTTTCAAACTGACTTCAAGAATGTCACGATATAAATCTTTGATTTTGACAAATATTGATGATAGATTTGAGTTCTACAGTAAGATTGCAGGGTGAGCTATCTACTGATATTATTAATAAATTTTATAGAAAAAGATATAACCATTTATTATTCGCCCTGCGATTCTATCCTTCTCTGTATCGGCTCCAAAAACACCGCACACTACCTGAGATCCTTCTCATGCCCAAAACCCACGATCATTTCCTGGTCGAGTACAAAATAGAAAAAAAGGAAAAACAAAAAAATTACCTACAATTTGAGCTTCAAGCTCATAAAATACTAAGGTCTCATCAATATCGCAAGAGTTGCGTTAGACAGACAGACAAGGAGACGAAACTCCCAATTATTTTACAGGAAATTTTAGATTACAATTATAAAGAACACAATTCCTCCAGAGATTACACGATATGACCTTCCAAAGACACCATTCAATAACATTCAATATCACACTGAACCCTTGAACTTACCATTCCATCGTTGGTCGGCCACAGCTGCTGCAGTAGAGCAATATCGAACTCTTAAATCTTGGGGTCTAGCGGGAATATTTCGGTCACGATCTTAACCAAACTATGGGGTTCAGAAGAGAGCCTAATTACTTGAAATGAGGAGCAAATATGTGCTTCCTAACTTTTATTGAATCAATTAAATGCAAAAATGTATTATATAAAATCATTGATCAAGAAAAAATTTAATTATTTAATGTTTCAAACGCAGTCACATTGCATGGCGTTAGTTTTATTAGTTACAGTATCGAAGAATTTTCTTCGAAGAAAAGTAGATATATCACAGATTAGTGGACAGCGAAAACTAGAAAAATGAAAAGTAACCTGAAAATCGGGCACCTATTTATCCAAACGATAACTGAGAATTAATCCACACGATCCATGGAAAATCTGACCTTCAACAAGTAGAATTTCAGATTTACTCTTAACTACGGTTATCCACCAGTCAAATACTCTGTCGGATATGGGAACACCCGCCGAATTGACACTTAATGGAACCAAATTGACTATCAGTTGCTTTGGATAGGTTGCGAGATACTATTGGGAAGCATGGTGTTCACTACAAGTTAACAGCAGCATTCATAATTAAAAATAAAATTCCACCATGTATTGTCATCTCATGACACCCTTAAGTTATAGAACAATCCCGATGCTGAAACGTGCGTCACCCAACCAGCTGTTCAGAAGGAACCAACAACAACTTGATCCGAGAGGATCTTACGTTACGTCATTCTGAAGGAACAGAACTGCGAAATGTAGGAAACATTTATTCATCCCGAATTCATAAGAAATGCCAAACATTTAAGTTAAATAAAAAGTGGTAAATCACTTGAAAAATATTCTTACAAAACCAACTTTCAGGTTATAAACGGTTACGTTAAGTTAAATAAAATTACAAGTATGGTAAAAAAATAAAAAATCTAGTTTTTATTTCCTTTACTACAACGACTACCATTACAGATCCATCAGCTTATTGTTTGTCCCAACAAACTAAGTACAAAGTTATTGATCGACCACAATCAACTACGTATTATACAAATGAAAGAACGACAAAATTTGAAAAATAAAATATATTCCCGGCTGACGAATCGAACCCGCATTCGTAACTCAAGTCTCACATAAATAAGTTGAGTGTCAACACGCACACTAGCAAAGCAATCAGACGTCATAACGACAAAACAATTAAGTCCGTAACTAAAATAAAATACTGAAGTTCAATGAACTCAAACACGCGTGGCAAACTGCAATAAATATTCAATCACCGTTAGCTCAGTACCCAATATTGGACAACCCTCACGTTCATGCCACTAGTGGTTCCATAATCTTAGGTAAACACCTTCCAGCTAATAAGGGCTGTGCCAAAACATGGCCTCAATATTACTTAGCTAACCCTCTTCGCATTGCATACACTACTGCAGACACTACCATCGCTCAAGTCACTTCGCAAAAACACCTAATCTAAGACTTGAGTATATACAGCCGACACCCTAAACCTATCGTCGGACCTACCTAATGTATACACACCCTAACACTAACCTCTATGTACATACACACACCTTCCTAAACCTATCATTGAGCGTGGACTAGGACGTCTCATCATCAGTATATTCCTAGGATAACGTGTGAGGTCCTAAATTTATTGTCGATTGGAAATTGGGTTGTCTGCCCTTCCTCTAGAATGTCAGGCGAAATCATAACTTCAAACACACTCTTAGATATTTTAGCTGTAAGCCTTGTCAAAACTAGTAGCACACAATGAAACAAATCTTGCCACAGAATGAACGCAAGTCGGGAAATGCAACTAAGTCCCTACCTTGTTAATAAAACGTGGAAATTGAAAATAAATAACGCGTGGCCAACAATGTACAACTCAAACACGATCTCGACATACGCAATGAAGTTTAGAAAAATAATAATAAATTTCAACACACGTCTAAGAATACGTGAATATCACCAAAACTGTAATCATTACCATCGCCAAAATCCACACTGTAATTCTAGGGTGAGGCCAACAAATCGCCTACCATCCCACTATTCCAAACAAATCGTATCCATAACTATCCAGTGAAGCGAAATTCAATGAATCTACACACCCAAACTATCGCTTTAATAACGTCCAATATTTTATCCCACAATGTTTCCGATTTAATGATAAATTATCGACTAGTATTTTATGAAATGTACTGAGTGGAAATTTGTTATAACAGTCAAAAATACCAACCGTGTATTCAGAATGCTATTTTACCCTTGAGTTCGCCTATAATGTTCATTATGCTGACTTTACATACATCGTCACTTGGACTTAACTGCCAAGAGCTACTATCTTCAACATAAATTGTTTTTCACTGGGAGATTTTAACTTGAAACCATAATATGCGTCAGAGAGCACTCATTTCGAACCAACCTTCACCCGGTCAGCTCTTCCGGATTGTTAGCGGAATATCACTACAGCCTGCCTCAGAAATGTCACATTTAATATACAGCCTGTCTCAAAAATTCTTTGCCATCAACAAATATAGCCTGTCTCAAAAATTCATCTTCATCGCCTCCCACGGCGGCATTACACATGAAATACAGGCTTCCTCTGCCTTCAACATCTATACAACTCTTATCTCAACATATCATTCCGGCACAATCCATTTCTTCCTGTTTCAAGAATTTTCATCTCAGTCCTCCCGTGACAAATAACTTTTCTAAGAATTCTTTTTCACTTATTTTTACTACAACTTTCGGACCTCAGGAATACAACAACACACCGTGATTTCCTATATCACCGACATACACGATGTCACAAAAATACCTTCCCACGAAAAAACATAACTTTACCAGACTTCACTGGATTTCGAGATGAACGCAAATTTTTACTGAACATATCTGCTAAATGCACTTTTAACATAGAACCATTTTATCCGTGGTAAATATTATTATTATTATTATTATTATTATTATTATTATTATTATTATTATTCCGACAAAATTTTCTGAACTCATACGATATTCGAAATTAAGGCATTCACCCAAACACTGCATGATCGTTATCACCTTCCTAAATTTACTCAATTTGAACAATATCTCAAAGAATATTAACACATTATTTAAACTTCGCATTTTATAGTTTCTCGACGTGAATTTTACAGCCCTGAAGAGTTTCACACGACGACCAGAAATGTAACGCATTCGCCTGATCATTATTAAATATTAATTCGTCACACGCATTGAAAAATTTATTGGGACAAACAAATTCTAACTACAAGATTGATAAATATATTCACAGACCTGTAATCATAGCCGTCTTGGAGATTCTGGCCACATTTAGCCAGCTTGTCTCGTGCTTAGCCTTCCATGGCTACATTTGACATCATCTTCTTATATATACAACTTAAGCTACACATATTTTTATACTAGATGTCGATTAACACCGCAAATACCGCACTTTCTTCGCGTTTAACATGCAACGAGCACGCTTCTCAAATGGCGACTGCCATATTTTCCTAGGATTCTGCTTTCGTTCACGCTACTGCTGACCAGGTGTTCCAAACAGATAAGAAAATCAGACCTCGCGGCTATCTTCCAGGCTTCCCTTTGACAAATATCAAGGACACACAATTGTAATACAGAGAGAAACTCAGCTACGTATTTTAACCAAATATCTGAACCTTCAAAGTTTTCATCGGCGGCAGTTCAGGAAAATCTCTATCACCTTCCACTTAATATTCTACTTGAACCTTTGACCCGAATATGTAACAAGTTACTTTAAGAACAAAACCCCTCACTTTCTTGCAGACGAGTGACGTGTGTTCCACCGTTCAGACCAACAGATAGGCGGAGGGGCGTTTCTATTATACCCTCTGGGAGGGACGCCACCCTCTCCACGAGGCTCGGTTATGCAATCTGCTAATTCCTAATCCACTGGACCAATTTTATTGAAATTTATTCCATAACTTCCGACAGACTTATAATTCATTTTGGTGTTAATTTTATATTTTCCCCAATCAATCAATCAATCAATCAATCAATCAATCAATCAATCAATCAATCAATCAATCAATCAATCAATCAATCAATACTGATCTGCATTTAGGGCAGTCGCCCAGGTGGCAGATTCCCTATCTGTTGCTTTCCTAGCCTTTTCCGAAATGATTTCAAAGAAATTGGGAATTTATTGAACATCTCCCTTGGTAAGTTATTCCAATCTCTAACTCCCCTTCCTATAAATGAATATTTGCCCCAGTTTGTCCTCTTGAATTCCGACTTTATCTTCATATTGTGATCATTCCTACTTTTATAAACGCCACTCAAACTTATTCGTCTACTAATGTCATTCCACGCCATCTCTCCGCTGACAGCTCGGAACATACCACTCAGTCGAGCAGCTCTTCTTCTTTCTCTCAATTCTTCCCAGCCCAAACATTGCAACGTTTTTGTAACGCTACAGCGGGCGAAATGAATTATTTCTTCCCTGGAGTTTCGCGGCTTTTCTTCATGAAAATGACCTCGCCACATGTCGCCGATCTGCGAGCAGGACGCAAACTTTCCTCCAGGCTTAACTGCATTTATATTTACCCTAGGGATTCTATCTTCACATACAGTTTATAGATAATTTAGATCCTTTATTCCTGGATTTGCCATGTCGCCAAAATCTCTCGTTATGGAGCATTTTTCGAAATTGGTAGATTATTCATTACTTGAAGTCCACCGAAGTGTCCCGGTATTTCACGAGCTCGCGGCTCGCTTGTCACGGAGAGCTCTGTTCCCAGGAGAGAGCCAGACTCTTGTAATAAAAACGTGGCTACTCTCAAAAAGTTGTTTGTAGCTGAAATAAACATTTGGAATTATTTTTCATCGTAGAATTATGCGTTCAACACAAATATATTTACATTTGAAGTAAAGAGCCTCAATGCTCTACAATTTCTGCCAAGGAGACCGCGCTCCCAAACCTTTACAACCTGTAACTTTTCCTAGAGCTTCTTTGCTCAATTGCTCAATTACAATATTTCAGGCCTCTCTAGGCACTATCTCCAAATCACAATACCATTTGAATTTTAGTTGACACAGGGGTATATAGTACCCATTCTACTGGGCCTTCGTAAAAAAGAACAGGTTAAGTTACTGGCCCAAACTCAAAAATGTATGGAGGCGTACCCTTGCGCTCCTAGAAATAAAGGTTAAAACCCTACTTGGGCTTGCAGCCCGACGATGCAGAGACTAATCCCACACTACTGAGCTGACTAGAAGGACAATTTAAGATTTACAGGAGAAAGACAGTTACAAAATCGTAGTCACCTCAAGATAAATTGAAGGGGAGTTCGAGAGGATAAAGCACTCTCTATCCCCGATTTACAGTTTAAATCTTTAAAACTTTCATGAAATTTTACCTGAGAAAGAAGAAAGTTTACATTTGAGAAAATTTACAGTTACATAGTTAAAGATTAGAACCTTCCCTTCGTGTTAGCTTACGGAAATAACTAAGATGGAAAAGTGTTGGCCTTTACCTTAGCTGATGTTCTGCTTGCCGAAGGTAGAGGCTTCCGCCTCCTGACTTAACACACACACACACACACACACACACACACACACACACACACACACACACACACACACACACACACACACACACACACACACACACACACTCAGTAATTCGACGATCAATAAGACAAGTGAGCTCGAAAAGGCGCCAGCTTTTATACCCGATAGGAAGCTTCGAGAAGGCTCTGGACTAAATCTGCACACACCCTTTCATTTTTATTGGCTGATTAAATAGGTACAAGAAACGTTTGATTGGCTGAAAAATAAATGCAGAAAATTTGTGATTGGCCAGACTCCAAAGCTGGCTAAATGAGAAGGAAGTGTTGCAAACCTTGAAGTATCACAAATAATGAAAATCAATTCAGTTAAGAAGACCTATAAACAAAAAGATTCTTAAAATTTCTAGTTATTTCGCCTTGTACTAGAGTGCATGACCTCAGTTCTTTCATAGAAACATCTATGGAGAACCAGTGATACACCAAAACAAAACAAAGAAATCCAGTCAGTTCAGGAAACTTTAAATAACACATTACTCTATCATTCAGTAGTGACACCTTCTGATCAACGTCCCAACTTCTTGTACTAGATGTTTCAATTTTTATATGATAGATAACGTTCTCCAAGGCGCTTTTTTCAAATGCGCGGGGTTGAGTTGTACCTCCCGGTAGAACACAAATGAAATTGTAATTTGTAACATCTACTTACATACAGTATGTAAGTTTTTCTATGGCCATTGGCTGTAATAAACGTATTATTCGAACTTTAAAACTGGCGGTACCACAATTATATCGTGAAATTTACTGTGAAAAATCGAGCATTAAAATCACGGAGTATTATACAGTTTGCCCATGGAATAAAACTGATCGGATCGCTCATACGTAAAGACTTTTTACTTTGCGAAATAATTGGAAAGTAAAACCTAGATCATGGTGGAACAGAGAGACCCTGCCCTTCGCAAGAAGTGAAAAGTGCAAAGTTGCAAAGTTCGTTGGTAGAACAGGCCTCTGGAATGGGCTAGAACAAATTTGTTACTTTCATTGATTTGTCTCAGTCATCCTTGGCTTTTATAACATGAAAGTGACCGAGGTATAAGTGATGTTAGTAATGCAATTCTTTATGCAAGCAGTCCTTTTAAGAATGATGTGAAGGTATTGCTCATAGGGTCAGTTGATGCCTTCATTTTATTGGGCTTGGAAGACTCATTTTTATTAGCAACTTCTGCCTCAATGAGGAAAGCAACGGGAAACTACCTCACTCCAAATTTTGCTAGTACACCTCTTCAGTGATACCTAGACCGCCAATGACAGCCGATGGTGAGGATCAAACCAGCCTCCGGGCTAAGCATTTAACATACACATCCTCTTGAGACCCCCTGTCCATTTGAATTGACATCGTCGTATTCCTTCTAATATTCATAGCATTGGGAGCCTCCATGGCTCAGACGGCAGCGCATCGGCCTCTCACCGCTGGATACCGTGGTTCAAATCCCGGTCACTCAATGTGAGATTTGTGCTGGACAAAGCGGAGGCGGGACTGGTTTTTCTCCGGGTACTCCGGTTTTCCCTGTCATCTTTCATTCCAGCAACACTCTCCATTCTCATTTCATAGCATCTATCAGTCATTAATAAATCACTTTGGGAGTGGTGACCCCATCGTACTAACAGCCTGTATCTGCTTCATTCATTCCATCCCTGACCAGGTCAATGACTGGAAAACAGGTTGTAGGTTTTCATTTTCATTCATAGTATTTGTTAATTGGCACTGAGAACCAGTATCCAGACAAATGGACTGTATGGTGCTGCTATCTGTTGAAGAAAATTTGAAGTATGAAACGATACAAACTAGGAATAACTTGTTTCCATGGAGCATCATCATTATAGTAAGTGTTCTGCATTATCTATGGAATTAAAAATAAACTGATGGTTCTAAAATATGTGTATTGGCATAAAATGAAAGTATTAACCATATATTTTAGTATTTTAGTAACTAGTATGAGTCTTTAATGCAGTAAGTTGATGAAAATACGGATTAAAATGTATGTCCATTTTATTGGTCATGGTGACATGGTGCAGTTAATTGTTGTTCTACCATAACCTAAACTTTCATACTGTACAATGATACTTTAGTAGCTATTGTAAGATTTTAATCCTACATATAGATGATAAACAAAAGTAATGTGCCGGAGATGTGAAAGATACTTCTGCATCACTATAAAAAACAACTACTTTCTCAGAGTTCCATGAAAAGTGATGACTGATTTAAGGAAAAAATCAAGTCATAAAACCTCATATTATCATGAGTTCTATGTAATATTTGTTCACTTATTTGGCCAGTATTTACATTCCAATTGATTATTTTAAAATATCCTTACAATAGCAAGTATTTGTAGCAACTATGTAAGTGACTCCAATGTTTTCCTTCTTTTATTTTATTTTATTTTATTTCAGACAAAATTCTTGTATCGCGTTTTGTTGTATGATGTTTATGTGCCTGTATATTTACTCGATTTCCCTTTATGTCAATTGATTGATATCTATTGAAATTCAACAAATAGTGGAATGAAAGAAGACCCTATGTCCATTTAAATTGACAGTCCACATTTAAGCCCTTTAACATCAATATTAAAAATTTACTCCTTAACACTTTTATTAACCTATTTCAGTATGTATACAAAAGTTTCATAAAAATCTCTCGACTTGTACTACGTTGGGTCGCAGGAGGATATACAATGGTTTTCGAACTGATTATAGTAACTGTGGGGTGTGGTCACAATCGCCTGCATGCCGACTCTACGGGACATTAGTGTCGATGAGCCTGAAATATAGAAAAATCCACCTTACGACGTTTTCACACGTTGGTTGGATTGCATTAAACAAAATTTGTAGGCGGAGAAGAATCATTCGGTTTAATAATATGATTTGCACCTTTTTGAGCACACGGAAATAAAAAAACCCGTTAAGAACCTGGGTTCCTCCTTCAAAGTAATAACACTCTGAAACTAATCTGTTTGGAACAATTCATTAACCAAACCATACAAAGTTTTGTAAAAGTTCTGGATAACAATGGAAATTAAAAAAATCTGCGCTGCTAATGTATGAACTGCTTCTAAATTAATGTAGTTAAAGGAATAGCGAAATTGGGGATCACCGCAGGTACCAGTAGTGGATTAATAATGGTAGTCTTGAAATATCTAGTACAGTATTTTACATAATTTTGTTATGAATAGACGTAACTGAAACTGATTAAGATAATTACACCTCAGTCATCCCAGATATCGACAGGAAATCCTGGTGTAACTTCTTTCGCCTTCTCTTTTTGTAGCGTAATTTCTGCAAATGATACGTCTTTTTGTTTGGTTGGTTTTGTTACAGGAAGAGTGTTCTTCCGCTTCTGGTTTTTCTGAATATATTGATCAACGAGATTTGTCTTAGGTTGCGTGGGCTGTTTTTGCATAACTCTTTTGTCAGTTTCAGCATTTCGACTTCCAAATTTAGCCGTGCGCTGTTTCTTTTCAGTGAGTAGCTGTGTGTCTGCTTCCTGTGTTACACTTCGACGTCTTCTTGAACTATGAACATTCTCTTGTTTTTTTGTTTCGTGATCCGTCGATGTTGCAGGCTCGATAAAGCCATATTCAAGTGGAATCTCTATTGAATCTATACTTTCGTTATTACCGTCGAGCCTAACTTCGCGTTCGGCTGGAGATGGTTCATTTTGCTGATTTTTGTTAAGTGGTGCATTTTCTACACTGTCTTCTTTTCTCATGGAAGATGATTTGAATAACTCTATTAGTTCCTGAGATACGGATGCTATTGAATCGAGGTTGGGAGCCCTAGACACGCCCCTTTGGTTCGAGCCTAACCAATTGGCTATTTCATAATCCTCGGAGACATCGGTTGATGGAAAAGCAAGTCGGCGATTTACCTCTCTTTCTACACGATTAACCATTTTATGCAGAGTTTCTTTCGGAGTACGTGCTGAGTTTTGCCGTTTCATTTTATTAAATTCTATTAGCATTCTTAACTTTGGTGGAATAATTTGATCTTTACTAACAGGTTTTCCAATAACCGAGTCGGCTGTGGTGTTATCTGGAGTAATTGGCTGTGTGGCCGAATGTAAAGAAGAAACTTCACTTGCTACTGAACTATCAGAAGATACAGTACTACTACCACTGCCTAACTTGCTTCTTTTAGCTGTGTGTTTGTCGTGAGGGTCTTCATGATACTGGGATACCACGTTAGTACGTTTCGTACCCGTTTTGTCAGTATGCGGTTCAGCGGATATTTTACCTGTAACCGATTTCAAGTTGGCGACATTTATGTGGTATTTTACGTCTTCTTTCTCTTCGAAGATATTTAGCCGATTATCAATAGAATCATCTTTAAATAATTGGGGTTTCTCAACACTACCGTATATTTCACGAAATATTGTAATATCGTTTCCGGAACCTTCTGTTTCTCGAGTTGTATCATTTTCCCCTGAAGATAGGGAAGACACGCCTGTAATATTTGTTCTTCCGGCGTTTTCCCTTCTTTTCAGGTTGCAAGCTGATTCCTCAAGCGAACGTGGGATTGACTCAGCGGTTGGACTTGTTTTGCTCTTCGCCTGCACAGAAGAAAGAAAATATAAAGCAACAGAACAATTCATGATGCGCTGCTGGGGATTGAATTCAAGCTTGCATAAATTTCCAAAACATTCATCTCTATAACCCTAATATGAACATATAGACTTACCCTAATCCGAAACACGATTATCTGAAACTCCGTCAATCAGAACTAAAATTTTAAAGTACCGAATTTGTTATGAAATGAAAAAAAGTTAAAGGAAAATATACAATAATATTTCACTCTGCATTGCGATAGCATTCTGAAACAGAAATCGAAGTAACATGACGTAACTAAATTAATTGGGGTTTCATAGTGTTTGGATACATCTATACCGGGTGTGTTAGCTGCGCCTGACGTTTTATGCTGTTAGGCAGCACACTGAACGTCACTGGTGTCGTTATGGTCTATTCTCCTTTGTCGAACACCAAGCAACAATCGCCTTTAATCGCTCACAGCACCATTACCTTGCCAAAAACATGTACCATATGCGATAGCATTTACACAATGTATTAAACTGTCATACGGTTATGTAAAAAGTACGTGCCAATTACGATCTTTCAGTACGGTATGAAATGAACACTAAAAGCTATGGCATATTGATAGATAATCTGTGTGCATTTGTGAAGCAGAAGTAGTAGTCCATCTAAGTAGGCTTTCTGGAAACGTACTCGCTGGAGTCACCGTGATGCTGTAGGTTAAGTGCGGTGCTGTTAATACAGCAGCGTTTGGTAGGTGGGTTCGAATCCCACTTGAGTCCGTAAGTTTTATTCGCATTTTGTACTTCGAGAATCATCCACAGAACCAATGTATCCGAATGCCCTCACGCCGTGGGTGGTTGTAGATAATTACTGTAATTTCTTTCTTTCTTTCTTTCTTTCTTTCTTTCTTTCTTTCTTTCTTTCTTAATCTGTTTACCGCCCAGGTTAGTTTCCCCTCGGACTCAGCGAGGGATCCCACCTCTACCGACTCAAGGGCAGTGTCCTGGAGTGCGAGACATTGGGTCGGAGGATACAACTGGGGAGGATGACAAGTACCTCTCCCAGGCGGCCTCACCTGCTATGCTGAACAGGGGCCTTGTGGGGGATGGGAAGATTGGAAGGGACAGGGAAGGAAGAGGGAACGAAGCGGCCGTGGCCTTAGGTACTATTCCGGCATTTGCCTGGAAGAGAAGTGGGAAACCACGGAAAACCTCTTCTAGGATGGCTGAGGCGGGAATCGAACCCACCTCTACTCATTTGACCTCCCGAGGCTGAGTGGACCCCGTTCCAGCCCTCATTCAACATTTCAAATTTCGTGACAGAGCCGGGAATCGAACCACGGCCTCCGGGGTTGGAAACTAATCACGCTAACCACTACACCACAGAGTCGGACCATTTATTTATTTCTTCTTCTTTATCTTTTTACCCTCCAGGGTCGGTTTTTGCCTCGGACTCTGCGAGGAATCCCACCTCTACCGCCTCAAGGGCAGTGCCCTGGAGCTTCAGACTCTGGGTCGGGGGATACAACGGGGGAGGATGACCAGCACCACGCCCAGGCGGCCTCACCTGCTACGCTGAACAGGGGAGTTGGGGGGGGGGGGTTGGAAGGGATAGACAAGGAAGAGGGAAGGAAGCGGCCGTGGCCTTAAGTTAGGTACCATCCCGGCATTTGCCTGGAGGAGAAGTGGGAAACCACGGAAAATCTCTTTCAGGATGGCTGAAGTGGGAATCGAACCCACCTCTACCCAGTTGACCTCCCGAGGATGAGTTGACCCCGTTCCAGCTCTCGTACCACTTTTCAAATTTCGTCGCAGAGCCGGGAATCGAACCCGGGCCTCCGGGGGTGGCAGCTAATCACACTAACCACTACACCACAGGGGCGGACCCATTTATTTATTTATTTATTTATTTATTTATTTATTTATTTATTTATTTATTTATTTATTTATTTATTTATTTATTTATTTTGGCACTGTTCTAGGCCATTAGGGCTGCTTATGTGGATGTTTTATAAACAGAGTTGGACGAGGTTAGAATGGTTGGGGGTTTGAATCCAGTAGTGCATATTACGACGATTCACAGGGTCATTGTTTTGAAATCGTGCCTCGTCCGAAAATTAAATGTGAGAGACAAACGCTGGATCGCATGCCACTTGCGTCAGTATCCACGCACAGTAGAAATGTGATTGTAGCGGGAGATCTGAATTTACCAGATGTCAATTGGGAAGGTAATGCGAATGACAGGAAGCATGACCAACAAATGGCAAATAAGTTAATATGGGAAGGACAGCTGATTCAGAAAGTGATGGCACCAACCAGAGGGAAAAATATCATGGATGTGGTGCTGATAAAATCAGATGAGCTCTATAGAGAAACTGAAGTTTTTGTCGTAGTTAAAAATAAATGTGATATAAAGGAAGGTCTTTAAAGTAGGACTATTGTGCAGTACCATATAGCTGATAAAGCAGGCATGAGGCAGTTTCTAAAAAGTAGCTATGATCGGTGGAAAACGGTAAATAAGAATGTAAACAGATTCTGGGATGGGTTTAAAGAAGTTGTTGAGGAATGCGAAAATAGGTTTGTACCTTTAAGGGAGCTAAGGAATGGTAAAGACCCACCTTATTATAATAGAGAAATAAACAGACTAAGAAGGAGGTGCAGACTGGAAAGAAATAGAGTTAGAAATGGCTGTGGAAGTAAGGAGAAATTGAAGGAACTTACTAGAAAATTGAATCTAGCAAAGAAGGCAGCTAATAACATGATGGCAAGCATAATTGGCAGTCATACAAATTTTAGTGAAAATGGAAGTGTATGTATAGGTATTTTAAGGCAGAAACAGGTTCCAAGAAGGACATTCCAGGAATAATTAATGAACAAGGGGAGTGCGTATGTGAGGATCTTCAAAAGGTAGAAGTATTCAGTCAGCAGTATGTAAAGATTGTTGGTTACAAGGAAAATGTCGAGATAGAGGAGGAGACTAAGGCCAATGAAGTATTAAAATTTACATATGATAACAATGACATTTACAATAAGATACAAAAGTTGAAAACTAGAAAAGCGGCTGGAATTGATCAGATTTCTGGGGATATACTAAAGACAATGGGCTGGGATAGAGTACCATATCTGAAGTACTTACTTGATTATTGTTTGGTCGGAGGAGCTATTGACGTCAGAAAAGTTGGATGGCGCAGCCACGCGGTAGAATGTTGAAGCTGCAACATGGTGACTGGTGAGGTTTATTTACATGGCGAAGCATTGACGTCGTGGTGGAAACAGAAAGAAAATGGTCAAATTTGAGGAGGTACTGCTCTGTATACGGTTGTAAATCGTATAAAACGGATGCGAAATCTGTTCACTACTTTCCTGTACAAAAAGTTCAGAGAGAAAGATGGGTTTCCGCGCTGTCAATTGGAAAACGCGTTACGCGATACATGACTGTGCAGTCTGCATTCTCGTGAAGACGACTTCTTTCCACAGCGTAGGTACCGGTATTGTTTATTGTACTCATTGATAGTTATTGTACCTAATTTGTATTCACAAAGATTTAGCTACATCAAAAATACTGATAAACTTGTAGCCTAATACTTCTGTGCCGCACATAGAATGTAATCCGCTCTTTGTAAACGTCTTCATATGTGTAACAGCCGGCAGTAAATTAACTATCTACATGTGAGTAATATCTTTAACTGGTAGTAATTAAGCACCGCATTCAAATTGCCTATAAAATACTTCTATCAATGAAAGAAAATATGTAGTATTTTGCCATCATAAATTAGCTGGTTTTTTTTTTTTTTTTTTGCTATTTGTTTTACGTCACACCGACACAGATAGGTCTTATGGCGACGATGTCCGACTCGTTGGCTGAATGGTCAGCGTACTGGCCTTCGGTTCAGAGGGTCCCGGGTTCGATTCCCAGCCGGGTCGGGGATTTTCACCTTCATTGGTTAATTCCAGTGGCCCGGGGGCTGGGTGTATGTGCTGTCCCCAACATTCCTGCAACTCACACGCCACACATAACACTATCCTCCACCACAATAACACGCAGTTTCCTAGACATGGCAGATGCCGCCCACCCTCATCGGAGGGTCTGCCTTACAAGGGCTGCACTCGGCTAGAAATAGCCACACGACATTTTTTATGGCGACGATGGGACAGGAAAGGTCTAGGAATGGGAAGGAAGCGGCCGTGGCCTTAATTAAGGTATAGCCCCAGCATTTGCCTGGTGTGAAAATGGGAAACCACGGAAAACCATCTTCAGGGCTGCCGACAGTGGGGTTCGAACCCACTATCTCCCGGATGCGAGCTCACAGCTGCACGCTCCTAACCGCACGGCCAACTCACCCGGTCATCTTAAATTAGAAGCCATAACCTAATTATTTGGTAGAATTGGACAAACCAAGTATTCTTCAACCCCAAACAGCTGTGACTGTAGAGGTTATAGTACTCTTAAATTATAATTTTCCAACTTTGCTCTGCATATTCTGTAGGTAGTTAGAACCGACAACAATAAGTATAAAAATTATAAGTTCTAAATTTTGTGCTGATGGTAAAAATGGAAGAAAATTAATTTTATGTGGGCTGTTCCAACACAAGCCTGTATAAAGCCTAGGATTTATTTGCTTTACAACATTTACTTAGTAGAACTATTATTTTCTTTCTTCCCCAAGATTACAGTTTACAAAACAGGTAACTCCCCCGTCACCTGGCTAAGGCTTTGGCATGGACCAAATCAACATGAAATTACTCCATAACCTCTAATAGTGGAAAATTACAGTAGCTTAACTGTTAAGGTGAATTAGCGTGTCAACAGTAACATTTCTCTCACAAACCCGCTTTACATGTACAGTTGCACTTCACATTTTCCCCCCTTGTTCAAGACAACATTAACATTGTGCGGTTTTGAATCGATGTGTGATGATTGCAAACACAACGCTACAACACCAGTTTCATCTTCTGTTTCAAACTTTTTACCTACACATATCAAGTTATTACGCTTGAATATTTCTTCCCCTTCCACTAATGGACGCGTGAAATCACCGACAACTCTCAACAGTTGCGCATACGACACCAAAGACATTTTGAACACTTAATAAATCCTACAGACGCACACCCGATCACTGTCGTGTTTACTTCCCGTCACTATCTCGCCGCCATATTGGAAACAGCTGACCGTAAGCTCCTCCCCCGTTTCGGACGTCAATACCAGATGAATGGAGAGTTGCTATAGTAGTCCCTGTGTATAAAGGAAAGGGTGATAGACATAAAGCTGAAAATTACAGGCCAGTAAGTTTGACATGCATTGTATGTAAGCTTTGGGAAGGCATTCTTTCTGGTTATATTAGACATGTTTGTGAAACTAATAACTATTTCGATAGAAGGCAGTTTGGTTTTAGGAAATGTTAATCCACTGAAGCCCAACCTGTAGGATTCCAGCTAGATATAGCAGATATCTTGGATTCAGGAGGTCAAATGGACTGTATCGCGATTGACCTGTCTAAAGCATTTGATAGGGTGGATCATGGGAGACTACTGGCAAAAATGAGTGCAATTGGACTAGACAAAAGAGTGACTGAATGGGTTGCTATATTTCTAGAAAATAGATCTCAGAGAATTAGAGTAGGTGAAGCCTTATCTGACCCTGTAATAATTAAGAGGGGAATTCCTCAAGGCAGTATTATCGGACCTTTATGTTTTCTTATATATATAAATGATATGAGTAAAGGAGTGGAATCAGAGGTAAGGCTTCTTGCGGATGACGTTATTTTCTATAGAGTAATAAATAAGTTACAAGATTGTGAGCAACTGCAACGTGACCTCGAAAATGTTGTGAGATGGACAGCAGGCAATGGTATGTTGATAAACGGGGTTAAAAGTCAGGTTGTGAGTTTCATAAATAGGAAAAGACCTCTCAGTTTTAATTACTGCGTATATGGAGTGAAAATTCCTTTTGGGGATCATTGTAGGTATCTAGGTGTTAATATAAGGAAATATCTTCGTTGGGGTAATCACATAAATGGGATTGTAAGTAAAGGGTATAGATCTCTGCACATGGATATGAGGGTGTTTAGGGGTTGTAGTAAGGATGTAAAGGAGAGGGCATATAAGTCTCTGGTAAGACCACAACTAGAGTATGGTTCCAGTGTACGGGACCCTCACCAGGATTACCTGATTCCAGAACTGGAAAAAGTCCAAAGAAAAGCAGCTCGATTTGTTCTGGGTGATTTCCGACAAAAGAGTAGCGTTACAAAAATGTTGCAAAGTTTGGGCTGGGAAGAATTGAGAGAAAGAAGGAGAGCTGCTCGACTAAGTGGTATGTTCCGAGCCATCAGCGGGGAGATGGCGTGGAATGACATTAGTAGACGAATAAGTTTGAGTGGCGTTTATAGAAGTAGGAAAGATCACAATATGAAGATAAAGTTGGAATTCAAGAGGACAAACTGGGGCAAAGATTCATTTATAGGAAGGGGAGTTAGGGATTGGAATAATTTACCAAGGGAGATGTTCAATAAATTTCCAATTTGTTTGAAATCATTTAAGAAAAGGCTAGGAAAACAACAGATAGGGAATCTGCCACCTGGGCGATTGCCCTAAATGCAGAAAAGTATTGATTGATTGATTGATTGATTGATTGATTGATTGATTGATTGATTGATTGATTGATTGATTGATTGATTGATTGATTGATTGAATTTCCGTTTTCCGTATTTGGATGATATATTACATGCATCTACATCTCCAGAAGAACATATTGAGCATCTCACTGCACTTTTCAAACAATCAGACAAGTTTGGTCTCAAATTTAATGTAGGAAAATCCATATTTGGTGTACAAGAACTTGTTTTCTTAGGGCATTTTATTAAGGCAGATCTTTTAGTACGTCATGTTAACATGAATGAATTTGGTGATGATTGTATGAGTATCTACATTTAAAATTTGCACCTTTTTGCACCTAAAATTCCTAGTTCTACTCATTACTCGGAATGTATACAACTAAAAACATAGAATTGATGGACTGGTGGTGATTCCAAATAGGGTAGTGCAATAAGCCTACAGACTGCAGTGTTTCCGGGGAAATGCTGACGGCCCCTTATCAAAAAGAGTGTAAGAAGTGCAGGACTCAGTCAGGGACTGCGTGGTCGACAACCCACCCTCCCACGTCGGGAGCTCTTTCATTCAACTCTCACGACAGGTAGCGGATAACTGGAGATGCGTTTTACGCTAAGGTGACCAGATGTCCCATTTATCGATTGTTTTCCTGATGAGGGCTCTTAACTTGGGAGCATGGCTTGGCTACCACGGGGCTCGTACCTGAATCCTGATATTACCTCCACTTATCTGACCTCCCCTGGTCAACTCTTGTATTTCCCGAACACGACGGACAATATTAGAGTATTCGAGGCCAAGGGAATCTTTCATATCCACATCCTTCATGGCCCTAGTCTTTCTTTGGCCGATACCTTCATTTTTGAAGTGTTCGACTCCATTTCTTTCTCTCTCATTAGTGTTAATAGAAGATAGCTGCTCAATTGTATTTTTCTTAAAACAATAATCACCACCACCATCCGTTGTCCGGGTGTCGCCATGAAACTAATGGAACGCTAAATTGCCCCTCTTTTAAAATTCCGGTCTCGTTTTGTCCCCTTTAAAAAAGTAATGGCATGACCTCAGTAGTTGTAGAACCTTCGAATGTGAAATACGCAGAATGCTCTGCTAATGGTAGTGAAGTAACAGTCACAGTTTTGTTCCAACTCCAAGATCACTCATCAATATACAGCCGCTCCTTCCAGGTGTCTGGGGCAAGGCTATGGAACTCACCTCCTGTCAGTAAACACTTCATGACTTCAATAGCCTCATTTAATAGGTCTTGGTGAGATGTCCCCACAAAATACATGAGCAGCGTGTATGGGTGTTACGAGTGAATGAGAGCAAGCATGATGTAGAGCTATTGTTCGGTAATGTAGAATAGAGAATATTAATCGTTAACAAAATAACTACAGTGAAACCCCACACTTTGGACACCCCTTTTGATTGGACATGTTTTGAATGCACCTTTTAATTCCCTATGCGTTTAATGTTAGAAATCCTCTGTCCAGTGGACACCCCTCAACTCTGGACATTGGACAGCTTGGACAGGTTCAAAGCCAATGCAACCGAATTTACAAGGAGTGTGACGGTCCTTGACGCAATTCGCTGGTTCCATGGACGTGTCTAAAGAAACCATTATGAAGTGTTTGCATCATGCAGATTATTTGCCTCAATCAACAGAAGAGGAAGAACCATCTCATATAAATAACAACTCGTTAACTGAGGAACTGAGATGTCTCCCTGAAGTTTTTCGTACTGAATTGTCAGACGATGAATTTTATTTTTTACAAGTTGCTTTACGTCGCACCGACACAGGTAGGTCTTATGGCGACGATGGGACAGTAAAGGGTAGGAGTGGGAAGGAAGCAGCCGCGGCCTTAATTAAGGTACAGCTCCGGCATTTGACTGGTGTGAAAATGGGAAACCACGGAAAACCATCTTCAGGGGTGCCGACAGTGGTGTTCGAACCCACTATCTCCCGAATACTGGATACTGGCCGCACTTAAGCGACTTCAGCTATCGAGCTCGGAGATGATGTTTTTAGTGATTTCGATAATGTGTTGGAAGACCACGATGATGTTCATGTAACAATTAGTGGAGTGTTTTAATAAACGTGATATCTTCTTCTTCAGGAGAAGAAAAAACACTGATGTCCCCAAGGAACCACCTCCTCATCAAAAAGCTGTGGAGTGTATTAATGAGTTGTAACGTTATGTGTTTGTGTATAATCAACCAGAAATGATTGAAACTCTATTTGGATTACGTCGGCAAATCGAATCAGAATGGGTACGTTCAAAATTCGAAAAATCACACATAAGACTTGTGACTGAATTTTTACTAAGCGTTGAAGAGTGAGAACTGTGCAGTACAATATAAATTTTTTTTTTGCTAGTGGCTTTACGTCGCACCGACACAGATAGGAGTTGGAAGGAAGCGGCCGTGGCTTTAAGTAAGGTACAGCCTGGTGTGAAAATGGGAAACCACGGAAAACCATCTTCGGAGCTGCCGGCAGTGGGATTCGAAGCCACTATCTCCCGGATGCAAGCTCACAGCCGCGCGCCCCTGGACGCACGGCCAACTCGCCAGGTAATATGAAAAATAAAACATAAGACAATATGTAGCGCTTTTTCTTTTACAGATTTAGTAGGTATAAAATTCAGTGTACTGCATTGTATTAAATTCAAACAACACTGTTTTTATTATGTACTAGCTGATGACAACCCGCTTCGCTGGTTTTTTTTTTGGTACATCCGAACGGTTTTTTCTATATAATTCAGAAGGCATGCATTAAAAGACCACTCTTTTCTGTTTCTTCTTTTAATTTTATTCTTTTATTCGGGGTACATAATTATCTTACATTCTCAGTCATTTCATAAAACTACATTATACACTACATTTCATGTCTTGTTGTCTGGTACATGCTAGCGCTGTTAACGGAGCGGTTGTTTACGGAGCGGAGGCTCCGGGCGCTTTCAATCGTTTGCCTCCGGAGAACCTCCGATTGAATTGCAAGCGCGTAGTTTGAACTTGGCACGGGAGAAATGAACGAGCATTTGTACAGGAATTTATAACTTGTCGCTATTAATGTGAAAAACTACGCCCCTCCGTTAGTACTTCAGTTATTTGGCGATATTACAAATAGGCCTAGCATTCTTACGTACAGACATAATAATTATGTAACAGAACCTCCGATTGAATGACAAGCGCGTAGTGTGAACTTGGTACGGGAGAAATGGAAGAGCATTTTCTCAGGAATTTAAAACTTGTCGCTACTATTGTGCGAAACTAGGCCCCTCAGTTAATACCTTAACTATTTATCGATATTACACATAGCATTCTTACGTACAAACATAATTATGTACGTAATTTCCATTTTCTTAAATATAAACATGTTATAATTTAGGCCTTGTCCGTGACTGTAAATTACTTCGTTATGAAATAATTAATACTATTATCATTGCATGCCGGGCTGAGTGGCTCGGACGTTTGAGGCATTGGCTTTCTGACCCCAACTTCGCAGGTTCGATTCTGGCTCAGTCCGGTGATATTTGAAGATGCTCAAATTCGTCTCCCTCGTGTTGGTAGATTTAATTACACGTAAAAGAACTCCTGCGTAACCAAATTCTGGCATCACGGCGTCCCCGAAAACCTTATAAGTAGTTAGTGGGACGTAAAGCCAATATTATTATTATTATTATTATTATTATTATTATTATTATTATTATTATTATTAGTATTATTATTATTATTATTATTATTATTATTATTATTATTATTATTATTAGCTGATGTACCCGTGCTTCGCTACGGGATTCTCAGAAAGACTGACTTGGTGGTTTTCCTAACTGAATTCAACATAGGTCATTACAAAAACGTCAGTAGGAATGTAGCGATTGAAAGCAATGTTATCATATAAAATACTCGATCAAATGAAAAACCGCGCACTTTCTCACTTTCAACGAACAGTACTACGCTGCCGATCTAAGAGTCCAAAGTTCCAGAACTGGAATAACCAGGTCGCAGACTGCCGTGACCACTCCTCTGTCATTATTTCGTTAAATATGCACACTACTCATTCCAATCAGTGGCTCAGAGTAGGGATTTTATAGCTCGAATACAATGATGAACCAGTGTGTTACGTACCAGATATATCAGAAAATGTATGAACCAAAGGAATGGCATGCTAAAGAAGAAAGTTATCTTACACCTCAGCTACTTCCCACCAATATACAGGCAGGCTGTTACAGCTGGTACGACCAAGCGAGTTGGCCGTGTGGTTAGGGGTGCGCAGCTGTGAGATTGCATCCGGGAGATAGTGGATTCGAACCCCACTGCCGGCAACCCTGAAGATGGTATTCGGGAGATGATGGGTTCGAGCCCCACTGTCGGCAGCCCTGACGATGGTTCTCCGTGGTTTCCCATTTTCACTCCAGGCAAATGCCACGACTGTACCTTAATTAAAGCCACGGCCGCTTCCTTCCACTTCCTAGACCTTTCCTATCCCATCGTCGCATAAGACCTATCTGTGTCGGTGCGACGTAAAACAACTAGCAAAGAAAAAAAAAAACATTGAATGACAAGCGCGTAGTGTGAACTTCATACGGGAGGAATGAACGAGCATTTTCACAAGAATTCATGACGTCGCTGTTTTTGCGCGAAACTACACTCCTTCTTTAACATTTTTTTAATGCTATTTGTCCGGGGCGTCGACCTATGAAGATCCTTTGCCCCTATTTGCACCATATATGAGGAAACCTGCGTGTATTATGTAAATGGCGGTAGGGTAAAGTGTTGAATGCGAGGAAAGGAACGTTAAGGATGACACAAACACCCAGTCCCCAGGCCAGGGATATTAATAATTTACAATTTAAAAAATGACCTGGCCGGGGATCGAACCCGGGGCCGCCGGGTGACAGGCGGACGCGTTGCCACCTACACCGCAAGACCAATGGTTAGGAGTCGTTTGTGCCATGTTTTACAGAGCAGCTTTTACAGATTTGAACCACTTGAACTCCTCCCTTCGCTCGTAAATAATCATCCCTTACTTCTGCCACGTCTTTCACGTGTTTTACATATGTCCAGAAATTAAAAACGAATTCAAATTTAACTTGAAATTACTGTAATCTAGCGCCAATATAATGGGAATATTTCCATAATAATGATAATAATAATGAACGAACCACTGTGTAAGGTAGGCCTGTACTTTTCTGAGGAACAACTGAACCTATTAAGATATATTGTTTATTGTATCTCATCATCATTATCATCTGTTTACCCTCCAGGTTCGGTTTTTCCCTCGGACTTAGCGAGGGATCCCACCTCTACCGCATCAAGGGCAGTGTCCTGGAGCTTCAGACTCTGGGTCGGGGGATACAACTGGGGAGTATGACCAGTACTTCGCCCAGGCGGCCTCACCTGCTATGCTGAACAGGGGCCTTGTGGAGGGATGGGAAGATTGGAAGGGATAGGCAAGGAAGAGGGAAGGAAGCGGCCGTGGCATTCGCCTGGAGGAGAAGTGGGAAACCACGGAAAACCACTTCCAGGATGGCTGAGCTGGGAGGCTGAGTGGACCCCGTTCCAGCCCTCGTACCACTTTTCAAATTTCGTGGCAGAGCCGGGAATCGAACCCGGGCCTCCGGGGGTGGCAGCTAATCACGCTAACCACTACACCACAGAGGCGGACTTGTTGTATCTACAGGGTTTATACCTACAGGTATATGGGGTATGTATTATATGTCGATATAATTGCATTTTCTTGATAACAAATGAGAGGATGCATTAATTATTCTGAATGACTATACGTTCTTTGTTAAGGGGTATTGTATGGAATATCGGTGATATAGATCAATTTTTGTTTATGTAGGTAACGATTTTTATAGGGCGCCTACATTCATGGACGTAAGTTTGAAATTACAGCCCACTAAGTCCTTACACTCGGAGCTACTGTTGCGAATAGAGCTGGGAACGGAGCAGTTGCTCCTATGATTGCAATCGGTAGTGCGAGTGAGCGCTCCCTCCGGTATTCTCCGGTAGTAAACTGTTGCTGGGAAACCAATCGGTGCTTCGGCACGCGAGCGGAGGGCGAGCGGAGGACGGAGCAACAGTACTGAATGTGTGCCTCGCTTGCCGTTCCATCCGTGGTGCGCAACGGATGTGCTAGCGACATAGTAAATACTGCTTTATAAGTATGACGAAGGAGAATATAGGAAATATATACATTCTCATTTATCGTTCGTGTTTCATTTGTCGATTACTTTTGTAAAAATTTGCTTTACGTCATGCCGTCTTATGACGACGATGTGATAGGAACGGCTAAGGAGAGTAATTTCTAGGCGTGAAAATGGAAAACGACGTAAAACCATCTTCAGAGCTGCCGACAGTGGGGTTCGAACCCATTTTCATCCGGAAGATAGTGGGATTGAATCCCACTGTCGGCAGCCTTGAAGATGGTTTTCCGTGGTTTCCCACTTCCCCTCCATGAAAATGCCGGGATGGTACCTAACTGAAGGCCACGGCCGCTTCGTTCCCACTCCCAAACCTTCCCTATCCCATCGTCACCATAAGACTTATCTGTGTCGGTGCGACATAAAACAAAACCCAAAGTCTCACCCTCCAGGACACTGTCCTTGAGGCGGTATAGGTCCGAGGGAACACCCAACCCGGGAGGGTAAATTGATGGAAGGATTATTATTATTATTATTATTATTATTATTATTATTATTATTATTATTATTATTATTATTGTACTCCCATAACCACTTCTGTGGTTTTCTGTGACGTTAAGGTGCCGACATTTTGTCCAACAGGAGTTCTTTCATGTGCCGGTACAGTAGGGGCGATTAGGGGGGGCGAGAGGGGACAGTCGCCCCCCTACTTTGTGGAGAAAACTTTGCATTTGTATTCCATTTTAGCTGGATGAAACAAGGTATTATAGGAATTATTAAAACAAGCAATTTGTACAAGCCCTGTTGTCTTATCAGCTAATTATTTGCTTTAATTAATAACGAAATTATTAGCGGAAATACGCAACAAAGTCGTTCACGCGGTTAACCGATTTGTATAGCGCCACAGCGAGTACTGTAGTGGAGACTTTGTATGTGCTGTGAGGAAGGGTACGCGTGCATTCGTTAGTCTGGCAGTCTATTTAGTGTCAGTTAGTTTTTTTTTTTTTTTAAGTTTGTAGTCAAATACTAAATGATTTTAATTATATAATCACGCCGTACGTCTATTTAATTGTAATACATGTGTAATATTGTTCCTCTCGTGAAAGTTTTATTGTATAGTATTGAATCAAAATCTCAAATAAATATTATCAATACAGGTAAGTTGGTAGGCTGAGAATCGTTACCTCTCTGTCGAAATTCCATTTAGTAGCTTTTTTTCAGTTTTAATGTATAACATATATACCCCCCCCCCCCGCTATATCCTACAAACTGGGGTACTTTGTTGTCTTTACATTCCCCCCCCCCCCCCTACTTCTTATTCCCAATCGCCGCTACTGCCGGTACACCTGACCACCTTCAGGTACCGCCGAGCAAAGTCGGAATTGAAACCGCAAGCTTGAGCTCAGAAGGCCAGCGCTTTACCGTCTGAACTACTCAGCCCGGTACAGCATATAACCAGTTTCAATCAGTTCGTACTCTTCAGTAAAAACTGAAATGGCGTATGACTTTTAGTGCCGAGAGTATCTGAGGACAAGTTCGGCTCACTAGATGCAGGTCCTTTGATTTGACGTCTTTAGGCGATCTGCGCGTTGTGATGTGGATGAAATGATGATGAAGACGACACATACACCCAGTTCCAGCGCCAGCGAAATTAGACAATTAAGGTCAAAATTCCAGAACCTGCCGGGAATCGAACCCGGGACCCCTGTGACCAAAGGCCAGCACGCTAACCATTTAGCCATGGAGCCGGATGTACCGTTTCGTAATCAATGAGCTACGAGTATAATTAATGTAAGAATATCGTATATAATACATGTTTACATGCAATGGAATATATTTACCACTTAAACTATTTTACTACCAGTATTAATAATACTGTTAACGCATTTGCAACAGTATAATATAAGCCAATATTCAATCTACAGTATTCTATCCACCTGCACCTATTGCAAACTGAACGTCAGCAGATCAAAATCTGTTATTCATAACGACAAACGTAGGGGAACACATGCATCTGTGGAATTAGTACTAAAATCTAAATTGTAATTCCTCCTAAGATCACCGTTGCAACATTGCCCACATCTAAGCATTTGAATTTTCCGCCAGTGAATTCAATCGGAGGACTACCGGAGGTCTCCGGAGGAGCGCTGTAATCGTATTATCCGATTCAATCAACAGGAGGTCCGCCTCCTCTTCACAGCGCTAGTACATGCACAAACACATTTTCTACTTGTCCGACACGGGAGAAAGCAACGTAGAGCCGACTGTGTGTGAAGCAGGAATTCTTCAAGTTAAATTCACAATTGTGGAACGTTTGACCCTGAGCCTTATTGCTAGTCATACTATAAGCTAATATCACTGGAAATTGTAATCGTTTGAAACAAAATTACAAATCATGTGAGATCAATGTAATTCTTGGTACGAAAACCCATTATCCTTTTTCTTTGCCTCAGTTATATTGTTAAGGAGCTGTTTGAGTAAATATCAGGTTTATAATCAAAAATTACAGAAAATACAGATATACTCAGGCAGCAAACTATTAATGGTTCTGAGATCACCATACTCCCGCGATATGAATCAAAGATAGATAATAAAACTAAGAAGTACACATCACACCCTTCTAGAGTACATTCTCTCTCCGATACATCCAGACAATCCTCACTGATTTTAATACATCCAACGACGAAGTCAGACACTTTCAAGCCCCACATCTCTCACACCACCAAAGCTACAGACACGCGACCACTATAGTGTATCGAGGCTAATACCACACACAAACACTAGTGGTCTGTTGTGGACAGTTGCGGCTGCAAGGTAAACGGACACACGCGTCCATATATATAGTAGCCTACATAGTACACACTAGTTCAGAGTGTTTCCTTTCCTGCACTGTTAGTGAACGTTTGAAATACTGAACGTCCACCCTGTATATTGGACACCCCACTCACTATATTGGACATATTTTTAACGAACCGTACGTGTCCACCTAAGAGGGGTTTCACTGTATTATAATACTATTTAATTAATACTATTAACTTAGGTAGTTTATAGATACTGTATACAGTCTTAATAACTTTCAAATTATGTCTCTATGTAGGTCTACTGTATGTTGTAGTTGAATATAAGAGAGGTACGTATGCCCTAACTTCGCCATATACAAATAAATAAATAAATAAATAAATAAATAAATAAATAAATAAATAAATAAATAAATAAATAAATAAATAAATAAATAAATAAATAAATAACGCTCTGCGTTTGCCAACTATTCAGAACCCATTCTGTTCTGTATCGTAATCTGTTTATCCTCGAGGGTCGGTTGTTCCCTCGGACTCAGCGAGGGATCCCACCTCTACCGCCTCAAGGGCAGTGTCCTGGAGCTTCAGACTCTGGGTAGGGGCATACAACTGGGGAGGATGACCAGTACCTCGCCCAGGCGGCCTCATCTGCTATACTGAACAGGGGCCTTGTGGGGGGATGGGAAGATTGGAAGGGATAGACAAGGAAGTGGGATGGAAGCGGCCGTGGCCTTAAGTTAGGTACCATCCAGGCATTTGCCTGGAGGAGAAGTGGGAAACCACGGAAAACCACTTCCAGGATGGCTGAGGTGGGTATCGAACTCACCTCTACTCAGTTGACCTCCCGAGGCTGAGTGGACCCCGTTCCAGCCCTCGTACCACTTTTCAAATTTCGTGGCAGAGCCGGGAATCGAACCCGGGCCTCCGGGGGGTGGCAGCTAATCACACTAACCACTACACCACAGAGGCGAACCAGAACCCATTCTCCACGCGATAAGTAGAAACCTGATGCTACAATGGAAGGAAGAACCGTTGTATCAGCTGTACTAAAAAAAAAAGGCCATATTGGAAGATCAGAAAGTTTTGGAGGAAATAGTTTCTGCAGATAAATAAATAAATAAATAAATAAATAAATAAATAAATAAATTAAATATATAACGCTCTGCGTTTGCCAACTATTCAGAACCCATTCTGTTCTGTATCGTAATCTGTTTATCCTCCAGGGTAGGTTTTTCCCTCGGACTCAGCGAGGAATCCCACCTTTACCGCCTCTACCGGGCGAGTTGTCCGTGCGGTTAGAGGCGCGCGGCTGTGAGCTTCCACCCGGGAGATAGTGGGTTCGAATCCCACTGTCGGCAGCCGTGAATATGGTTTTCCGTGGTTTCCCATTTTCACACCAGGCAAATGCTGGGGCTGTACCTTAATTAAGGCCACGGCTGCTTCCTTCCAACTCCTAGGCCTTTCCTATCCCATCGTCGCCATAAGACCTATCTGTGTCGGTGCGACGTGAAGCAAATAGCAAAATATGTTAATGATGGCAATGGCATGACCGCATTAGTTGTAGAACCTTTGAATGTGAAATACGCAGAATGCTCTGCTAATGCTCGTGAAGTAATAGTCACAATTATATTCCGAGATCACTCATCAGTATACAGCCGCTCCTTCCACGTGTCTGGGGTAAGGCCATGGAACTCTCATGTCAGTATATGAAATTTCTTTGATCAACTCCACTGTATTTCTGCAAGTTAAAGACTTATAGGTTCTTCTATATTATGGAATATATCATTTATGAAACACTATTAAAATATTAAAAATAATGTCAGAACTCGCTAATACATTTCAGTTCTGTATTTCTGTTTTTTAATAACAATTTGCCTTATGTCGCACCGACACAGGTAGGTCTTATGGCGACGATCGGATAGGAAAGGCCTAGGATTTGGAAGCGGCTATGGCCTTATTTAAGGTTCAGACCCAGTATTTCCCGGTGTGAAAATGGGAAACCACGGAAAATCATCTTCAGGGCTGCCGAGAGTGGAGTTCGAACCCGGTGCAACCTCACAGTTGCGCGATCCTAACCGCACGGCCAACTCGCTCGATGTTCTGTATTTTAAGTGGAAGATAAGTTGTTCGGAGGTGCTATATTCTAATCGGGTATCGCTGAATTGTAATCATACGTACGCCGTTTTTGTCCTTTTAGTAAAAGATGCGGAAATATCCCTTTTCAGGTTTTGAAAGTCTGGTCACCCTATTCAACGCCCCCACTCACGGCTTTCCATGAGCTGTCCACATACTGGTCAGTACTGGTATTGGTTGCCCTCAGCTATCATTACCATAATAGGCATACATGGAGCTTGTATAAAAAAAAAAAAAAAAAAAAAAAAGGCTTGTGCGATGTACTTTCTTCTATTATTTCAAATGTTGCGACATAAATCAATCACCCCTAAGATGGTTGTAGTGATTAGTCATTTCAACAAATCGATATCTCTGTAAAATGACAGTGATAAATTTATGATCTACTATTACACAGCTTAGAAAAGATCTTGAGAAGTTCCTACCTAGGTAGCATGTGATCCGAGGTTTATAGCTGCCACATCGATCACTGATAATAATTAATCATTATTTCCTTACTGATTCCTATTCATTACACGTTCCTTATCACTGGAGCATGCAAACATTTTAATATGGACCGAATGCATAGCTGGGAGATAGTGGGTTCAAGCCCACTGTCGGCAGCCCTAAAGATGGTTTTCCGTGGTTTCCCATTTTCACACCAGGCAAATGCCGGGGCTGTACCTTAATTAAGGCCACGGCCGCTTCCTTCCAATTCCTAGGCCTTTCCTATCCCATCGTCGCCATAAGACCTATCTGTGTCGGTGCGACGTAAAGCAAATAGCAAAAAAAAAAAAAAAATAATAATAAAATAAAAAAAATGCATAGCTAAGTTGCTTAAGAGCGCGTTTCTCTTACTCAAGGTTGCGGATCGAAGCCTGAAATAGTCGGTAGCATTCTTCGACATAACAGACTTGTGTCAGGAGATTTACTGGCACTAGCCTCGTTCCAAGCCCACTGGTAGCCATGATCGTTACGGCTTATGGTCTGATACCGTGGTTAGCTGGTTCGAGTCCCGTTGGTGGAAAAATGGTGTCAAATTTCCCTTTGGAAAATCAAATGATCATAAATATGTCTCTCAGCGGCTGCTAGGTCATATCGCGTCTCACTTTTTTTTTTTTTCAATTTGCTTTACATCGCACTGTCTTATGGCGATGATGACAAAGGAAAGGGCTAGTAGTGGGAAGGAAGTGGCCGTGGCCTTAGTTAAGGTACCGCCCCAGAATTTGCCTGGTGTGAAAATGGGAAACCACGGTAAACCATCTTCAGGGCTGCCGGCAGTAGGGTTCGAACCCACTATCCCCCGAGTGCAAGTTCACAGCTACGCACGGCCAACTCACTCGGTCGTCACACTTTTCTATGACTAATTTCAGATCACCGCCAGCCATAAGACATATTTATGTCAAAATTCACCGTCAGCATGTTGCATGGCAGGGTAGGAGAGGTGGTGGTAGATTATTTCTAATCACTACATTGTTTGCCAAAAGTCAGGGTTAAATTCCAAACCTCCCTGCGGAGTTTATATGGAATGAGGGCATATGACGCTGTTGATGGTGATTCGTCCGTCGGATGGCGACTTTAATCCTTACCGAGCGAGTTGGCCGCGCGGCTGTGAACTTGCATCCGGTAGATAGTGGGTTCGAACCCCACTGTCGGCAGCCTTGAAGATGGTTTCCCGTGGTTTCCCATTTTCACACCAGTCAAATGCTGGGGCTGTACCTTAATTAAGACTACGACCGCTTCCTTCCAACTCCTAGGCATTTCCTATCCCATCATCGCCATAAGACCTATCTGTGTCGGTGCGACGTAAAGCCACTAACAAAAAAAGAAGATGGTTTTCCGTGGTTTTCCATTTTCACACCAGGCAAATGCTGGGGCTGTACCTTAATTAAGGTCACGGTCAATTCCTTCCCACTCCTAGATCTTTCCTATCCCATCGTCACCGTAAGACCTATCTGTGTCAGTGCGACGTAAAGTAAATTTTGTAGAAAGGAAAAAAAGAAATAGAAAAACATGAATCCTTGAGCAGACCTCGTTTTGCGTTATTCGACAGTGGTAGGCTATGTGCCGACACCGGATTTCACCCTCTACCTCATTATTATCATCATCGACGTCACATACACAGACGCGTAGGTCCACTTGGGCGTCAACTATGAAGACCTGCACCAGGCCTCCTAGAGGCCATACGATATCCAGTCCATCCATTTCGTTCCTCTGCTGGGTCTCTGGATGAAAATTAGTGTCCCAAAAGAGTGCACACGAGACTTCTTCAATAATTTCATAATTATAAAAAAAAAAGCCGTACGGAGCATGGCATTGTATGGATATGAAACAAGAACAAGACCTAGCTCAGAAAGGAAGAGAATGGAATCTTTTGAAATGTGCTGTTACAGACGAATTTTGAAGGTGAGATGGATAGGTCGAATCACGAATGAAGAGATAATGGTATTATAGTGAGGGGCGCGCACCTTCGCCATTTTGCGGTGAAATGTGAGCTTGGAGGGTGAGGTTAAAGTATAGGTGGCGGGCCATAAGGTTGCAAATGACAGCTGCTCAAAATGTTGGTCACACTGCAATGCCATCCGAAGTGATATTGCCGCCATAGTGACAGCTGATTGCACGACACTGTGAGTTTTTAGATACATATTTTCAATTTCATTGCGATGATATAAAATAGAAATGAAATCGCACTTTCAATACACCGATTAAAATATATTAGGCAAAACTTACGTCTCTGCTGATCAGTATTAACACCAGTATTCACTACTTGTAAAGTAGACATCTAGGCGCGGTATGTATAGAACATCACAATGTTAGGTCCCGTGGTGTCGATTGTTTATTCAGTACCTCTGTTGGTTTCCTTTGTTTATGTCTCTTGATATGGATGATGTGTGTGGAGGTTTTTTGTTGTTGCGATTTTCCCGTTAATTGCGAGGGGTAGAACTTTAATAGTGCCAACTATTTAATTACAACTGATACAAAAGAGATACATGTTACCAAGTTTTACTGTCCTTCAAAGTAGTCACTAGCACTGTGTGCAGTTCCTTGCCTGCGATGTGGAAGTCGTAAAATACCTTTAGCAGCGCCTGTTTTTTCGAATGGAGCAGTCTACTGCCTGACGAATCTCTGAAGCGAATGCCACGAAGTGGGAATCAAGTTAAAGTCACGGTTATGGTGGATGACACAGCAATTCCCAGCCCCATCGAACGAAGAAATGAGCCACAGCTTGCGCTGTACACGGGCGAACGTTGTCATTCAAAAAGAGTCACCGCTTCTTTCTCAAAGCTCGTCGCAGGTTGTGTTCCAAAAACGAACAGTAATACTGCACATTGACGGTCTGCTGTGGAGGAACGTAATGCGTTAAGATAACACTATCACAGTCATACACGAGAATAAACATAACTTTCACATTGCTGGGGTTCTGACGAACATCCGATCTTCGTGGTGACCCATAATGACGCCATTCGTTCGACTGGCGTTACGTATGTAGCTCGTGCGATTTCGCACATGTCTCACCCAGCGCAATGATACGGCGTAAGACAGCTTCTCCTTCGCGCTCATTGCGCTCCAAGTGGTTACGAGCAGCGTCGTATCGTAACCATTTCTGCATTTCCGTCAAATCACCTGGAACCCATCGTAATGCAATTTTTCTCATGCCCAGGCGTTCCTTCAGAATGTGAAGCACAATCGTATGCGCTAATCCGATGTCTCGGGCAAGCTCACGAAACATATGACGGTTATTAGTGCCAGTAACGCGGCAAGAGCATGCAGTTCTTCTTCACTGACGCTAGGACGACCTGACCGACGCAGATCTGCCACATTTTGGCGTCCCTCATTGAAGAATTTTACCCACCGTGCCACTCACTGTCTGTAAGGCAATGCAGATTCCCCGCAAGCCTCTTGAAGACCCTGATGACACTGTCGTGCTGTACGACCTCTGGAACGTTCAATCTTTATCCGGCTCCGTTGTTCCTGTTTCGAAAAATATCGTGACAACACTGCCTTAGACCGTCAGCTAACACGAGGCTCTGTTCCTCCCGCCAGTTCGCATGCGCGTAATATTGCAAGTGAGTGTCCATGTGCTCTGAGGTAAGGCAGGTATGTAACTAAAGTGTGCTATCAGCGACATTATTAGGGTCTGTTGCAGTGTTGCCACTCTTAAAGTTCCAACCTTTACCGGGTGAGTTGGCCGTAAGGTTAGGGCCACGCAGCTGTGAGCTTGCATCCGGTAGATGGTGGGTTCGAACCCCACTGTCGGCAGCCCTGAAGATGGTGTCCGTGGTTTCCCATTTTCACATCAAGAACCTTAATTAAGGCCACGGCCGCTTCCTTCTCACTCCTAGCCTTTTCCTATCCCATCGTCGCCAAAAGACCTATTTGTGTCGGTGCGACGTAAAGCAATTTGTAAAAAAAAAAAGTTCCAACCTTCGTATAAGAAAAAGTTCAGCAATTTATTACAGTTTTATCAACGTATCGAGCTGATTTCAAGTAAGTTACCAGATATTGTGATAGGTGTGGCCATAACGTAAAATTAAATGTGAAGAAGAATCGCATAATTTTTACGTGCTGTCGCCGAGAAGAATGCGATGGTCATGTTTTCGATTACTCTAAACTGTCATTATACGAAACCGGTCACTTTGCAGTCCTGTGGTGCAGACGAGGATGCAGGAGTTCTTTACAGCAGCCGACGAATTGAACCCTTCACTGCATTAAGGTAAGTTCCATATAAAATATCCTTGTTCTGCATTCCACATTGTTTCCTTTACAGCTTTTATGTACTTGTGCTTTTTACTATGCGCGGGTTGGCAACGGTGTGAGTGCGGCAGGCAAAAATGGTCTGGGGGCATAAACCCCCATGTCTTTTAGCGAGTTGAAGTTGCGTGATAACAGCGCATTCTACCTTCTACTGTGGCGAAAAGCTGAATTAATTACCATATATCTCTTCTAAAAACTGCCTCACGTTATATTTTCATCATTTAAACTTCTTTATTACGTTATAAACCATTTGTGCTGAGGAGATTCCCCTTAATAGTCAGGCACGTGAATTAGTGCGGAGAACTCGGGAGTATGGAATTCGTACGTACTCGTATTTGTGGCGTCCAACGTTTTCGTTAATTTAATGATAGAATCGGTAATGTAACATTTATTGGTGTATTTAAAGTTAGATTCATGTCGGTCGATTTCTTCTTCTATATTTTGTAATACTGCGATAAAAAATAAACTAGTGTCCTCATCCCGAGGTAGAACAGCTCTTTTCAGGCACGAACGCAACGAGCCGATCCGTATTTATAACAACATTTACATACAAAAATACGTTGCATCTTCGCAAATGACAGCGGACTACTGACTACAGCATGGGGAGTGAAGGACAGGAAGCGAGCTAGACAGCCAGGTGGACCGTGGATGTTGGGAAGCCAATCTTGGCCCAGCCGCACGCGAAGGGTCAAGTTTTATGCGGAAAACCATGAATTATGTAGTCTCTCCCTCCCCTCCCCCCTGTCCCTCCCTCCTTAAGCTGTCAAAGTAGGTAAGGGTTATTCTGCCCGAAGGAAGGTCCGAACCTCCGCAGAGGTGTTCCTGAGCCGGAGTTTACGTGCGGTAGGGTGGCCAGTTCCTTTCCGCTCCTCCATTCCCTTACCCCCCACCAACAGCGCGAGGCAACCCATCCAACTCCTGACCACGCCCAATGTTGCTTCACTTCGAAGATCTCACGGGATCCGGTGTTTCAACACGGCTACGGCCGTTGGCGCTGTCAAAGTGTGTAATAGGAATTAAGATACACCCTCAGAACGGTAGGTAAAAAAAGTATTAGAAAGACATTTACAAGTATTCCAGAAACTTAAAAGCTTGGTAGCAGAGAGCCTTATATCCTCAAGATTTCAAAACTCCAAGTGGGAGTCGAGCTGGGGAAAGGGTAAATACTGGGATTCAGAAGTTCTTTCTTTCTTTCTTTCTTTCTTTCTTTCTTTCTTTCTTTCTTTCTTTCTTTCTTTCTTTCTCTTTCTTAATCTGTTTACCCTCCAGGGCTAGTTCTTCCCTCGGACTTAGCGAGGGATCCCACCTCCACCGTCTCAAGAGCAGTACCCTGGACCGGGTAGGATGATACAACTGGGTAGGAGGACCAGTGTCTCGCCCAGACGGCCTCACCTGCTATGCTGAACAGGAACCTTATGAGGGAATGGGAAGATTGGGAGGAATAGACAAGGAAGAGGGATGGAAGCGGCCGTAGCCTTAAGTTAGGTACCATCCCGGGATTTTCCTGGAGAAGAAATGGGAAACCACGGAGAACCACTTCCAGGATGGCTGAGGTGGGAATCGAACCCACCTCTACTGTTAACCTCCCGAGGCTGAGTGGACCCCGTTCCAACCCTCGTACCACTTTTCAAGTTTCGTGACAGAGCCGGGAATCGAACCCGGGTCTCCGGGGGTGGCAGCTAATCACACTAGCCACTACACCACAGAGGCGGAAGGTTCAGATTAAGCAGTATAAGTAACATGCGGAAGCATTTTTCACAAAGGTGGAAAGCTATTTTTCCGAAGTTATAAGAAACACAGAAACGATGTGCACAGGAACAAGATACATGTATACATCGTAAATAAATCTAAAGGAAAATGGACCTGTTTCACCTATTGATTAATATCACTGTCCATTGCATACATAAGATTTGAAATTCTTTCTTACAACTCGTTGTTATTTGTTCGTTTAACCTTAATGTAGAAAATGCTCCAATCACTATGAAGATCCAAATGACGTGGTCTACATCAGTTTTCTTGACAATCTCTTGTGACCTTCGAGGTTACAAGAAAAAGAATGCTTATCAAGTTCTGGAAGGATTGGATTAGTGTTAACATTGATATGGGTTAATACACTGTGCTCTGTAGGAGATGCTGTGAGATAAAGTTAAAGGAGCGGCTCACAAGGACGAACGGAACGGATTACTTCGAAGCGGCTCACAAGGACGAACGGAACGGATTACTTCGGAGAAAGAAACTGCACTTGTCAAACGTATTTCAGTTAGGCATTAAAACTGCGGCTGCTAGACTTCCCGACATTTGGATAATTTGTAGCATAGTTTCCCGTTTCCCGGCTGAATATTTCCCGAGTTTTCCCTCCTTTATGATGACAAACTTCATAAAAAATTAAGTTCTGAAGTTTTAATTTGGCACAAAATAGTTATGGCCAATTCGTTAGAAGAATCTATTCTGCGTCATACTCATAACATCCTGGACTAGATACGGTACGAGCGATCGAAAGTAACCACGTTAATCGATACATGGATGAACTGGTCACTTCGCGGTTTCAATTTTGTATTAGTCTGTTGGTCTTTTTAATCCTGTTCATATTTTGTATCTGTATGTATGAACCGATATATGTATATGGTGATTGTTCTAGGTATCTCTGCAGTTTGTATCAACATGGGAGGTGAATTATATTTTGATAATAGTTTAAATTAAATCTGACAAATCATTAATGTTTTTGAGGGACTATACATTTGCTATATTTGTAGTCTATATTTTCATTCATTTGGAATAATTCGCATAAGCTCTGTGGTACCTTCTGGAGAGCCTCTGCTGATTGTCTGCGTTTAAAGGTTAGTACACACCTAGCGACAAAGTCGCGGGACATTATATGGGGACAGTTGCGAGACACTGTCCCTAGTCTGTTGCGATACAATGTCCCGCGTCCACATCTATAGAGCCAGTGCACCACAGGAATTGGCGCGAAATAGCGCAAGAAATTGCTTTATGTGCTTTTAATTTGTGCTTAAACTACTTATTGTCCGTACAAAAAAAAAAAAAAAAAAAAAAAAAAAAGTAAGCGGTACTGGAGGAGAAACCTTTTTTCGGGAGGCATTGCCGTCGGCATTAACCTCCTTGAAAGATTGAAATTAGAAGATGAAATTGGATATCGTATTTTTTTAAGGATGAACTCAACCGATTTTGAAATCTTTTTGCAAATGGTTGGAGGAAAGATTTCAACGAATCAGACTGTATTTCGGGATACCATCCCAGCTTCTGTGAGGCTGCTGTCACTCTGCGGTTCCTTGCTAGTGGTGAATCTTTTACCAGCTTAATGTATACCTTCCGAATTTTAAAACAAGCATTTCACGTATCGCTCCTGAAGTCTGTGAAACCCTAATTACTTCTCTAAAAGGATATGTAAAGCTAAGATATAATAAAAATTTGATTTACCTATTACATACGTAAGTTATTTATATTTAATAATGAAACAAATATGTATCCAAAATAACACAATATTGGTAACAATAAATTGACTCAATTCTGTCCGTGCTAGTGAAAAAACAATGCTAAACATAATTATAACTAATTAACACGATAATGAATGAAATATTTCTCCCAACTTACGCAAAATTGGTAACAAGTTTAGTGGTATTTCATCATTTAAAAGCGGTTAAAGAAGTCTGTAATGTTTGGTCTTGTCCCATCGCATCTGAATCTGGAGTAGGGACACTTTCGAAAGATGGTGACGAGGAACCCGAATAGATTGAGTGATTGCTATTTATGTTACGGGTTGTTGATGATGAACTATTGATTGGATGGGTTAATAAGTCCGTTGACTGGTCTGTGCTGTACTTTCCCATTTGCAATTTAATTATTATATCATCAATTTCACGCTGAGATAATGAAACTTCCACTGGACTCTTTCCGCAGTTTCTTAGTTTATAAGCAATATATGCTCACCGTAAACCGAAAATTCATCTCTTGGAGTAACCGCCTCTGTCAATGTTTTCATGCAGTTAACAGTTTCCTTCGCGATGTAATTTTGATCAACACTGTTCTTCTTTCTTTTGGGTATCGGTGGACTTCTAAATTCTTTTTGAGGTGGAACAGTTTGCAGTAAGATCTTCTTGGGGGAAGAGCCACTTTTTTGATTCCGTAAGGGAGGGTGTGTAAATACTTAATGATTTTTAGAGTACTTTCCATCGCAGAACAACAGAACACGAAACACAACACCAACATGTGGCGGCTATCTGCACACTGGCATCGGCGTGTCCCGGGACTTTCTTTCGCGACACGTCCAGACTACATCATGCTGCGCAACATTTGTATCATGTATCCCATTTCGAATGGGAGACCTGCGACATGCAACTTTTGTATTGCGACAGTCCCAAACACGGAAAAAATGTCGCAGGACATCCCTGGGACTTGTCGCGATACACGTGTTCCGCAACTTTGTCGCTTCGTGTGTACTAGCCTTAACTAGCATTAGCCTTGTCTACTCGGCTGCTGAGTACTGTGCTCCTGTACATGTGAAGAAAGTGGATACAAAATTGAACGATACAATGCGTTGCATTACTGGTACCATCAAATCAACTCCATGTCACTGAGTCACATCGCTCCACCTCACTTAAGACGGAAGCAAGCTCTATTAAGGGAAGCTGACAAGTATTTCTGGGCTCGCTTCAAACTACAACTCTTCGATGTGTCTTTAAAGAAGCTGAGAGACAACCTTAAGCTAAAAAGTTGACTAAGAATGAATATGAACGTATTATTTTAAGCAAATAGGGAATCTTGTGGTTAAAATCAGTCAATAATCTACGTCTATGGGTGACTACACAATGTTGTAGATGATAAGCGATAACGAAGGAGATTTTAGGTATGCCGAATATAACGTTCAATTCAGCAGGTTTATATATGGCAGGGATGGTATCGCTGTAGTGGTATCCGAGAGCTTGAACTCATCAATGACAGAATTATGTCCATCAAGATGAATGTTTGCCCAAGCAAAATCAACACTGGTCAGGTCTACGCTGCAGCAATTGATGAGGAAATCAAAGAATTCTATGAACAGCTAGAACGTACAAGCGTGGATTTCACCTGGTGACTATGTTAGGAACCAGACTTCTGAAAAGTGAGCTCCAATAGACAGTGTAGCCTCTTCAGCTAGTTATACGAGGTCTGTCGTGTATAATAATTTAGACTGGAAAGTCACAGAAATCTAGACATTTAAATAATAATAATAATAATAATAATAATAATAATAATATACAGTACATATTCGTAGCCAGCGAGACGATGTGCGGTAATCAGCTGGTTTTGATTCTGGAAGAGAAGGGTCATGATTAGAGATGAGAATTATAGGCACTAAAAGAGTTAAAATAGGGAGGCTTTTAGGCTCTTGAATTAGCCAAAATAGGCATGTAAATAGGCACTAACGTGAAAAATAGGCAACAAAACAGGCCTGACAAAAATTATTTACAAATTAACAACACAATTACTATGAAATGAATTTACAACAAGCAACTTTTCAAAGTTTTCCGGTAACAATCTTGTTCTCCTGTCATGCAGAATGTTTTTGTGCTAAGAGAATGATCTCTCAACATCACATGAAGTGATCGGACAAAACAAACGTCAATGAAGCCACTTCATCTGGTTTTACTTCAATTGTTTCATCTGCCTCACCTCGTATCACCCTGGCTACTTTTACCATCACTTTCCATCCTGGAGTCCGCTGCAGGACCCTATCGAACGTTTTGCTGACACCGGCTACCATCCCAGAGGCTCGGTCAAATCTTCCCCTGACTTCTTCCACAATCCTAAATGACTTCACCAGAGACATGCCACTCTTCTCCAACTTGGTGATTGCTCCCGGCAGTTCGTTGAAGTTTGAAGATGCTCCAGTTTAGCTTCCACCATTGCAGTGCATAGGTCTGAAGAAAATCGTTGTTGGTTGCTGTTCACAGTGGACTGGTGAAGAGGCTGCGTTGATACAGGTTTCTGTATTCAGGTCAGATGCATCGCAGTATTTCTATGTTGATCTATATGGTTTTCCTCTCGCATTTGATCTGAAAAATTTTAAAAATTGACTTAATTTACAATGTTCCCATATCTTAAAGCCAACGACCGTAGTCGTGTTGAAACGCCGGATCCAGTGAGATCTCTGAAGTTAAGCAACATTGGGCGTGGTCAAGATTTGGATGGATTGCCACGCGCTGTAAGTGGGGGTGAGGGAATGGAGGAGCGGAAAGGACCTGGCCACCCTACCGCACGTAAACTCCGGCTCAGGCACACCTCTGCGGAGGTTCGATCCTGCCTTCGGGCAGAATACACCCTTACCTTACATATCTTAAATGTCTACAGTTGGACTAATTGGCAATAATGCTTAGTATATATCATGCAGTCCGCTTCTGTGGTGTAGTGGTTAGTGTGATTAGCTGCCACCCCCGGAGGCCCGGGTTCGATTTCCGGCTCTGCCACGAAATTTGAAAAATGGTATGAGGGCTGGAACGGGGTCCACTCAGCCTCGGGAGGTCAACTGAGTAGAGGTGGGTTCGATTCCCACCTCAGCCATCCTGGAAGTGGTTTTCCGTAGTTTCCCACTTCTCCTCCAGGCGAATGCCGGGATAGTACCTCACTTAAGGCCACGGCCGCTTCCTTCCCTCCTCCTTGTCTATCCCTTCCAATCATCCCATCCCCCACGAGGCCCCTGTTCCGCATAGCAGGTGAGGCCGCCTGGGCGAGTTACTGGTCATTCTCCCCAGTTGTATCCCCAACCCAGAGTCTGAAGCTCCAGGACACTGCCCTTGAGGCGGTAGAGGTGGGATCCCTCGCTGAGTCCGAAGGAAAAACCAACCCTGGAGGGTAAACAGATTACGAACGAACGATATATCATGAATTTGTTTCATAGAAAGAAAAAGACTATTAGAGATGATGTTTCCAGAAGTATGAAACTTTAAAGTAGGAACAAGGGAATTCTAATTTACGTGGAAATATGTCTTCAAAGATGTTTCAGTTATGATTTGGCCATATCATGTCGAGTTAAGTGGGAACGATACTTGAGTAGCGTAGATCGTTCCTTTATGCTTGCCAGGGACCCACCAAGCTGCCCCAAGCAGTATTCTTACTTATACAGAAGAATTAAAACGAAAGCACTATAAATCTCAGATTTGTGAACATTTTATTTGTTGCTATTCGCCGGCTTTGGTAGGGCCGGACCAGCTGTCATGAAGTATTTTCTGATGCTTGCAATACTGTAGATCCTGCATCGCGAGTTGGCCGTGCGCGTAGAGGCGTGCGGCTGTGAGCTTGCATCCGGGAGATAGTAGGTTCGAATCCCACTATCGGCAGCCCTGGAAATAGTTTTCCGTGGTTTCCCATTTTCACACCAGGCAAATGCTGGGGCTGTACCTTAATTACGGTCACGGCCGCTTCCTTCCAACTCCTAGGCCTTTCCTATCCCATCGTCGCCATAAGACCTATCTGTGTCGGTGCGACGTAAAGCCCCTAGCAAAAAAAAAAAAAGACCCTGCATCATGCATCAGCTCACACGGCTGCCACCTTCGTTGAAAAATAGAAAACCGTCAAATTTGAAATTGTCGTGGCATTCGCCCATAACCTTACTTTTATTCACAATTTAGCAAGATTCTATTTTTTATAGAGGGGATGCTAGAGACTTGTTGGGCGCTTCGCGACCCTAACCTGGGAGCCTGCGCCTCCCCAGACTCTCTTTGCTTGCCCCCAAGCACAACGGTTACTAACCAGACCTCATCAATCCTGATCAACGGTCTTTTCACTGGACTGGTCTTGTAAAGATAGTTTTGGCAGCCTTGTAAAACACACTGTGACATCGTCCCAGCAGTGCCATGTTGTATGTCTAGCCTCTGTGACATCGTCCTAGCCGCGCCACATTGGATCTGCAACCTATACTTCACAAAGGCTTAGCAGAAGAAAATTCAGTATAGCGTACACATAGCACTGGTGAAAATTACACCCGATTTAAAAAAAGTGTAATTCAGCTGTAAGTCTACATTTTCATAGGAAATGAATTACAGTTCAAAATACCGATTTTTAATTTTCATCCACTCTGTGACAAGAGACCACCGAAATTCTAACTCTTCGTTCAGGATAAATGATTATTTACATTTTAGCCATATAACTTATTGAAAGTTCACGAATAATACAGCATTGCAACAAACAACTCGCCACAATACATATATAGTCATATAAATGCTACATTGAAATGCGGTCGTAGTTCTCAATCACAAAAAGGATAAAAGGAACAAACGAACTTACCTTCTTACAGCAAGCTTGGCAGAAGACTATCCTTCCATCCGTAGTGGAATTGGGATCCCCTGTGATCCACTGCTTCAGCCAGTAGGACATTGACGAATTTCTTTGGGTATTGCCGCAGACACACTTCTTCTTCTTCACAATAAATCACAATACGTTCTGAAGAGAAAGTGTACGCGTACAACAGTTCGAATCGAGAGGGATGTTTAGACCAAAGAGTATGAGTGGATTGTGCAACATAGTTCGACGTTGATTGGTTCTCGCTTATGTCTTCAGAGAATTCCCATTTTTGTGTTGGGGTTAAACAGACATTGAGAAATGAGAAGATAATTCTTCCGTAATCTTGATTGACAAGTCTCGCCTTTCACTGCTCTCGCTCCACTGTTACTTCACCCAGCCGTTCCCTATAGTTGGTTTCAATTACATATATGTTGTCTATCAAAACACTCGATTGGAAGAAAATCGGCTTCTTTAAAATACTTTCAAAAGGCATCAAATAGGCAATTATACTTCAAATATACACAAACCCCTGAAATAAGCATTTATAGACACAATAAAACAAACGATATCCAGCTAAAAAGACTGTAAAACGGTTTTACAAATCTCAAAAGCCTACGTTTCCGAACACAGGAATACAATAAGCAAATAGACAAATTCTCATCTCTAGTCATGATAAATGAAAATTATTGTTAAGCGGGCAGAGCATGCTGAAAGGAGAGTTTTAAATGGATGTTAGGTATTCGTAATTAGATATTTATTATATTTTTTTTCTAATTTCACTCACAAAAGACCGTGAAAGAGGTCCTATCGTGAACTGTATCTTTGTTCCATAAAACTCTACATACAAAAAGACCAGCGTTGTTACCAAGCTCTTCCACAAAATATATGAGACATTTCTTTCATGACTGCGGACTGGTACACTTCGTTATCTCCATGTTATCTATCAAAGACTAATAGTCGTTGACCAAGCACACATCACATTTGTCTAAATGTCATTTCTTACAACATTCCGTGTCACCTAGCAATAATACTAATCTCTTCCCATAACAAAGACACTCACTAAGTCATGTCCCGTTCTCTTCTTGCAGAAACTTATTCTGCACATTGTTACCAAATTGCAATATACTTTTCTCTCTTTGTTGGTCATAATTAATTTTACATTTATTGATATAAAAATGTGCGCAGCGAGAAGGAATTCTGGTTTCAAACCTGTTACCCACCTTTGGAGCAGTTTGAAGTCATCAGCAATACCTCGTCAGACCTGGAGACGTGCGTTGATATGATTACGCATGAAATCGAAGAGAAGCAACGTGTTATCCAACAGCAGACTTGCCCACATTTCTTGAAAATTAATTTTCAAACCACCAACATTTCCCATACCACTTTACACTGGTGTCCCATCGGGTCTCATAAATGTTCAATAGCGGCAAATCAGGTGACCCGGCAGGCCAAGAAAAACGATCGTACACGTCATGACCAGTAAAGCAAAACAAAGATCGTAGCGTTTATCTATGCTCCTACAAACTATGGCATGGTCAGTCAGCCAGTCATTCATTCACCGGAAATAGTAATTTAAGCTAGTAGGGTACCCACTGTTTCTGTGGCGTTCATGGCAAGCATATTCTTGATGGTCTTGTTACAGTTCAACCTGCCTTGGGCTGCTTTCTTAAGTAGTATTAACGTTTATCTCAATTGCTTGGCTAATCCAAGTTTCCATTGTAGTACTACCTGCAGTTTTCTGACGACGAGCACGACAGCGAGCTAATAGTTCCTTTGGAAGTCAGGTTTCTTCCACGTGTCCAAATCAAAGGCGTCGCAACTCCCTAATTTTATCTCTGACGACCGTTTGATGAGAACATGTCTTGTAAATCTGCCATTTCCGCCAACGGTCTAAAAGCGAGATACCAAGAATTTATTTAACAATGTATTTGAAATACCTCCAGCTTAGACAGGTTTGCAACTAACAATGTCCAGTTTTCGAAATCACGCAAACATTTAGAATCATGGCAACATTTTAAGTAGTCATCTTTGTCTTCAGCCTGATGTTTTGGTTTTCACAAGCACCACTTTAACCTGGTAAATGACATGGTGGTAATACGTTCCCAGAGGAAAGCGTGACTCGTTGTCAGAAACAGTATGACACCTGTCTGCAACATTTTACCCTCCTGCGGTGCAGAATAAGTACGAGTACATTTGGTGGTATCTCGTCGGACCTGGAGACATGCGTTGATACGTTAGTTTTTCAATAGCTTAGCCATATAGGAACAAAGGTATCCATGAGATCACCTCAGTTAAACAACTTGGCCGCTTCTTGAGTGGGTAGTTCATGTGTTAGGAAAGGAACTGACCGCTGTACCGTAAGTAAACTCTTGCTCAGGATGCTCGATTGGTGACTCCAGGCTCTGACCCCAGAACATCGAGGATTAGATAAGGCAGTCGGTTTTCATTCTTTGCTGATATTATCGCAAGCGATGCTGACTATATTGGGGGTGGTAATGCAGAAAGCCTAAAAATCACCGAAATTTCAGACTTTCTTGTTCTAGGTGTCTGGAAATGCTTCTGGTGAAGACAAAACGTCCTGGTGAAGCTACTACATGTCTCTCGATGTTAGACTTGGATTACCTTGTTGTACTTCCTATTAAAATAACAGTCACCTCCACCGCCTATCTGTTCGTTGCTGTCTGGTGATCAAACGGTTCTCCTCCCTGGAGACTTCAGAGTCGTCTAGAACAACTTATCTGTACAGGTACCTTCACGCTCCCTACGTCATCGGGCTATGAAGTGCGAACGACCCAAATGATGGACACCACCACTCTAGGGGCCCAATTGTATATCGCATGTAACATTCCATTGGTTTTTCGTTACGTGCATCTTCTAGGCTTAGCTATCGCTCATGTATAATATCAACAATTATCATTCATGTCATATCAGATCATTCATTTCAGAGTCCGAATCAACATTTTTCCAGTGAGGAGAACAGTTATGGCTGTAGTACTTGCAATATGTTTAGGTCTTGTTTTGAATATTTGTACTTTATCAAGGGGCAGACTAGCAAGTGATCTGGCCCTTGTGACATACCACAGTCGCAGAGCTCATCATTGTTGAGCACGTTTCACTTCTTTAGGCTGATCTTGCAGCGTGAAACTCTCGTCCTCAGCCTGTTCAGTGATTTCCAAATTCCATATAGAAAGCTGTGATCTGGTGCCATTTTTTCTGAGAAAGAGAAGATTGGGTCCTTGACTTCTGTCTTCCATATCTTCACACGGGTAGCTAATTGGGAACATTTGAGGGGTGCTATTCCCCTCATATCAACCTCTGTATGTTTGTTTCCTGGACTATAACACAGCCTTTGATAAAGTTCGCAATGATCGTCCGATTTAATTGCTCAGAAAAAAGGACCTAGACAAAAGAGATCTGAAAATTATAGTTTAACTGTATTACAACCAAACTGCTATAAAAAAGAAGGCAATATTTCAGGAAAATAGAAACAAAAAGAGGTGTGAGAGCCAGGTTGTGTATTTACTGTTCAATATTTATTCTGAAGAAGTCATTAAAGCAGCCCTATATGAGGAAGCAGCGGGAATAAAGGTGATTGTCAGGCTAATAAAAAACTTGAGATTTTTGACGACACTCTTCTACTCGCAGTATCTTGAAGACCTACAATGGTTGACTGATAAGGTGGTAGCAGCCTACGAGGAAAGTTATTTAGCCCTAAATATTAAGAAAACTTGCTTCACAATTATTCCAAAAGCAATTTGTGAGCAAAATCTGATGATAAATGGTGAAATAAAAAGTACAGAGTCCAGAAATGCAGGTGCACTGTACTATCGATATATAGGAGATCGATGTGTGTGTGTTGTAAGATCAGGGAGAAGAGAATTGTTGTTTATGCTTTGGATGTAATGGCGACTGTCAATAAAGAGGTTGTTTATTTCGTATAAATCGCTAATGATTCAGTACAATGGCGCAGTCGGTAAAATCCGTTGATTAAATCTGTAAACTAAACCTTCAGAAGATATTAAAATGGAAAGAAACAGCACTAGGCCTATACCAATTTTTGATGTAAATGGAGATGTCACCAGCCTTGCTTCTAGATGGAAAAAATGGAAACCTTCGGTCGAATTGTATATTGCCGCAAAAGGAATAAAATATTCTGCTAGAAAACAGGCAATTTACCTACATTCGGGTGGAGAAGGCTTGCCCTGAACACAACACTGTTCCTACAGGTAAAGCTGTGCATGAATATACTTTAGAATTGTTAGATAAACATTTTTTTACCGAAAAGCAATCCGCTATTTGAGCGGCATATTATGAAGTCTATGAAACAGGATGTTAGTGAAACATCTGACGCCTTTATATCTAGGTTGCGTCAACAAGTTGTCAAATGTGATTTTAAAGATACCACAACAAAAAAAAAAAAAGAATTGGAGGACATGTTTATTTGTGACCATTTCGTAGAGGGTTGCAAATCAGCTGAAGTCAGAAAGAGAATATTGGAAAAATCTTCTGTCACACTAGACGATTTGGTTGACATTGGACGGGCTCACGAAATTATAAACATACAGACATCACATTTTAGTAAGGACGACGGTTCTGAGCAAGAGGTGTATAGTATGTCGAATAGGAAGAAATATCGGATTTCACAAAGAACTATTTCCAATAGTGGCAAAAAACACTAGTGTCCCGCCGAAAACTAGTTATAATAGTTATCAAAATAGAGGAGAAAGGAAATGTTATCGCTGCGGGGAAACAAATCACTTAGCAAGTGACCCTCAGTGCCCTCAAGAAACAAAGTTTGCCAGGCTTGTAATTCAACGGGGCACTATCGGAAGTGTTGTAGAACAAAAAAGGACATATACGTTAGAATCGGGGGAGTCAACTGTTGATGACGAAGTTTCTTACGTGGGCAACGTCAAATATAAAGTCGGCCCTGGATGTAAGAGTGATTTAGACTACACCTTTCTTACAAATGACGAAAAAAACGGAAGAAAACAGGGAAGACCACTTCTCTATTGTCAGGGGTACCCTTCGTTTTTATTATTGACTCGGGATCTACTTGCGATGTTATTGACCAAGAAACTTGGAAGGAATTTAAAAGGAAGCAGGTAACCTATGAAGTAAAATTACTATTTCAAAAAGACTTTTCATTTATGGTAGAACCGATCCGTTGGATATTTTAGGAGAGTTCGAGGCGGACATAACGCATTCCAGTAGAAAAATTAGTACCACTGTTGTGGTTATTAAAGATAGGGGACCACCTATTTTGGGACGTTCCTCGGCTACAAAACTAGGAATATTACAAATTTCTGAGCAGGTTAACCAGACGGTGGTTTCTGACACATCGAAGGAGGGCAAAATAAAGAATTTTCAGCTTAAATTACCAATCGACCCGAAAGTTCCACCAGTTATCTAACCTCTGCGGAGGGTGCCATTGGCATTGAAACAAAAAATAGCACAATGTATCCTTGAGCTGGAGCAAAATAACATAATTGAAAAGGTTGAAGTACCGTCAAGATGGGCTTCCCCTCTTGTACCAATTCCAAAAAGTGACAGCGTTAGATTGTGTATCGATATGCGAATGGCAAATAAAACTGTACTAAAGGTTAGTCATCCCTTACTAACCATGGAAGACCTACACCCTGAAATTAGTGAAAGTAAATACTTTTCAAAGTTGGATGTTAGGTCAGCTTTTCACCATGTGGAGTTGCATCTAGACTCACGGGAGATTACCACATTTAGCGTCCGACTCGTTGGCAGAATAGTCAGTGTACTGGCCTTCGGTTCAGAGGGTCCCGGGTTCGATTCCCGGCCGGGTCAGGGATTTTAACCTTCATTGGTTAATTCCAATGGCCGGGGGTTGGGTGTTTGTGCTGTCCCCAACATCCCTGCAACTCACACACCACACATAACACTATCCTCCACCACAATAACACGCAGTTACGTACACATGGCAGATGCCGCCCACCCTCTTCGGAGGGTCTGCCTTACAAGGGCTGCAGTCGGCTAGAAATAGCCACACGAAATTATTATTATACCACATTTAGCACGCATTTAGGCTTATATAGGTTCAAACGGCTAATGTTTGGTTTGAATCGGGCAGCTCCTGAGTTCCAAAAGATAATGGAGCATCTGATAAGGAACAAGATTCCTACAGGACTTTACGTATTTATTGATGACATTCTGGTGTATGGGGAAACTAAAGAAATACATGATTCAAGATTAAAAAAGGTTCTTGAAGTTTTTCGCGAGCACGGTATTGAACTGAATGAGGAAAAGTGTGAATATGGTAAAACTTCAATTAAGTTCTTGGGTCACATAATATCAGCTAATGGCATTAGGCCTACCGAAGACAGAGTGGCGGCTCTGAAGAATTGCAGAAGACCACAAAATGTGTCTGAGCTGAGAGGTTTTCTAGGCCTACTGAACTACGTAAGTAGATTTATTCCGAACATATCAACCATGACAGAACCACTGTGGCAGCTTACACATAAATCTGCACAATTTGTATGGAAAGAAGTACACCAAGAGGCTTTCAATAAAATAAAAAAAGTACTTACATCTAGTTCAGTTTTAGGATATTTCAACCCCAAGGACAAAACGATAGTGATGGCAGACGCTGGCCCAAAAGGACTTGGTGCGGTGCTGATACAACGGAACAATGAAGGGATCCCACGCATAATTTGCTACGTGAGTCGCAGCCTGTCGGATGTCGAACAAAGGTACTCTCAGACGGAGAAAGAAGCACTTGGGATTGTCTGGGCATGTGAGCGTCTAAGGATTTTCCTGACGGGTAAACAGTTTTGCCTGTATACGGACCATAAACCACTAGAGGTAATTTTTGGGCCTAGATCTAAACCCTGCGCGAGAATTGAACGTTGGCTTCTGAGACTCCAATCTTTTGACTTCCAAGTTAAGTATGTAAAGGGCAAAAATAACATAGCAGATCCTTTATCACGGTTAAGTGAGAATTCAATCGGTGAAGCCACGGAGGACAATTATCCGATGCACTTGGCTACGTATTTGGCACCAGTTGCATTATCTTTGGAGGAAATGGATGAAGTTTCAAAAATTGATCCCACTCTAAAAAAGGTCCGATCACAACTACAAACAGCGTGTTGGGATCGTAATGACGTTGACCTCCTTCCATTTCGGGCGATGATGTCGCAATTATGCGTCATAGACAGTATATTACTGAAAGAAACTAAGTTGGTAATTCCGAAAAGTTTACAAACTAGGGTCCTTAGTTTGGCACACGAGAGTCATCCTGGAATTTGGAAATGAAAAACAGCCTCAGGTCTAAAGGATGGTGGCGTGGAATGGACAAAGCAGCGGAACGGACAGTGGGAACATGCCTGGGTTGTCAGATTACCAGTAAACCCGAGAACACCGAAAAAATATCTCCGACAGTAATATTCTTAAAAAGCCTTGGAAACGAATAGCTGCTGATATTCTAGGCCCTTTTTCCTAATGGGGTACAACTATTGATCGTGATAGACTATTTTAGCCGTTTCATGGAAGTAACAAAGCTAAGTAGTACTGACTCTAAAAGCACAATAAAGGCCCTAGATAGCATTTTTGCAACATACGGGTATCCTGAGGTTCTCTCAACAGATAACGGCACGAACTTCGTCAGCGCAGAGACGGAAAATTACCTGCAGTAGTGTGGAATTCATCACCACAGAGTTACCCCGTTACACCCACAAGCAAATGGCACAGTGGAAAGACTGAACCCAGGGATAACTCAACGACTACAGATTGCCAATGCCATGAAATTAGATTGGGAGTTAGAACTAAACAAGTACCTACTGATGTACCGGAACCATGAGCACCAGACTACAGGAGTTAGTCCGGCGGAGTTATTTTTTAACAGAAAATTGAGGGACGAAATTCCCGGTCTGGCCTCGTACAAAACAGAAAAAATATTAGAAGAGGTGGTGGAACGATACCTTATTCAAAAGTTTAAAAAGGGAGAATACGCGGACATTAGACGTGGGGCCCAAGAAAATAAATTGTCAGAGGGCGACAAGGTTTTGATGCGTAACCCCAAAGTAAACAAATTTTCAACGACATTTGGACCCACACCTTTAAAAGTCGTCAAGAAGAATGGCAACGCTGTGACAGTAGAGACTTCGGATGGTAGACAAATAACTCGCAACTCTACCTTCTTCCAGCCTTTTCATGAGCTGTTGTCTGAGGACGAGCCGGAGAGTGTGAAAGAGCAACCAGAGGAACCAGAAGAAGAAGAACATCAATCAGAGAAGAAAGAAGAAGAAGGGAGTCAAGAATCGGGACCGAGACGAAGTCAACGGGAGAGGAAATCCCCGGGATTTTGTCAGACTACGATTTAAAGTAAAAAAAGAAAAAGAGGGAGTGATGTACTGTACTATCGATATATAGGAGATCGATGTGTGTGTGCTGTAAGATCAGGGAGAAGAGAATTGTTGTTTATGCTTTGGATGTAATGGCGACTGTCAATAAAGAGGTTGTTTATTTCGTTTAAATCGCTAATTATTCAGTACAGCAGGGTCTCCCATAAAAGCTAAGACCGTCAAAGCGGCGTTTTCACTCTCCGATACGTAAGCTGTATCCGAGGCGCGTGCATAATTCTTGACCTTGCAAGCAGCCTGCTCGTGTTCGACATCGCAAGCATCAGTCGCCAGTCTGAATCTCAGCTGTTAACATGGCGAGACAGTTCTCATTGCAACATCGTATTTTCGTATGTAAAAGTTCTGGTTTCATCTTAATGATCGTGTAAACAGTCATAACTCTCGTTACTGGTATGCAGAAAATCCTAATGGTGTTTATGAAGTCCCTCATTGTGATAGGAAGATTGGTGTTTGGTGTGCTGTTAGTGTAAGTGGGCCCTTTTCTTTCGAGACGGCAGTAAATGCAGAGAGGTACGAAGATTACATTTTTATGCCGTTCTTCCATCAGTTAACGGAAGAAGAAAAATCGCGTGGGTGGATTCAACAAGATTCAGTCCCTGCTCATACAGCAGAAGATTCCCTTCTCGGAAGTGTTTCCAGACAGAGTGATCAATGCTGGTCTATTTCCCCCTCGTTCTCCAGATCTAACAGTGTGTGATTTTTACTTGTGGGGTAAACTAAAAGAAAAAATGTATCGAGCAAATCCTCACACATTGGTGGTACTGAAATATTACATTAAGAATGAAATTAGAATCATTACAATGGCAGAACTCCCTCGCGTCAGCCAGATGTGGTCACCATATACAATGCCTGTAAAAGCGAGGAAGGACGGCATTTCCAGCATCTTTTATCAAGTAAGATTTCATGTTGTTGTTTGAGTCATCAGTCCATAGACTGGTTCAATGCAGCTCTCCATGCCACCCTATCATGTGCTAACCTTTTCATTTCTACGTAACTATTGCATCCTACATCTGCTCTAATCTGCTTGTCATATTCATACCTTGGTCTACCCCTACCGTTCTTTCCACCCACACTTCCTTCAAAAACCAACTGAACAAGTCCTGGGTGTCTTAAGATGTGTCCTATCATTATATCTCTTCTTCTCGTCAAATTTAGCCAAATCGATCTCCTCTCACCAATTCGATTCAGTATCTCTTCATTCGTGATTCGATCTATCCATCTCACCTTCAGCATTCTTCTATAACACCACATTTCAAAAGCTTCTATTCTCTTTCTTTCTGAGCTAGTTATCGTCCATGTTTCACTTCCATACAATGCCACCCTCCACACGAAAGTCTTCAAAAACATCTTTCTAATTCCGATATCAATGTTTGAAGTGAGCAAATTTCGTATAAGATTGTACACACGCTTAAAGCAAGGCGGCCGCGCGCGACATACTTAAGTTCGGCTGAGGCAGCTGCCGTACCGCAGAGTACAAACACTGTATGCTCGGTCTTAGTTTATATGAGAGACCCTATATCGATATTTAGGAACCATTGTCAATGATAGCAATGACTGTTCTGAAGAAATTAAGGAAAGAATTTGGCAAGTCAGGGGTACATTTAATAAAATAAGAAATGCATTATGCAGCAGAGACCTAACTTTGGATTTAAGAACGAGACTGCTATTATGCTATGTGTTTTTGATACTATTCTGTGGAATGGAAGCTTGGCCACTATTGTTTTGTTACAAGTGACTTTACATTGCACCGAGAAGGACACTGACACAAAAATAGCGTCAACCGATTGGAGGCATTTGAGATGTGGACCTACCGAAGGTTTCTACGAGTAAGTTAGGTAGACAGAGTCAGGAACCTTGGGATAATGCATAGGACTGGTAAATGTAAAGAGATAGTCAACACCGTTAAAGTTCGCAAGCTACAGTACTAGTGCCAAGGAGAAGAAAACGATATAGAACTTTGAAAGTAAACATTAAAGGGAATGTAAAGGGTGGATAAAAAGGTTCCGCGGTAGAAGACGGATTTCTTGGTAGGGGAATCTTAAAAATCGGTTTAATTGTACTTACGGTGAGCTATTCCGCGTTGCTAGATCTAAGGACCGGGTTGCGCTGATTGCCAACCTTCTTAGAAGAGATGGCACGTGAGGAAGAACTCCCCTCAAAAGTCATATTAGATGCCTTTTTCTGATGACTGCCCAAAAAAGCTACAAAAAGAACGACAGAAATGCCCTCCTACGACTCATATGCATGCACCATCGGAAGGATAGTAGTTTGCATATCTCTCATTTGTACAACTATGAACCAACTTTTATGGTACCCGAATGCTTTTTCTTTCATGGCACGCAAATTTTTATGCCAATCAGTGGATATAAAAAATGGCAAATTATATTTCCATATCTGTTCATGAATAAGGTATCTGGTCTAAAAAGATGGCCCTGAGAGGCCTCATGCCGTAATACAAAGCTTGTTATAGACAAAAACATGCGTACCATATAGTTCTTGCTTTTTGCTCCTGATGATGGCGTTGCTTCGTTCAGCTCTGAAACAGAACAAATAATCACTTCAGATCCACTCGCTCTTAAACACTGTTGATATTTCTTAATTCGTATCAGAAGTGACTTCATGCAAAAAGGCAATGCAAAGTATTTGATCGAAAGTACCCGGATACTTATTCCAAACTGTCTTCTGAGTATTCCTCGAATAATAATAATAATAATAATAATAATAATAATAATAATAATAATAATAATAATAATAATTTGTTAAGAACGTGTTATTTGTTTTGCGTAAACTTGTCAGCGATTGTGAAATGGTGATCTTATGAACAAGAGAGACGATTTATGATTGAAGTTGTTCTAGTCGTAATACTGAAAGGAGAATTCTGACATTTCTTAAAGGGAGGTCGGTTTACTGCCTGCCTGAGTGGGGAGAAGTGAGTGGAGGGTATGGTTGCCATGGAAACGTGGGGCTCACAAACAAGTGAGCCGGAGGTGAGGGGAAGGAGGAAGGAATACAGGAATGTGGCAACACCGTGCAATGACACGTGTAATGCTCCTCCCTCCAGCCTTATCTGTCAGAATCCTTCTTTCAATATTACGGGTATAAATGTGACAAAGATTTCTGTACATTCCTCCAGCGACTACGTTTGGACTGAAACCAGTTCCCTTCTTCTGGTCGTGGTTGCTATGTAGAGGGATGAGGGGAATGCAGTGGCAATAACTCTGTTCATCGGAGAGTACATACATATAGATTTAGACTGGCAATGCGCAGCAGGATTCTGAAGCCGGACGCGTGCGGCTGCGGCCATCTTACGTCACTGTACTATCCTGATGTATTAATGTAAAATAGTAGCCGAAACGGGAATATTGGTCAGGAGATAGTTAAAATAATTAAACCCATCGAAATAATAAAAACAACACTGATTAATTAGACCTATTAGGTCCTTCATTTTACTGTTAAAGAAAGAAACACTGGTATATCAATTTACACATGCTTAAAAATAGCCAACCAGGTACAGTAATGAAGGTGATAAACTCTCTTACAGGACGATTCAGACTATTTTAAAGTTTGTTTTTTGACCAACCCTTGTTCCGTTTCTGAACAGGATCGGGCATGAAGTGAGATGAATCTGTTGTGGCGAGTTCTTATGACCGGATGCCCTTCCTGACGTCAACCTCAACAGAGGAGTTAATGAGATGAAATGAATGACGAAATATACGATAGTAGGAAGCGAGAGGGTGAAATACTATGCCGGCACATAGCCTACTTCTGTCGAATAGCACCAAGGAGCCTGCTCAAGGCTTAACGTTTCCATCTGACGGACGAATCACCATCAACAGCGTCATATGCCCTCACTCCATATGAGCACTGCGGAGAGGTTTGGAATTTAATCCAGGCTTTTGGTACGCAATCTAGTGATTAGAAATTGTATACCACCACCTCCCCTGCCTTGCCGGCCAACATTCTGAGAGTGAAATATTTTTCGATCAATGGGACTCGAACCTGTTAACCACGGTTTCAGACTGTTTAGACTTCAATGCCACCAGGTGGACTCTCACACGTATTTTCAGGTACAGTAATGAAGGTGATAAACGTGCGTGTCCTTTCAGTTTAGATCTAAAGCATGTTTCATACCACTGAGCTGTGACTTCATTAGGTATGATCCCTTTCATGACTGAGCTTAAACAATTACATGTATTCTCTCCGAAATACATCCCAGTAAGTTTGCACACATTAACGTCTTTCGTAGGAACATGCAGATTACCTCCATTCTTGAAAGAAATGAATGGATAAGGATTTTCTAATAATAATGTTTAATGTTATTTAGTTTACGTCCCACTAATAATTTTTACGGTTTTTGGAGACACCGAGGTGCCGGTATTTTGTCCCGCAGTTCTTTTTACGTGCCAGTTAATATACCGACACGATGCTGACGTATTTGAATACCTTCATATACCACCGCCGGCCCCGTGGTGTAGGGGTAGCGTGTGTGCCTCTTACCCGGAGGCCCCGGGTTCGATTCCCGGCCAGGTCAGGGATTTTTACCTGGACCTGAGGGCTGGTTCGAGGATCACTCAGCCTACGTGATTAGAATTGAGGAGCTATCTGACGGTGAGGTAGCGGCCCCGGTCTAGAAAGCCAAGAATAACGACCGAGCGGATTCGTCGTGCTGACCACACGACACCTCATAATATGCAGGCTTTCGGGCTGTGCAGCGGTCGCTTGGTAGGCCAAGGCCCTTCAAGGGCGGTAGTGCCATGGGGTTTGGTTTGGTTTGGTTTGGTTTGGTTTGGTTTCAAATACCACCGGACTGAGCCAGGATCGAACCTGCCTAGTTGGGGTCAGAAGGCCAGTGCCTCAACCGTCTGAGCCACTCAGCCCAGCTAAGGATATTCTTTTTGTACAACGCTTCCTTGCAAGTGTCAAAGAGTGACTAACATCTTTACCACAAATCCTGAGGTATATTCAATAATATTCTGTGATAATAAACCTATTTCTATTGATCCAAGTTTACCAATCCTTCCACTCTAATTTTAACAGTAATTTTGACATCCTAACAATATATCTTTGAAGAATAGAAGAGATCGAAACCACTATTATTCAATTACTAACACCACCGAAACAAAAACTTAACTTATAACCAAATATTGTATTATTATTATTATTATTATTATTATTATTATTATTATTATTATTATTATTATTATTATTATTCCCTAGCCGCACTCCATTTCTGCTCCATGGCTAAATGGTTAGCGTGCTGGTCTTTGGTCACAAGGGTCCCGGGTTCGATTCCCGGCAGGGTCGGGAATTTTAACCATTATTGGTTAATTTCGCTGACACGGGGGCTGGGTGTATGTGTCGTCTTTATCATTTCATCCTCATCACAACGCGCAGGTCGCCTACGGCAGTCATATCGAAAGACCTGCATCTGGCGAGCCAAACTTTTCCTCGGACACTCCCGGCACTAAAAGCCATACGCTATTTCATGTTTTGCCGCACTCCATCATAAGGGGACTAAAGCCGACAAATATACGCAGGAAGGAAGTGAATTCGGCATCTTTAATAGTAAATTGAATTGCGTTAAGTAGGCAACAGGTGTAGGGTACTTGAGCACATGTACCGTACGCCTCTTACCAACGTATTGAAACTCTTATTCCTTCTTCGTAAATAGGGAAAACCTCACCCAAACACTACGCAGGGTTTCACCATTCTGTCACACAGTAGTCTGCCGAAGCATTAATGTGAAATGTGCATAAAAACAACATAAAACAAAACTGCACATAGCACAGTAACATGCATGTTTACAGTGACTCTGTAGTGACATAAGATGGCGGCGGCCGCAAGTTTCTGGCGCCAGGAGCACTAATGCTACGAGATAGGGCACTGCCAGTCTATTTACTACGTTGCCTACACTATAATACAAGGCCTTGAAATGCACTCATGGAAACGGGTAGCATCCTAGTTCACCATTAAGCCGCTAGGATCGCGTGCTTGCCCCCTTGTATTCGCATGGCCGTATATGTCTATAAGTAAATTATATCCAAAATAAAAAGAACTGAACGATTTTGCGAGTATTGACAGTACTTTATTTATAGAGCGGTGCTGCATTGGCTTGGATATGTCATCGAAGTTTCAAAACTTTCCTTCTGAGGGGCTTCTTAACAAGTTTCAAAACTTTCTCTATTCTACTTGAGTGGCTCGAAGCAATGTTGTCTAATAGAGGTCTCAGAAATTTTCATAGTAGAAAAAGAGGTGATTTCAGTGGCGGCTCGTGATGATAAAAATGGGTGGGGCACATTCAACATATTTGGAACACTAGGAATCAATTAAATCAATTAATTAATCTTACCTTTTTATTTCTTGTATATAAAACTGCGATTGTAGGTTCTATTTTTATCTTTGAACGATTTATGCTAAGCTCTGGTCTTGGTCCGCCCATTTCTTTAGCTAATAATCTGTTTTCGTAATTAAGAGATTTTGTTTGTAAGTAGCTCAATTGATTCATTTTTAAAACACTTATGCTCGAACAGAAATACACTCAGATATCACCCTAATCTTCACACACTTTTCAGACTTACAATGAACATCCACACCGATGGACACGATTAATCTAACAGACACAGGTTTGCTACAAACACTATATACTTTTTCGCGCGTTAATAATATATATGCCGACAAGAAAATGTAGCTGGGTGCTATCTAGTAGGCTGTAGGAGAAGTAAGTTCAAAATACGAACTAGCGCTGAAGTGTCACGTCGTAGAAATACTGTGACCGGGTCAATGGAATTCGCCATAACCCCCTTCACCTCTCACAGCTCACAGAATGAGGGGATGATGTTCAGGTATAAGAACGAGTCGGTCCCATCCAGGATTAGACCTTTACTATGTTGCCTAGTTTAGTCCAGGGCTGCTAGAACAAGAACAACCATGGTGAATCATAGCCTCTTGAACTCACCGAAACTGGTCGTGACAGTAATCGTGCATAATGCTGTTCTGATTTTTATAATAGTTTTAATCGGTGGAGGGGCACGTGACCATGTGACCTAAAGGCAGAACCGCGCCTGGGTGATTTGTCGTCTTTACACTTTCTACACTTAATTTCACTGTTGAACACGTCTTTCAAAAAAAATGTACACCTTTTAGTAACTCTCTTCGGTGCAAGTACTGCGTAGCGGAAGTGACAAATTCCGTCGTTCACTGCAGAAGTGCCACAGACGATGATTTTTGGTACCTGAGGGCTCCTCGATCTTGAAAACGAATAAGACACAATGTTGGACTTTGAGTAGCTGGAGAAGAGATGTTCTAAACAGTCTTTACAGTCTGTCTGTTCTTTTGCCACTCGAATCATGTCATATTATTCCCCTTGGCGTCTTAGGCAGCTGAAGAAGAGCTTGATGTCATTGCTTGTTAGGTTCTTCGTCAATGCATAATGCAAATGTGTACTTATGAGGTATTTTACGCAGGCCACAGTGGACTGGGTAGTCAAGATCTATGCCTGATACATTTCCCTCATGAATCTCTTTTTACTTTCTCTGAATGCATTTGCATTTTCTTAATATATGACAGGAAATCATTAATTAACCAACTGAGGCGTTCATCTTCAGTATTAAAAGATGCTCTTTTGTTCTCATTTCTGGAATATGTCCCATGTGAGGTGTTGCAGGTTGGTCCCGTGGTGTAGGGGTAGCGTTCTTGCTTCTCGCCCAGAGGCCCCGAGTTCGATTGCCGGTCAGGTCAGGGATTTTTCTCTCGACCTGAGGGCTGGTCCGAGGTCCACTCAGCCTACGTGATTAGAATTGAGGAGCTATCTGACGGTGAGATGGCGGCCCCGGTCTCGAAAGTCCAGAATAACGGCCGAGATGATACATCGTTCTGACCACAGGGCCCCTCGTAATCTGCAGGCCTTCGGGCTGAGCAACGGTCCTTGGGCAAGCCATAGCCCTTTTAAGGACGTTAAGTGCCGTGGGGTTTGGTTTGGTGTTGCAGACGTCTTGCGCATCAACAATGTCATAAAATGTTCCATAAAACGAATGGTTTATTTTAAACTGCATTTAATGCTCTCGAGACAAACCACCTCCATACTTTTCAAACCAGAGATTGTTTCAGGGGAAAATACAATATTTTAGCACTTGCTACATTCATTTTCTCCAAATTTGTCAGGCAAATTATATTTTTGGTGGGTTTCCTAATTTAAGATTTCTGAGTTTGAAGAGGCCTCTCGAATGTTCTTGAATTTCTCGTGAATAAACCATGACTGGAACTGCAAATGCTCAACATCAGACGAATACATAATACATTCACAACCAACTAAGTTTATAAACACGTTTAAAGGCGCGAACCTGGTAGACAGGGGGCAAGAAAGCGATCCTAGCGGTCCAGCAATGAACTTCAGTGTGACCACTTCGATAGCGTTTTACGGGCTCTATTTCCAGGCCTTGTATTATAACGTAGGCAACGATTTACTATATGTCTGTGGCGGAGAGGGGAGGAGAAATGCTGCTTGGTCATCTACATAATGTCTTTTTGTGTATTAGGAATTAGATGAATTATGATGATTTTGATGAGATAAAAGTGCGGAGTTGAATTAAGGAGAATCTTGTAAGACATTATCCTTAGTGATAATTTATTTATTATGCCTGTGTAGATAGCGAAGTTAGGGCTCTTGGTCCCCTCTTACACTAAGCATTGTAGTGATACATCAATGGGAACAGAGCTAAGAATACATAATGATATATAGTAAATAATCTACACAGTAATACATTACACCACGCGTGTCATAGCTTGCCCGCCGTAACCGCAATGCCCATGCTAGAAATACCTGTGCACGCGGGTGCAAGTCGCATCCCCTCACTCGGCTTGTACTTCCCCACGTTGCTGATCAGGGCTCTGCACGCCTTTCGGTGACAGGCTCCAGTTACCTGGTTTGGTCTACACGTAATGATTGAAACATTCAGATAGATCGGCGGTGGAATAAGGATTGACTCATTAATTTGTTAGTGTGTGTTTGTGTACTTTTGCATCAACATGGTTGCTTGAAGAAATGCTACTTTTATCACAGCATGACGTTTTGCTACGGAAGCGGTGTAGTAGCGGCATAATATTCGGTATTAGTCTGCTTCATAATTAATTGTTCATAGGAGAGTCAAGCATGTTAAGTTCCTAAAATGTAAATGCCTTTTATTTTGTACTTATTAGTTTTTTTTTTGCTAGTTGTTTTACGTCATACCGACACAGATAGGTCTTGTGGCGACGATGGGACAGGGAAGGGCTAAGAGTGGGAAGGAAGCGGCCGTGGCCTTAATTAAGGTACAGCCCCAGCATTTGCCTGGTGTGAAAATGGGAAACCACGGAAAACCATTTTTAGGGCTGCCGACAGTGGGGTTCGAATCTACTATCTCCCGAATACTGGATACTGGCCGCACTTAAGCGACTGCAGCTATCGAGCTCGGTACTTATTAGTTTATGGCAATATTTAAAGTAATTATTATTCTAGTACATAGTGATTACATGCTGAACACATGTATTAATATCCACCCTTATATGAAAAAATATATAATTATAATATGTATTGTACGGAATACCGTAATAATGAACGTGTGTTGTACACCCCTCCAGGCTTGCACTATCTGATAACGTCCTTGGCTAGCACTCGTAACAGCTGTTTCTCGTGTACGCTGTGTTAACAGTCAGCTTGTGACCTTGACATGCCTGCATTATACTTTTTAAACTTACAGTCATATCCTATCCCATCGTCATCATATGACCTGTGTCGTGGTGGTGGTGATTATTGTTTTAAGAGGAAGTACAACTTGGCAACCATCCTCTATATAACACTAATCAGAGGGAAAAATGGAAGGGATCCGACACTTCGAAAAATGAAGATGTCGGCCAAAGGAAGATAAGGGCCACGAAGGGCGTGAAAATGAAAGACTCCCTAGCCCTCGTTAACCTAATAGCGTCGGGGTCGGAAAAGAACAAGAGTTGACCAAGGGGGGTCGGATAGGATAGATGATAGTGAGGAGTCTGGCACAAGTAAGTGGAAGCAATGCCAGGACTCAGCTGAGGGCCCCGTGGTCGCCAACCCACGCTCCAAAGTTCAGAGTCCCTGGGGCCCCTTTTAGTCGCCTCTTACGACAGGCAGGGGATACCGTGGGTGTTATTCTACCGCCCCCACCCACAGGGGGAGACCTGTGTCGGTTCGACGTAAAGAAAATTGTAAAAAAAAAAAAAAAGTACAAGGCCTGTATAAGGAGTTCCTGCAATACATATTTACCCCATTGACCGTCATGTCTTGACGGGTTTCAGCTAATATCTTATTAAATTGTTAAGATAATTGCAATTCAATTATTTAAAATTATATCCTGTTAAGTTGTTAAGATCATTTTCTTTTACCATTAAACTTATTTTCAGTTTTGAGAATGACTTGTTTATTGGCATTCTGTAAGATTGGTATTCCTTAGTTTTATGATTGCAACCATAAATTAGAGATTCCTCCCTCTTTTACGCGATTATTCCTTCCATTGTTTTTGGCTATTTTTAGCGCGTCTTGCCACTCTTCAGATAATTCTCATACTGTAGCACGGCAAGTAATCTATTTCTTTCTTGTGTTGGTGTTAGTAATTGATCTTTGTTCTTAAGAGTGTGTGTGTGTGTGTGGTTTTTTTTACGTTTACTTATTTTCTGCTGTAAAATGTAAATCGATTTTCTCTCTCTCTCTCTTTCTCAGTATCTTACAATAATTATACCAGTGGTTACAAAAATAACATAATAAGCGAAGATTGTTTCGACATACACGATACAACTCTGACACAGGAAACAGTAATATGTCATCGTATTAGGCCATGTTCAGTAAGCCTACATGTGCTACATCCCGAAGAGATGTTAAGTGCGGAACAAAAATGACCAACCGGACACCAGTGGGATCCAAACCCACAACTTTCTGATTTTGCATCGAATGCTCTTACCACTTCAACTATTATGTCCTAGGTTATATTACAGCTCTGTTGGATAGTATCTAAGCTACAAGACCGGCACTACTGCCGTCACAAGTGTAGAGTGCGGGCATTTGGCCTGTTGTGGGCCAATTCAATGAATATTGAATTTTCACGATCGCGTTGTACTCGAAGTAAACTTTCAACTTATTAGGATGTAAAAACCCTGTGGGTGGGGGTGGTAGCATAACACCTACGGTATCCCCTGCCTTTCGTAAGAGGCGACTAAAAGGAGCCCAAGGGGCTCTCAGCTTGGGAACGTGGGTTGGCGACCATGGGGCATTTATCTGAGTCCTGGCATTGCTTCCACTTACTTGTGCCAGGCTCCTCACTTTCATATATCCTATCCCACCTCCCTTGGTCAACTCTTGTTCTTTTCCGACCCCGACGCTATTAGAGCACTCGAGGCCTAGGGAGTCTTTCATTTTCATGCCTTTCGTGGCCCTTGTCTTTCTTTGGCCCGTACCTTCATTTTTCGAAGTGTCGGATCTCTTCCATGTTTTCTCTCTGGTTAGTGTTATATAGAGGATGGTTGCCTAGTTGTACTTCGTCTTAAAACAATAATCACCACCACTATACAGGGGGGTCGGAAACAACGTGAACCAGGTATATAAGCGTTAGAGAGTTGGTCACAATGATATATAATTTGAAAGAAATAATTCGATATCCCGCGCCATTGTCATTTTATCATCTGCTGAAGTTAGCCTATCAGATCGTTTCGCCGGCAGGGTTTCTGTGAGGCGCTGTTGCTTAAGACTTCCCCACGGGAGGACATTGAATACTGACTTCCGAGCTGACAGGAGCAAAACGTTGTCGGGTTTATTTAGTGCTAAATGAGTATATTATTTTTGAAAGAAAACAAAAGTTAATTTAATTTATGTGGTTTGGTGGGAATTTCATTGAAAGTTGACTAGGTTTAAAAAAAAAAAAAAAAAAAAAGACTTTAGCACATACGCTAGCCTCATGTTGGTAGATTTAGTGGAATAAAATACTGGCACTTCGAAGTATTCAGAAACCGTAAGAGTATTTAGATTAATGCTCTGGACAAACTGGGGCAAATATTCATTTATAGGAAGGGGAGTTAGGGATTGGAATAACTTACCAAGGGAGATGTTCAATAAATTTCCAATTTCTTTGAAATCATTTCGGAAAAGGCTAATAATAATAATAATGTTATTTGTTTTACGTCCCACTAACTACTTTTTAAGGTCTTCGGAGACGCCGAGGTGCCGGAATTTAGTCCCGCAGGAGTTCTTTTACGTGCCAGTAAATATACCGACACGGGGCTGTCGTATTTGAGCACCTTCAAATACCACCGGACTGAGCCAGGATCGAACCTGCCAAGTTGGGGTTAGAAGGCCAGCGCCTTAACCGTCTGAGCCACTCAGCCCGGCTCGGAAAAGGCTAGGAAAGCAACAGATAGGGAATCTGCCACCTGGGCGACTGCCCTAAATGCAGATCGGTATTGATTGATTGATTGATAGAGTGGGCGTATATTAAAAAAAAATATTGAATTCAAACCTTCATTATCAGAGGCGTCTTCCTCGTTAACAGATGAGATCTTCTTCTGAAGATACGGAGCTCCACGAAACATGAAAAATTTCACCTCGTTTTCTTGACACGGTTATTATTATGCCTACGGTTAAAATCTTATTACAAGTGGCAGTTTGATAATAGTGTCAACGTGGACGTTTAATAATTCCGCGAAATATAACGTTGGACTTACCAAGAGGGTTGGTCGTGCCGTTAGGATTGCTTAACTGTGGGCCTGCATTCGGGAGATTGTGGTTCGTTTTTTTGTTTTTTGCTATGTGCTTTACGTTGCACCGACACGGATAAGTCTCATGGCGACCATTGGATAGGAAAGGCCTGGGAATGGGAAGGAAGCGGTCGTGGCCTTAATTGAGGTACAGCCCCAGAATTTGCCTGGTGTGAAAATGGGAAACCAAGGAAAACCGCACTTAAGCGACTGCAGCTATCGAGCTCGAATCCCACCGTCGGTAGCTCTGAAGATAGTTTTCCGTTGTTTCCAATATTCACAGCAGGACAGGCTTCCTTCTCAATCACGGTCCTGTCCCATCCTTGCGTCGCCAAAAACCTTCCTTGTGTCAGCATGACGTTACACCACCAGCAAATAAAAAAGTTGTTCTTTATTTTTATATGGTCCGACCTCTTAGATTAATAGTCAGTGTACTCATCTTCGGTTCAGAGAGCCCCGTGTTTGATTCGCGTATTTTAATCTTAAATAATTAACTTCCTTGACTGATGGACTGGGTGTTTGTGCCTTTCCGAAAATTCCTGCAAATCACACGCAACACGCAGTTTTCTACAGGGTGTAACAATAAGAAATTATTACCGTGTTAAAACTAATTTACTACATCTCTACATAGTACTCTGAATTAGGGTTGTCACTTTTTTATATAAGAAATAAGAGACATATACGGGATTTTTCACAAATATAATGGACAGTTCATAAATATTAGAAAATCAAACGTTATGTACCAATTTCAATTAGATTATAATTAGTTTCATTAACAGAATAAGATAATTATTGAAATTCATAAAATAAACTAACTTCTACCCTTTTAACAGTACATACAGTACAATGCATCTGACAACTTGACACTGATGACTTCACAATTTGCGTAGATTTCATCTCAAACAGCACGAACAATCATGTTTGAAATTGGAATGGAAGACCTACGGAGGTACGCGGCAGAAGACGAGGTAATTAACCAATCATGCTCAGCTTTACCAGCAAATGGCGAGACAAGACGAAATTTCCTTCTTCTGAAGCTCCAAGGAGAAAAAAGATAATGGAGCTACTTTGAACTTCAGGGGCGCTCAAATCAAATACGGATTTTAAACTATTTAGAGACCAAAAAAAAAAAAGACAAACGCTAATTTTTACGGGACAACAATTCATATGAGGGTAATCCCAAAAATAAGGTCTCCTATTTTTTATAAATACAGAACTCTGTTCGTGTGGCTGTTGGTCACAATATTGTGAAGAGTGTTTCCCGCGCTCGCATATAAACATGCGTCGCGCTGAGGCACTCAGTCTTGGCTTGGCAGCCGTTGAGAATGGAGCTCCCGTTGGATGTTACCACCAAGTGCGAAGTGTGCGCAGTTATTCGGTGTTTGAACGCAAAAAGGTACTGAACCGATTGAAATTCATCGCCAATTGACGAACAAAGGAACGGGAGACCGTCAATTTCCGTCGAGACAGTCGTGAAGTTCCAGCAAATCATGCGTGAAAATCGACGGATCACCCTGGATGATCTCTGCGCTTTGATTCCTGAGGTTCCCCGAAGCGCCGCTCACAGAATTTTAATGGAAAAGTTGAAATACCGTAAGGTGTGTGCAGGATGGGTGCAACGCATGCTGACTGAAGATCACACTTCCTGAACAGTATGGCGGCGAGCAGGTATGACATGGCCATACAAAAACTGTCACAGCTTCTACAAAAATGCATCGACCGAAATGGTGATTATGTAGAAAAATAGCTAAATGTTCAAGCTGTAAAATTATGTAAACCATTGTAGAAATAAATAGGTCTATGTATTTATAAATAAATAGGAGACCTTATTTTTGAAATTACCTTTGTAATACGGGACAGGTGGCAAACCTACATTGAATTCGAAATACGCTGATCGCGGGTTCATGCATGTATCAATGTTAACGGAGGGCATTTCATGCATTTCATGTAAGAAAGAGTCTTTTACGTGTGAGGAATGTGTCCTGAAATTTTGGTCTACGTTATTTTTCTTACAACCTGTATGCTGTGAGCTACACTAGCGCTCAGTCAGCATACTGTGTTGCCTCGTAGCGAGCGATGGCCCACTTTGTGTTGTACGCGACTAACTGCTATGGTCGTTGTGCACAGCTACACTGAATGCATGCCACTGACTTCACTTTTCATTGATTATTAAGTTCCAAATAAATGAATGAATACTGAGGACTTATCCACCCCTACATATAGACTCACAGAAATATTCGACACCTACTGAAGTCCGACCCACCACCTCCTGTTGACTTTCTGAATAATCATTTATGTCAGTCACTGTTCACCAGCCCTTATACACACACTCAATTTTCGCACTTGCTAAATCTCCACGCAGCGATAACTAGAGCTGACTCACCTGAATAAATCCAGCGCTTTGCAAATTTCTGGGGCCAAAAATATATCTGTTGTACAAATATCTTGCAATATCCTAGTCACTCACAATTCTTCAACATTATAATGGCCGTCTGATCTAAGCTACAATGCGAGTCTCAGTCGAGTTGCCGGATATTAGAAATAAGTAGATTAGAAAGAAGAGTTAGGAAAGGTTGCGGGAGTAAGAAGAGATTCAAGGAGCTCACTAGGAAATTGAACTCACCAAAAAAATCAGCTAAAGATAATAAAATGGCAAACATAATTGGGAGCGACATGAATTTTAGGGAGTAATGGAAGGACATGTATGTACTTCAAGGTAGAAACAGGTGCCAGGAAGAACACTCATGGGATAATTAATGAAGAAGGAGAGTGTACATGTGAGGACTTACAAAAGGCAGAAGTATTCAATCAGCAATATATAAAGGTAGTTGGATATAAAGATGATGTTCTGATAAAGGAGGCGACTAAGAATGGCGAAATACTGAAATTAACCTATGATAATAAATACATTTACAAAAAGATACAAAACTTGGAAGCTAGAAAGGCAGCTGGGATTAATAAGATTTCTGGGGGTATATTAAAGGCTATGGGTTGGGATATAGTGCCATAACTGATATAATTATTTGGTTACTGTTTGCATGAAGGAACTATACCAAATGAAAGCACAGCTGCAATAGTAGCCCCTGTACACAAGTGAAAGGATTACAAACATAAAGCGGAAAATTAAAGGACAGTAAGCTAGACATGTGTAGTTTGTAAGCTCTGGGAAGGCAGAAATGATATTAGACATGTTTTTGAAATTACGAAATGGTTTGACAGAAGGCAGTTGGAGTTTAGGAAAGGTTATTCCACTGAAGCTCAGCTTGTAGGATTCCAGCAATATATAGCAGACATTTTAGATTCAGGAGGTCACATGGAATGTATCGCTGTTGACCTATCCAAGGCTTTTGATAGGGTAGATCATGGGAGATTGCTGACGAAAATGAGGGCAATTGGATTAGACAAAAGAGTGGTTGAAAGGGTGGCTACATTTCTAGAAATTAGAATTCAGAAAATTAGAGTAGGTGAGGCGTATTCTGATCCTGTAATGATTAAGAAGGGTACCGCAGGGCAGTATTATTGGACCTTTATATTTTCTTACATAAATGATATGAGTAAAGATCTGGATTCACAGATAAGGATATTTGCGGATGATGTTATGTTGTATAGAGCAGTATATCAGTTGCAGAATTGTGAGCGACTGCAGGAGGACTTAAACAATGTAGTGAGATGGACAGCAGACAATGGTATGAACGTAAACGGGATGAACAATCAAGTGGTAAGTTTTACCAAGAGGAAAAGTCCTCTCAGTTTTAATTACTGCGTTGATGGGGTGAAAGTTCCTTTTGGGGATCATTGTAAGTACCTAGGTGTTAATATAAGAAAAGACCTCCATTGGGGTAATCATATAAATATGATTATTAATAAAGGGTACAGATCTCTGCACATGGTTATGAGGGTATTTAGGGGTTGTAGTAAGATTGTAAAGAAGAGGGCGTATAAGTCTCTGGTAAGACCGCGGTTAGAGTATGGTTCCAGTGTATGGGACCCTCACCAGGACTACTTGATACGAGAGCTGGAAAAAAATCAAAGGAAAGCAGCACAATTTGTTCTGGGTTATTTCCGTCAAAGGGGTAGTGTTACTAAAATGTTGAAAACTTTGGTCTGGGAATATTTGAGAGTAAGGAGACGAGATAGTCATCTATGTGGTTGTTTCGAGCTGTCAGTGGTGAGTTGGCGTGGAATGACGTAAGTAGAATATGCATGAGTGGGGCTTTTAAAAGTAGGAAAGATTATAATATGAAGATAAAGTTGGAATTCAAGAGGACAGATTAGGGCAAATATTTTTTATAGGTTGAGGAGTAAGAGATGGGAATAAATTATCAAGGGAAATGTTCGATGAATTTCCAAGTTCGTTGAAAGTATGTAAGTGAAAGCTAGGTAAACAATTATGAATAAATGCAAATATGAGGTAAACAATTGATACGCAATCTGCCACATGGGCGACCGCCCTAAATGCAGATCATTGATTGATTGATTGATTGATTGATTGATTGATTGATTGATTGATTGATTGATTGATTGATTGATTGATTGATTGATTGATTGATTGATTGATAGTCCCTGTGCTGTATCTGGACGAGTGAATGATGCAATAGTCTCCTGGTACATATAGCTCGCCCAGTGATGCCATAGTTTCATTTAGTCGGCGTTAAGCTTCCGTACAGCGTGCAGGATGATTGCTTCGTATACAACAGGAACTGATTGGTATAGTGCGTTTTATGGCTTCTGAAGTGTTCAACAGTGTACTTTAGTGTGCTTTAGATTTCAAAATGCAATTGGAACCAAAATTTTAAATAAAATTCATAAGAGTGATCAGTGGCGAAGCGTTAACGAAGTAAGGGGGTAGACAGAGATTTAATTAAAGCTATTTTAATCATATTATAAATGAAATTTTGTTCTCGACGCATACAGATCTGTATTCAATATTATATCAATGACTCTGAAACTAAGACAAACCTTATAACAACCTAGAACCCTGCCTGCGCTCGTTTTGTTTTCAAATATAGACTTAATAGGTAGCGGGGAGTTGTCAAATAACATACTTTTAGAATAAAAACAGCAATATAATTCATTGCTATGTAGATTTAATAAGAAAAATAAGAAATAAATAGATTTTCGTACAAGTAACCTTAAACAATATTCTTGTAAATGAGCTCAATCCGCCTGTCCTTCGTTTCAGCAAACGTATCTATTACCGGTACTCTCGTCTTTAAGTCAGGAGTCTTGCTAAGACGCCACAGCAGTTCCTTCTCTATAGATAGAATTCCCAAGTTAGACAGTCTCTGGTTGGCCATCGAATTCCTTAAATAGGTTTAATTCGTTTCAAGGCATTCATAGCACGTGCACTGGAAACTGACGTCTACGGAATAGACAGCATCAAGTTAAGCAATTTTGCTGTTCCCGTATACACACTATGGAGTTCATTATCAAGAATCTAAGCCAATAGTTGTTGGGGTTATAATACCGTAACTAATATTGGCTGGCAAGAAAATGCATGTACTTGAAGAGTTTTGATGCTATCATTAATTTATTAAGTGTAAGTTTGCTATACCTCGTATTTGAATATCATTATTCTATTTTTAGACGTGTCTTATAAGTAAATTCAAATTAGTTACATTTATGCCTGGGATGGCAGCCAATAAGAGCACCTTTATAATTGAGATACAAATATTAATCAATGAGAGCAAAGAGCAAGAAGAGACGCTGGTAAGTCTGTCTACTGGGCGGAGAAGTCTCGTTATAGGAAAGTCATAGTTTCACAGTGAGCACCTACAGATAGCATTAGTGTTGCTCTATCTGAAAGCTTTGAAAATCAAAGGGAACATACATAGAATGGACCGCGTTTACTTTCGCCCACGTGCTTCGTGTAACTGACGCGAGACCGAGCATTGACGAAGTGAGACGAAAATAAGTAAAGCGGGGAACACAATAATATCATGTGTGTGGAAATAATTAATTTTTTAAAAATAATTGGATTAACTACACGATATTTCGTTCACAAAATGTTAAGGGTACACGCTGTCTACCCTGTCTCCACTGACGTTTCGCCCCTGAGAATGAACCGGAATATCATCACAAGCTACAAGCTTATGTGCAGGCTGAAGGTGAGGATGCCCCATGAAGCTATGGGTCTTGCGTGTCAAGAAGGTTGTGTCTTGGTGGGAGGTGGCTCGGTTCTGGTCTGCGCGGCGTTCTCTTGGTCGCAATCAGGCCCCATTTTCTGGCTGCAGGGAACGCTGACAGGTGCACGTTATGTGGATATTCTTTTAGACCAACTGCATCCCTTTCTGGCGCTAGAGTACCCTGATGGAGATTCCATGTTTCAACAGGATTATGCGCCACATCACCGCTCTTTGATGGCACGCAGATGGTTGGAGGAGTCCTCCAGATCCCCCGATCTTAATCCAATCGAGCATTTATGGGATGCTGTCGATGCTGGTGTACGGTCCATGACCCCCGCACCAACTACACAGGACCAATTGGGGGTAGCAGTGCAAGATGCGTGGATCCAGGTATCTCCAGAACGATTCCAACACCTTGTAGAGTCGATGCCTCGCCGTATTGATGCCGTTGTGAGGGCTCGCGGAGGAGCAACTCGTTATCGACATCACATTCAGTGTCTTCTCATGACTTTTAGCCACTCAATGTATGTTTGCTGTGCAGCATGGGTACTGGGGCATGCCTTCCGCAGTGTGCAGAAAAGAGGTAAATAGTCCACTCTCACTCATAAACAGAATGACGAGATCAGCAGTATTTCCGTCATCCGCTAGTATGAGTTCAAGTGTTTTCTGTAGACCGAGGTTCGGCCTTAGGCCAGAGAGATCCGCTAGTATGAGTTCAAGTGTTTTCTGTAGACCGAGGTTCGGCCTTAGGCCAGAGAGATCGGCAAACACTATGAGAATGTTGGCCACGGTGAATTCAACACGACAAGAACATTTCAACAGGTAGGAGTGCATAGATCTTTCATGACCTATCCTCAGCCTACATAAAACTACGACTTCTCTCCGTGAAGGCCGGAAATAGGACCGTCACATGGTATTTGTCTTCTTAATTGCTCTCAGCTTGTTGGGAGTTCGGATAGCTAGTCACTCCGATTCACAGCACGCCAAGATGGTTCGACGAACACATGTCCGTAGCAGGTACGTTCATAGCTGTGCGTAGTAAAAGTGCCGCTTCTTTTGCAGCTTCATCCGCAAATTCGATTCCCGCAATCCCAAAGTAGCTTTGTAGCCACGCGAAAGTGATGCTGGTGCCAACATCACACAACTAGAAGGTCATGAATCCGCTGCACCAGTAGGTGTTATGGGAAACAGATGTTAATAGACTGCAGAGAACTTAACGAGTCGTTACCTACCAGAAAATGGTCTCCTTCGTCACCCAGTGCAAATTGCAGAGCTTCTAAGGTGGCGAGAAGCTAGGCAGTATACACACTACACAATGTAGAAGCGAGATCTTCATGCTAATATCATCGAAGACGAAACAGCAACCAAAAGAATGAATTCATCGCCTATTTCTTCATGGAATGGACGCACAACTGGTCGCAGCACCTTATGGATGTAAAGCTTGCTCATCATTACGCCATCGAAATCTACAAGAGGCGTTCGCTGTCCAAACATTCTTCTTGTTCCTAGCGTTGTCCCACAAGTGCAGAGTCCATTTTTCGAGTCCTTAAACGTCATTTCACGGTCCTTTTTAGTAGTGGAAGGCGAGGTTGGCAACTGCGCCAGGTGCTGTACGTAGAATATGGCCATACCATCCGAGGCGCCTTTCGCACATTTTCTCTATAATTGGCAGAATGCCTACTTTTTGACGTATCGTGCCATTCCTAATGTGGTGTATTAAGGATATGCCCATCGACCAGTGGAGCATTAGCACCATCATAGCGTGAAATTAGCGTTCAGTGCTTTTGTTGAACGGTCGGCTTTCAACACTATATAATGCAGCTGGACGTATTATGGCTCGGTATAACTTCCACTTTAGCTGAAGAGATATTCTTTTGTCACAAAGTACGCCAGTGACACCCCTCCACAACATCTAAGTTGCATAGATCCGAACTCGCACTTCTTTGTTAATTCCACAGTCACTCTTCAGGCGGATCTTAAGGTATTTGAAGCTATCAATTATAGTTAAGCTCTCGCCTCTGACTTGGATGGTACCATCACTTGGATCAGTTTCCAGGTATTCCGTCTTCCTGATGTTCAGAAGGAAACCATATAGGGAGGGGTGGTTATTCCATTTTTAACTTGGTATTTCAATTGTGTTTGGGCGGTACTTACCAGCGCGATATCGTCGTCGTATAGGAGGGTCCAAGGAATACTCCGTTGCTAGTCCCGAGTGATGGTGTATATGGCAATGATAAAGAGCTGCGGTGACAGTGCAGATCCCTAGTGGACACCGACTTTAACGAGAACGCTATCCGAGGTACCAACAGCACAGCGTACCCGACTGCTGGTGTTCGCGTACACAATTCCGACCCAGTTGATAAGTTGCTCGAGAATGCCTTGGTCGCGAAATGTATACCAAATTAACTGCTGCGGAATACGGTCGAAAGACTTCTCGAGATCGAGGAAGGCAGTCGTTTCTGTCGATTTCGCTCCATGAGCATTCGAGCTGTAAAGACGGCGTCAGTTGTCCCAGCTCACGAAACGAAGCCGGACGCACTGGTTCGTACTAATTTTGGTGATATCGCGCAGGCGCTGGTTGAGGATTCTTCCAGGGATTTTCATGGTGTCCGACAGAAGGCGGATTGGGTGGTAGAGTAGTCTGCCGGGTCATCTTTGTTTTCGAAGACTAGCACTGTGATTATTGTGGCAAATTCAATAAGCATACTGCCATAGGTTACTACAACGTTGAACAAACCGGTAAACTAATTAATCGTAGAGCCTTTCATTTCCCTCAATTTCCAGAAGTCAGTGGGCAATTCATCCAGTCCTGGCGCTTTTTGGTTCTTCACACAATTGATAGCGCTCGTGACTTCTTTGGATGTGATTTGTGGGATAGGGCCTTACGTTGGGATGCCTACAAGAATAGGTGGATGGGGGAACTCAGTGTTAGATACCCCATCAAAATGCTGTTGCCAGCGTTTGAGGATTTCGCACCTGCCCTGTAGTCTTTGACCCCCCTCATTTTTCAAGCACAGGTCGTGTTCGATATCTTGCGCTGATCTGGTTCGAGTTTTAGCGAGTCAATAGATATTTTTATCGCCTTCCTTGGTGTCTAGTACCACGAGGAAGTCATTTTTCAACAGTTTTCTTGGCCTCTCGTTTAGCTGTTACGTATCTTTCCCTGTTCTCAGTTGTCTTGTGGACAAGCCGGATTTTGAATGCATTTTTCCCTTTTCCATTTTCTGAGACCTTTGGTTCCATCTGATCCGTCCATAACCATGCCTGCTTACCACTACGACAGTGTTTAGGCTTTGTGGTGCCTAAGTGGCTGTGACTGATGAGTAGAGCGTGGTCAGGCCGAGTCAATAGAAGTTGGATTGACAGAAGGCAATATGAGGTTGCCATCCAAGGCATCCAAGATTCCACCACTTAATCCTTTCCGGGCCTCTTACGCAGCCAACTTTCGAGCGATTGTTGATACGCAGGTCTTCAGTTTGCGAGTTGTGCTGAAGGGAGACATTCTCCAAAGGTATGCCATTTACATCAGCGACTACCCGAAAGTCGCGGGCTCATCCCAGGGCAAAGTCAGATCTGCCTGCAGATGTTGCCATTAATATGCGTGATTAAACGAGTTATGTGCTTCTTGAAGAAGTTTTTGCCAATAACTAGGTCATTGGACTCAGCAGCTGCCTCTGTGGATCCGTGGTAGAGTGTCGGCCGCCGGATCCCAAGATAGCGGGTTCAAACCCGGCAGAGGTAGTCGGATTTTTGAAGGGCGGAAAAAGTCCATTCGACACTCCATGTCGTACTATGTCGGCATGTAAAAGATCTCTGGTGATACATTTGGTATTTACCCGACAAAATTAATTAAATCTCAGCCATAGACGCCCAAGAGAGTTCCGGTTTACTCTGTCTGGCATCTAGTGGACCTAGAGTAAAACGGAACGTCGAAATTGACGAGCAGACAGCCAGATGGCGTCAGGTCGAAATGTCTGCACACGGTAGCTGAGGCCATACGATTATTATTATTGGACTCAGTGAAGTCCAGAATACGGCATCCTTCATCATATCCGATGCTACATCCATTGCCTCCATGGCAGCAATAGCGATCTTTAGTATATCCGCCATGACCATTCAGATCACCGCCCAGAAGTAGGAGATTTTCTTGGGAATACGTTGAGATACAATCTTGCATCTCATGTCAAAATTGATCTTTTTCTTTTTTTCAGCATTATCCCACCCCAAAACACGACTGGCCCTCCTTGGAGTGCGTGCACTTCTTGGATATGTTGTAGCCTGGTACGAGATTCCTTAAGCACCCATACCATTGTGCGATGGTTGTCGGGGTGAAAGGTGATCATGGTTTCGTCCGTGAATCGAAACGACGCCTCTCTGAACGGTCTTTGAAATTAGTGGCATTAAGAGTGTGGATACCTCGGAAAGGATTACACGTAGTTTTAATAGCGTACACTAGAACGGTTCTCCGGTACAACAAGTCGTCTCCCGCCATATGCGTTTCCCCTTCCCTACTTCCCAGACGGCAAATAGAACAGCACAGTCATATGATTTGGACTGCAACAGTGAACAGGTTCAACAACCCCTGCACTCAACTACTGTAGTTTAACACGTAACTTCACGGTGCAAGGGCTGTATGACGTGACCGGCGTTTTCTATTACGGCCATTTAGAACACAATAGGTCCTGAAATGTTTGGCTCGTTTATAGGGAAACTAATAGGGCAAGGTAAAACGTATATATCATACTAGCATGTAGCCGCGGCTTTGTCTGCGTTTATTAATTCAACTGTTTTATATAATAATAACAATATTTTTTTCCTTATAGAGATTCCGGTTGAACTATATTAGTGTCCTTCCAAATGGAGCTGAGATATATAGTGCGTTTACCTTTCCAGCTCTTGAACAAACCACGTACAGTTGACAATGGGAGAAGTAGCCTTTTCGAAGATGGAGTCCTACAACTTTAAGAGATTGTTCTTGTGCCTTGCTGATGTTCATAGCGAAACTGAAACAAACGGGGAACTGCAGACATCTAAAAACTTAAACTGTATATCCGAAGAAATTATTCGAATCTGAGGAATGAATGTTACTTCGCTTGCGGCATGCCCAGTAATGGGAATGGCTTCATTAATATTAGTCAACAGTTTCAGAGTCGTGTTCATTGCAGAGGGCAGGATTCTTATTCCTAAGAAGGATAATCGGTGACACAATCGTCCGCTCTAAGATGTTCGAGGGTACTCCAGGTGACTCCAACTCTTTCAAAAGCTCTGCCGTGTAGTCGATAGACTTGTAACTTTGTAGAACATCGGGTAATTCTTGTAAAAGTTGCTTGTTGATGACGTTAACAGCTTCACTTCTTGGAGCAAGATTGCTCTTTGACATAGCCATGTGTAATTGGTGAAATGCTGTGGCCACGAATGTTAAACATTTCAGATCTGTGCGTGTTTATTATAATCTAATCTTCTTTACTATAGCATATGTTTTCTCTAAATGAAATAATAAAACACGAGATTGAGTTAGTTGAAAGAAAACATGGTAAGCGGATAATTCTTGTGAGTGTTGCTTATTGATGACGATGACAGCTTCATGTCTTGGTGCAGGAATTGCTCTTTGACACAGCCATGCGTCTTAGGTGAAAACCTGTGCCCACCGATGACAAACATTTCAGATCTTTGTTTGCCGTAGATTTGGCTGGGCATCGCACAAATGCGACAGACAGACAGACAGACAGACAGACAGACAGACAGACAGACAGACAGACAGACAGACAGACAGACAGACAGACAGACAGACAGACAGACAGACAGACAGACAGACAGACAGACAGACAGACAGACAGACAGACAGACAGACAGACAGACAGACAGACATCATTGACCGCAGGAGAATGGCTTCCTATTCCACGGACTTGAAATGGCATCTTGACTGGTATATGTAACTTATTATTCCTTGTTTATTCTTATCGTCTATCTTGTGTCCTATATATTTCCTCTAAATGTATACATGTCCCCTTTCTCTACGCGGTTTGGGTATGAAGTGCGTTTTTACGTCCGGATATCGTTCATGACGTCAACCTAATGAGATGAGTTAATGAGATGAAATGAATGACATGATATACAATTGTAAAGATGAAGAGGATGAAACCCGGCGCCGGTACATAGCCCACTCCTCTCGAATAGCTTGACGTCCCCATCCGACAGGGTCATGTGCTCTCACGCCATAAAAGACCAAAATCGGCTTCCTACGCCATGGGCATAAAATGGCTCCTTGAATTGTGTTCTCTACCTACCTTATGGACGTTGCCTAGCGATAGTGACTCTATGCATATAATCTTGGTGATAGCACGTTGGATTGTCATATCCCAATACACGTTTTCCGATGGTTTTTCGTTCATAACTCATCAATGAAAACGAAAATGAAAATTGCTACTTCGAGGTTCATTCGGACCCCTTCCATCTATCTATGTTCAAAATTTCAGATCTCTGCGTGCTATAGATCTTGCTGTGCACCGTGCACAGATAGACAGACGGACAAACACTGCCTTTTATTATTATAGATGTTGTGAGATGTATTTCTCGTTAGCGACTAGGAAAATACCTGCACGTATAGTCCTAACATTCTGTATGTATGTATGTATATTGTGCTAAATCAAAAAAATCACCATACGTAAACGAAAATTAACAAAACACTATTTAAGAATGTTTAGTTGCTTAGCTCCGTTTAGTTCATCTGCCGACATGTAGAACAGTGGCAGCACTTGTCAAGGACGCTGAGTGAGAGGAAAGACAAGAGTCTAGCCCCTGCGATCTAACTGTGGCTCCACCATGCCGAATACTTCCGAACAAACCCGAGAGTTATCGAGATGTAAGTGTGGCACTAACGCCGGCTACTCCCGCCGGCTACTCCTCATGTTACGGCGGTCAGTTCAAATTGTTTAAGTTCTCACTCGTCAACAAGCTACTGTGACAAATACCACAAAATAACAAATATCACAAAAAGCAGGCTCAAACACAGACAAGAAATTTTAAAATGACAAATATCACAAAAAGCAGGCTCAAACACAGACAAGAAATTTTAAAATAACAAATATTAAAAAAGCAGGCACAAACACAGGCATGAAATTTTAAAATGACAAATATCACAAAAAGCAGGCTCAAACACAGGCAATAAATTTTAAAATGACCATACAAACATACCTGGTGAATTTGACGATGCTGCTTCCTGGGCTTCTAATTTTTCACATCGGTGTCCTTGGTTCGATCACAAAAGTTTCTTTCGATAGTCTGTACACGTAACATTTTTTTTAAATTATAATGCTGCTAATTACAGTAGGCCTTAACTCGAAAATAAAACACTTATCTTACAACAATCCACGCTACACACTACAAGTTATTACACTATATACACGAGACTGGGGACAGTCAGTTTCCCTGAAGTAAGGAAACAGCGATATTCTGTGCCTCTGTGCCGTCAGGTTTCCTCATAGCTGAGCACTTCTTTTCTTTTTTCTTTTTAGTGGAAAACAATCTCCTCTGTGGCACTATGCATCTTTTGCTTGACAGAGGTACCGATTTGTCTCTCCTCAAGGGTTCGCAGCTTTCATTACAACGAACAGCAGCTATGGTCGCTTTTAGTGATGTCATATGGCGTTTAAGAACTGTGATTTCACTTTCTGATCGTATTCCTGTAATTAAGTGAGTGAACTCTTCTGTTAGTTTCTCTTTTTCAGTCTCCAAAGTTAGAGTAGATTGCTTATTTCCCTTCTTCGCGAGCTCTTCTATAATATTGTCCTCAGTGGCACAGTGTTCATCTGTATGAATGAATAAGTCATCCTCACTGTTTCTGTCGCCATTATCATTATGCAGCGAACTGAACACTTCATTCTGGCTCCTTCTAAGCAAGCAAATGCTATGGATATGCTTGCATATATTCCATTTTATGCTGGAATCAACACAGGTGCAAGTGTATTGATGAATGCAGGCACTGCATTCCTCGCAAACTAATTTGCAATTGCAGTTACAAATATTTTCCTGCACGAAATAGGTCTCCTTGACATCGGAAGATGAAGGAATTATCCAGCCATTTGCTTCTTTAATTATCAGACCTGAATTTACCTGCAAACCTGCTTTGTGTCTGCTTCTAAGATCTTTAAGTTTACTCGTTACTTTTCCTTTTGTAAGTACCACCAACCGATCAAACAACTTATCTCTTACGAAGGTCATCAAAGCATGAATTGCTTTATCTAGTCGCTTGACATTTTTACCATGTAAATATATATATTAGTGTCCTATGCATTCTTTCGATGTGCATATTAGTGTTCAGGCCACTGTTTATTCTGTAACAATAAGCCCATGACTTTACATTTTTCAGATAATTTTCCCGAAAATATATGGCAAATTCAATTGTGTCAGGATCCTCACTAAGTTGTTTCATTACAGCTGGAACCATGATTTCAAATGCTGTGATATCTCTTTCCTGCATTAAGGTCCTAATAAGTTTATATACCTCAGCCTGCTTCTCCTTTCCTTTCGCTTTTGAAATGTTCTTCCTCCAAGCCCTGTCTACATGCCAGGAACAGAAAGAAGAGTCGCATTTCTGGTTGCTCCATTGTTGAAATCCAGGCCGTGAAGAAAGATTCTGCCATATCAGACATAAAAACTTTAGGGGTTAATTTTCCAACCTCTTCTCTTACATACTCAAAAAATATAGAAAGGACATATTGATCACTTCTATTAGATATGAGAAAACCACACGGGAACCCCTGTCTCATATCGTCTAGAACAAGAAGTGTGGTCAGTTCGAAACCGTAACTATTCATTCCATGAGTCCCATCGACACAAATACAGTCGCTTCCATACTTCTTCAAGATTTCTCGCTGGGCACTGTTCATGATAATTAATACAAAATCACTTGCCATTAATCCTGGGTGTTTTTCATTCACTGTGTCTTGGGGTTTATAATGCAGAACACATGGGTTATCACTAGAATTTACTTCATTTACCCAAGCTTCAACGCTAGTACCGTCATCACTGTGTCTCACGGACGAGGAAGATAAGTTGAAGCAGTGTTCAATGTTGTACAAGTCTTTCTTTGTTAAGAGGTGAATCCGATCTAGTTTAGAGTCCGAAAGTGAGTCGCGGACCTTGTCTAGTATGGCATCAAACGAAATTTTGTTGGCGATGTCTGTAGCCAAGCTTCTTTTTTCCATTTCTGTTAGACTCAGGTGAGCTACATCATTTTCATGCCCTACGTGTGTTGGTATATAATCAACTCTACGAGTTCCATCCTCAAACTCAAGTACCTGCATACCTGAAGGGCAGTTTCCATTTATTTTGTTGCTTCCTTGAGTTTTAATATGTCTAATCCCTGTACTTTCAGAATAGTAATGTCCCGAACGATGGCACGTATAGTAATGTCTAGCAACATTGTCAGCGCCACGGTGCGAACCACGCTTTTTAACATATTTAGCCAAGGATTTCTTTTCAGTTTCTTCCTTCCACTGTAGAAAATTTTGCAATGTACGAAACTCGTTACGTTCCAGCTTAACGGAAATACAATGTTCTGATTCTAAGTGTTCATGAAAACTTTTCTTCACAGCGGTTGTAAAACTGCACAATGCACACTGTAACCTCTTCTCATTAAGATAAACAACCCCGTGAAATTGCCGTTCATGCTGTTTAAAAACGTACTGGTTATTGAACTGTTTGTCGCAACTTTCACACTTATAAGCATATGTTTTCTTGCTGTTTTTAAGGGGAGCTATATCACCTAATTTGTCTGGATGTACTTTTGACACGTGTTTCCTAAGATTTTTGTTATAATCGTAGCTGTTTCCACATTCCGAACAGATATATGATTTTGGCATTTTAAAAATGATAGTACGAACCGTATAACTTAAGACACGTACATCACCAGTTAAAGATAATTTCTTCTACCGCTACAAACCGCCCGTATAACTTACGACACATATATCACCTGTTAAAGATAATTTCTTCTACCACTACAAACCAGTTAAGAAAGGCGCCAGGTAACACAGAACACACTAAACGCCAGCTGGAATTCCAAAGGGAGACGGGTCATTTACCTCCACCCCCTGGCAAGTGCATTCGATAACTCTCGGGTTTGTTCGGAAGTATTCGGCGTGGTGGAGCCATAGTTAGATCGCAGGGGCTAGACTCTTGTAGAGGAAAGTGGCATGATGAGAGTAGTGTGAGAGAGGAGAAGCTTGACTAGGCATGCGTGTTTATCGTTTGATGTATTTGTTAGTTTTAAGTGGTCAATAGTGTAAAATAAACATGTGTTTTCATCCAATGAGATTTAATTTATTTAGTGAGCTACCAGAGGGGTGTTTTTAGGTCAAATGCAACATTTTTTGGTCCTCCGGGCCGAATACGCAGTGTGCAAACCGTTGGCCTATGTTCAATTGATACGGTACCTTCGTATAGTCTGTTTCATTTTACTCCATATGCATCATTGTTTCATAAAATATTCCTCCTCGTGGGAGTGCAGGTGGACCGAATCCATTTCAGTGTGACTTATGCGATTCTCATTGTGCATTATTAAACCGAGAAATGCTGTAACAGCACGCTGAACCACGAGGTCGGTCCATGCGTAGAACGTCAAGGAAATAATTACGTTGCCGATGTACGCAATGCGAACAACTTAGGAATTTGTAGTGTCAATATTATTCTCAATGTGAAATCGTACGCATCAAAGCAGTTTATGTCAGTGATAAGATGCAAAAGGAAACTTGTGACCGCGCCATCATACAACAGGGCTTCCACCACACTTGCAGCCAGTGGAGCCAACAGTGACAGTACACCGCCAGAAAAAGGAGCAGTGCAGCCAACAGGGATTTCAACTCACGGGTCAGCCACCAGGAGCAGCATCATCGCATCCTCGAGGGGTGAGTGCAGTCTGGTTCACTTATCATTCCTTGTTATTCCTTACTTGTCATTTCCATAATGGAAGAAACTCTAAAGCGCACATTGACGAAGAAAAGGGCTGTTGTGAAATCTCGAGTTACTCGCTTAGAAAACTTTATCAGTAATTTTCAAGGAGAAAACTTAAATGATATCAAGGTGAGGCAGGAGCTTTTACAAAGAAGCATCGAGGAATACTACGATGTTCAGAGTCAACACGAAATACATGACGACGACATTATTCACGATTCTACTAGGGAGGCATTTGAAGAAATTTGTTTAGACATCCAGTCAAAAATTCAAACTCTGTTGTTAAGTAACACTGCCTTGCCTTCCTCTCCTGTAGACAGTTCAACCACAACCAATGGTCACTTACTCAAATCACTTACTATTTCTTTGCCTAAATTTAAGGGTTCTATAGCAGAATTCATGCCATTTCATGACACCTTTGAGTCGCTAATCATCAGTAACGATTCTCTGACTGACATACAACGCTATTATTACTTGCTGTCATGTGTATCAGATGAACCCCATAAATTAATTGAAAACCTTCCAGTAACGCAAGAAAACTTCAAAGTAGCATGGGACTTAATATGTAATCGTTATCTTAACCCAAGGCTTATCTTATATCTTCACGTCAAATTTAAGGATTCTATCGCAGAATTCATGCCCTTTCATGACACCTTTGAGTCGCTAATCGTCAGTAACGATTCTCTGACTGACATTCAACACTATTATTACTTGCTGTCATGTGTATCAGATGAAGTCCATAAATTAATTAGTAAATTAATTGAAAACCTTCCAGTAACGCAAGAAATATTCAAAGTAGCATGGGACTTAATATGTAATCGTTATCACAACCCAAGGCTCATCTTAGATCTTCACGTCAAGGAGCTTCTATCACTTCCAACTGTTTTACATACCGGTACATACATACATACATACATACATACATACATACATACATACATACATACATACATACATACATACATACATACATACATACATTTTTATTCACAATCAGTATCTTACATATCCATACAGAGGTAGTATAAGATACAATGTGAATCCCACATAAGGTAAACTTGTGTGTGGGCTTCAAAAATACAATAGCTAGATTATGTACATCATGGCATCTAGTGAATATCATTTACTCCATTGACATTTTGGTGATATTTAATTAGAGTAATTTTATGAACTGTTTTTCTGTATTTGGTGTAATAGGCCTAAACAAGAAGCTGGAAAGGAGGGGCATGGGTTAAGGAGAAGGTTGGTTTCTTAGTAGAGAGGAATAGTGTGCTAGTTGATTTAAATATTATAATGGAAATTGATAAGTTGATCTACTTTGTAATAATTGTTAATGTGCCATGTGAATAGCCTTTTCTTCAATGTATTCTGATTGCCACTGATCACGTCCACAGGTAATGCATTGTATATCCGTGGTCCTAGACAACTTAGATTTCTTTGTCCAAGTAAAGTGTTCCGGCGTGGTATACTTACTCCAGTTCTGTCTTGCAGCCTAGTGCAAATTTTTGCCTTGTGTTCTTTGCAGAAGAGCTTTAAATTTTTATGCATGTATAGGGTCACTGACTGCACAAATAGCTGCCGTATGTTAAGTACCATGCTTTGCTGGAACAGTTCGTATGTTGGAAACATCAGTGGCTTTTTGTACATGACTTTCAGTATGTAGTTCTGGCATGTATTTACCTGAGCCAAGTGTGAATCAAGTATTCCACCCCAACTGTTAATTCCATATTACAGTTGTGATTGAACTAAGGCAAAGTATACAGACTTCAAGGCTTTTGTTGAAATAACATTTCTAATTCTGTAAAATATATAAATAAGTTTCTGAAGTTTAATGATCAAATTTGATGCATGAAAATTCCATTTCAGATAACTATCTATAATTATCCCTAGGTATGAAACATGTATTGATTTCTGTAAAGTATAACAGTTGCAGCTTTCAGTATTTTTGCAAGTTGGTATGTGAAGTTTTAGTGTTAGATTGTCTGAGGGTTGCATTGTTTTATTATGCGAGAAGCAGAGGAATTTTGTTTTATTTTCATTTAAAGTAAGTAGGTGGTTGTTTAGCCATTTCTGAACTATGACTAGGGTTTCTTGAGCTCTGTTGAAGGTGTCCTCCCAAGTTTCACCCGTGACTGTGACTACCGTGTCATCAGCATATGAGTTAATTTTTGCATTACAGTTTAGCTCACACAGATCATTGATATATAACAGAAAAAGAATTGGTCCTAATACTGTTCCTTGGGGTACTCCGATTTTTACTTGAGCACTTTTACTTAGAGTATCCTTGATTCTTACCTTTTGTATTCTGTTAGAAAGAAAGCTTTAAATTAGATTTTGAGGAATTCCACGAATGCCTACTTTTTCAAGTTTTCTAAGGAGTGTATTGTGATCTATGGTATCAAATGCCTTTGTTAAATCCAAAAATATAGAAATAGTCCTTTTGGAGTTATCAATGGTTTTATACAAATAATCAGTTAAGGTGAATATTGCATCTTGAGCACTAATTTTTGGTCTAAAACCAAACTGATTTGGAGACAATATGTTATACTTATTCAGGTAATTAAGTAATCTGGTTTTAATGCATTTCTCTAGTAATTTTGAAATGTGGGTTGTGAGAGAAATTGGGCGATAATTGTTTAATTCTCTCTTATCGCCTGATTTATGGATTGGGACTATGATAGCAATTTTGAATGGGTCTGGAAATTGTCCTTTCATTAGTGAAAGATTAAAAATATATTGCAGAGGGTGTAGAATATGTGAACTAATTGTTTTAAGTGTTTTACTTGAGATATTGTCATAGCCATTGGCTGAGTCATCTTTTAGTGCAGCTATGTAATTCATTAATTCTGTTTCTGTTTTGGGAAGAAAAAACATTGATTGTGGTTGAGGTATTGCATGAATATCATATGTACATGTGTCATTTGGTTCTTTGCTGCTATTCATTATTTTGTCAGCAAGTTCTAAACCTATACCACTGAAATAATCTACAAATTTGTCTGCAATGATAGTTCGTTGGGTTGTTTCTTGTAAGTCTGTAAGATTTATGCTGTCTATATCTGAATTTCTTTTCTCCTTTCTACATGTTATATCATTTATGTTTTTCCATAGGATTTTAGTATTGTTTGAGCTTGACATAATTTTATTAGAATAGTACTTCTGTTTTGCTACTTTAATGAGCCTGTTTATCCAGTTTCGGTATGTTTTATGTTTCTTAATAGTGTTTGTGATCTCGACATTATTAGAGGACCTCATCTTTTGCTTTACAATTGTCTGGTATAATTTTCCCTTATTCTAATTTACATCAAAGAAAGGACAATAAGTTCCACCTTTTCAATGGTGTTATCTTTCTTTCTGAATTTTGATCTTACATGTCTTGTGTTAGTAGAGTGTTCAGAGATATGTTGAGTTAATAGCTGCATAAAACTACTGGTTGCTTTGTTGACATCATGTTCATTCAGGACAGATTCCCAATTTTCCTTTTTTAAGGCTTTATTTTAAGCTTCATAATCTATTCTGGCATTGTTAATTATTTTTCCTTCCTTTTGTGGTATTTGATGTTTCTGGGTTTGTTTATGTATCAGAAAAATAGGACTGTGATCTGTGATACTAGTATGTAGAACATATGACTCAAAATTGTTATTTCTATGCAATTTAACATGTATGTGATCTATACATGTTTTGGGGTTATCCTTGTTGCAGAGTTGATATATGAAATGAAACCATTAGCACTTAAGGTGTTTATGTATTCATTTTTAATTTTTTGAGCATACTGACCAGTTGGGTTTAAAATGTCTATGTTAATATCTCCTATTATTATATAATGTGTGGCTGCAGGTAGCTGCTGAAGTGTATTTCCTAGTTCTTCTATGAATATCTTTGGGCTTGTGGAGGGTGATCTGTATATAGCAAGTATCAAATAGCTTTCTTTATTATATTGTAAGTTGAGTAGGCTACCATTGGCTGCTTTTAGGGTTTTCGCTGTAGATATTGCAACATTTTGTATGGTTACATGTGTGTATATTTTTAGACTGTCATGTGTAGAATTTTGTGTGGGTATAAAGTACTCATTATATCCTAAAATAGAGAAGGGTATATCCCTAATGAGTTGGGTTTCAGATAATATTATAATGTCTGGTTTATGGTCCAGTTGATTTAACATAACTAGCATGCTATCAAAATTTGTTATCATGCCACTTATATTCAGGTGCATAATTCTCATTCCTGCAGTATAGTGGATTAATTTGTTCAAGTCTTGAGGGGTGTTTACAATGCCTGTGGTGTTATCATCTTGTAAGGTAATCCCTAACTCATGATCTGATTTCATATCCATAGCCTAATGTGTAGTATTACTATTTGTAATTGCTTGGTACACACTTCGAGAGAGAACTTCAATGTAAGTATATTTATGAATCACTTGGCTCAGGTATACATACCCTAACTTGAATCCTCAGTCTCTCAGCTTCGTAGGAGCTGCTGGTAAGTCAGCTGCAGTCTTGATTTGTAGTATGGGGCTGTCCTCATTTTTCCTCATGAAGATCTTCCCATTCTTGGTCCAAGCGAATTTGTAGTTCATGGAGTGTTTCATACTTCTGGCAAGCCAATATAGATTTTGGTTCTGTTTTGTTAGGTGTTCATTTAGATATACAGTTGTGTCCCCACTGACTTAAATATCTGCACAGAGAAGTTTCCCATGTTTTCTTTTCTTGTCCATGATCATGTTTTTCGTTTTACGCGAATAGAATTTTGCAATTATGAGAGGAATCTTCTTCCTTCCGTCCTTATCTGTAGCCGCTGGGAGTCGATGGCAATATTCAATGTCCCGTTCAGGTTGAATTTCCACTCCAACTGCACCAGCAACTTGAGATACGGTACTATCTCATACACATTCTCATCCTTAGAGACTGGTATGCCGGCGATTTCTAAATTATAATTCTTAGAATACTGTTCAAGATCATTGATTTGATCCTTCAAATGATTATTTTGTTCTTTGAGAGCACTATTTTCAGCCTTGCTGTTGTTCACTTCGTTGGTTAAATGGTCTATGAACTTTTTAAGTTCACTGTTTTGCTGTAGCAGTTCATCAAATTTTCTGGACTGAAACTCCAGTGAGCTGCAGACATCTTTCAGGATTTGCTGCATGTTGTGCACAGCTTTACATAGGCTTGTATTGTCCGCTTTGACTTTATTCTGCTGAAAAGAGATTGAAAACGGTTTACACGAAGTTGGGTTATGTTTGCATTGTTTACAATGCCACAAAATTTCTCCCGGATTTGACAGCATTGCCTTAAAAACAGCATTTGAAACACGTGCACAGTTTAAATGGAACGTTTCACTACACTTCCCGTCACACTGTACATAATTCTCGTTCTCCTTGAGCGACACTTTGCAGGAACTGTACATAACATTGCTGGTATTGGGCGCTATGATCGCCCAAAGACCTACGAGTGGTCATAAATCAGCTGTGTAGCAATCTCCATGTGATAGGAGCCTTGAAAATTAAGACCCCCTTGCATGAGATTATCCTATCATACTTGGTACTCCATTGGATAAGCCTAAATCTGCGTAAACATTGGGAGAACTCGACTTCGGAGGACAAATGCCCAAGTTTACAAGACTTAATCCCCTTTCTTGAAACTAACTGCCAGGCTCTAGAAATCGTCTCCTCTCATAAGACCGGAGCAGAGAAGCAAGAAATAGGCAAGGTGAGCGGATCTTCCAAGCCTTCCACCAGGTCATACACCTCCATTCCCTCATCATGTGTACTTTGTGGTGTTTCACATTTTTTCTATCGGTGCTCTAAATTTAAGGATATGTCTGTTAACGACCGTATCAAGTTAATTAGCGGCCACAGGCTCTGTGTCAATTGTTTGAGAGGTGATAACACTGCCAGCAGTTGCACTTGAAGCAGTTGTAGAATGTGTAACCAAAGGCATCACACACTGTTACATTATCAGCAAGACAACCAGAGGTCATCAAATTCGACAAGCTATCCCCCACAACAGCACTCATAATGCTCTTTGAAAGGAGCATTTCAACAACAAGAATTTCTCCTACCAACTGCTGTGGTTCATATTAGCGAGAGTAGTGGTAGAGTTCACGAATGTCGAGCCTTGCTGGACAGTGGTTCTCAATTGAACTTCATGTCGCATGACCTTGCGAACCGACTAGGACTCAAACTAAGTCGCCATTCCATGCCAATCATTGGCATTAGCAATAAGAAAACAGTGGAATCTTCACATGTTTGCCAAGTTTCCATCTTTTCCAGAGTTAGTGACTATGGGAAATCCATTGTTTGCTCTGTGCTAGGACAAATAACTGGTCCACTTCCTACTACTAGAATTGACTGTGATGACTAGAACTTACCTCCGGACATAGTATTAGCAGACTCACGGTTTAACCAACCACACGATATTGATCTTCCGGGAACAAGTGTGTTCTATGATATCTTACTACCCGGGCAGCGCACAAGGGAAGGCTATCCCACTCTTCAAAACACTACTCTTGGCTGGGTACTTGCTGGGTTCATACCCAACCACTTTGTACAGCATCGAAGTGCTACAACAGGCTTTATTTCTAAAGGGTGACATGCTGCAGGCACAGGTTGAGCGCTTCGGGGCACAGGAAGAGGTGAGGACCAATCCACTCAAAAAGGAAGAAAGGGAAAGTGAACAACACTTTCACAGGCACACCACTCGAGAAGAAACGGAACGTTTCGCAGATAAACTGCCCCTTCGTTCCAATCGGAGCAACCTAGGTGATTCACTGGACACTGCTAAGAAACGTTTCCATTACTTGGAAAGAAGACTGGTCAGACAGCTTGCACTGAAGGAGGTATATACTAACTTCATGCAGGAATATCACCAACTGGAACAGATGGAGGAAGTTGAAGCCCCTATTCAAAGTCAAGGATTCTACTACTTGTCCCACCATGCTGTTGTAAAGAAAAATAGCACGACGAAGAAGGTTAGGATAGTTTTTGATGCGTCGTCTAAAATTGCATCAGTATCTCTTAATGACATTATGATGGTCGGACCCACAGTGCAACAAGATCTGTTCTCCATTGTACTTCGGTTTCGTACCCACAAGTACGTCATAACTGCAGATATCGAGAAAATGTATCGCCAGATCAGCGTCCATCCTCAAGACTGCGATTTACAGAGAATTTTTTGGCGCAGCTCACCCCATCAACCGCTGAAAACCTACAGGCTCACAACGGTGACCTATGGCATAGCAGCAGCTCCATTCTTAGCAACCAGATGTCTGATTCAGTTGGCAAGGGAAGAACAACGAAGATTTCCACGAACCTGTGGAGTTGTGAAATGTGATTTGTATGTTGATGACCTGCTGACTGGAACCAACTCCATCCAAGATGCCCAGGAGTTACAGGCGGTACTGACTTCCCTTCTAGACACAGCAGGATTTAGAACTAGGAAATGGCGTGCTAATCACCCTGACATATTGGCATCCATTCCTTCAGAATTGCAAGAAAATCAGGTCCCTTGTAATTTAAATTTTGGAGATATAGTGAAGACACTTGGCATTTCTGGCACCCTGTCGAAGACATATTCAAGTTCGGAGTTACATCAACTAAGGATGCCCCTCCACAGTGGCCTAAACGCACTATTCTGGCTGCTGTAGCAGCCATATTTGATCCTCTGGGACTACTTGGTCCAGTTATTGTACGATTCATCCAAACACTTTGGCAACAACAGGTAGACTGGGATGAATCCCTCCGCAAAAAATTGAAATGCCATGGATGAACACCCATAAACACCTATCTGCACTGAGCAACATCCTCATACCAAGGAGAGTCACATGAAACGGAGCAATGGTTCGCCTGGAGCTACATGGTTTCTCGGACGCATCGGAGAAAGCGTATGGTGCCTGTATTTTTCTGCGGTGCATTAACATCAATGGTGATGTTTCCGTCTCTCTGTTGACTGCTAAGTCGAGAGTGGCACCTCTAAAGCAAATCTCGTTACCTCGGTTGGAACTATGTGGTGCTGTACTATTGAGCCGATTGATGAATAAGGTGTTTGTAGCTATCAACATGGGGATTGATGCTCGATATTACTGGACGGACTCTACGATAGTTCTAGCTTGGATAGCAGGTTCACCCAATTCTTGGAAGACGTTTGTGGCTAACAGGGTGTCAGAAATACAGGACTTGTCAAGAGTAGAGGACTGGAAACACATTCCCCCACAAGACAAACCCGCGGACTGTATTTCAAGAGGAATTGAACCACAGGAACTTGAGACAATGCTGCCATGGTGGGCGGGACCTCGTTGGCTTCAGAATCATCCATCAACTTGGCCAGTCTTAAAGGAAACAATCTCTAACATACCAGAAGAGCGAGCGCCAGTTATGTGCCTCGTGACAATTGACCATGACCTGGACAACTACCTTAGACGCTTTTCCAGTTGCTCTAGACTGCAACTGCCTATCTGCTTAGATTTCTTCAAAATCTTCAAAGTTATGTTACTGAGAGGCGTCATGGACCATTGACCACGGCTGAGTTACGTGATTCCGTGAAGGTTGTCGTTGGCTTGTCGCAACGTTTCATATCTGCTCAAGAACTACACAGCCTGCAACAGGGGAAGACGATTCCATCCGAAAGCAAACTTTTGGCGCTCCATCCTCTTCTTGACAGCGACAATTTGATTAAGGTGGGCGGTAGACTTGAAAACTCTTCAGCCCCCTATGACCAGAAACATCCCCTCATACTGTATCCCAAACACCATATCACCAAACTCATCATTCTGCATGAACAGTGGTGGTGGTGATTACCCCCAGCAAGGGTTAATTCCAGTAGACCATTTTCCAACTGTGGAGTTGACTATGGAGGTCCCTTGTATGTCAAGCATGGTACCCTTAGGAGCAGGATACGAACCAAATGTTACATTGCCCTCTTCGTGTGTATGGCCACGAAAGCAGTTCATCACGAGCTTGTTAGCAGTCTATCTACTGAGACATTCATTGCAGCTCTGTTGAGGTTCATCTCACGACGTGGACGATGCAGCAAGATCTTTAGTGATAACGGAACCTGCTTCGTTGGAGCAATGAGAAAGATGAAGGAGTTGCAGTACCTGATGAGGTCCCGCAGTCATCAGTCTGCTGTTAAGGAGTTTGCTTCTAACGAAGGTATTGAGTGGCACTTCATTCTATCTCACACTCCCCATTTTGGAGGTCTTTGGAAAGCAGGAATCAAGTCAGTGAAAAATAAACTGAAAAGGGTCGCCGGAGACACACTTCTCTCCTTTGAAGAAATGTACACCCTTTTAACTCAGATTGAAGCGTGCTTAAATTCCCTACCAATAACCCCCTTACCCAATCATCCTGATGAATTTTTCTTCCTGACTCCTGGACACTTTTTGATTGGAGAATCACTCTTACCCTTCCCTGAACCAGACTGTCTTACTACTTCAATTTCATATGTATCCAGATGGCAGCTAGTTCAGCGCTGTCGACAGCAAATATGGAAGCGATGGTCATGTGACTACCTCTCTCAATTACAGCAACGAACCAAATGACACAACCCCAAGACCAATATCCAGACGGGAACACTTGTCCTTATCAAGGACGACAATCTTCCACCTCTTGTGGCAGACTGGCATCATAGAGGAGGTTCAACCTATCTATGGCCGTGTAGTGGTGTGGTGGTGATTATTGTTTTAAGAGGAAGTACAGCTAGGCAACCATCCTCTATATAACACTAATCAGAGAGAAAAATGGAAGGGGTCCGACACTTCGAAAAATGAAGATATCGGCCAAGGGAAGACAAGGGCCACGAAGGGCGTGAAAATGAAAGACTCCCTAGCCCTCGCAAACCTAATAGCGTCGGGGTCGGAAAAGAACAAGTGTTGACCAAGGGAGGTCGGATAGGATAGATGAAAGTGAGGAGCCTGGCACAAGTAAATGGAAGAAATGCCAGGACTCAGCTAAGGGCCCCGTGGTCGCCAACCCACGCTCCAAAGTTCAGAGCCCTGGGGCCCCTTTTAGTCGCCTCTGTGTAGTGGTGTGTTTCTTCTGCTATTGACTCATATGTCCATGTATCTTTTGTTATACCACGGCATCAGATGACTGAACTGTGCAGAGTTTACAGTGCGATTGTTTTCCTTTTTTGATTTGGTGACTTACAATGTACATACTCATTTCTGTGTCAATTTGTTCACTCATTTGTAATTTGTAGTCCAAATTAGGTGGGCGGCATGTTTAGTTGCATAGTTCCGTTTAGCTCACTTGACGACTTGTGGAACAGTGGCAGCATTTGTCAAGAACGCTGAGAGGAAAGTGGCATGATGAGAGTAGTGTGAGAGAGGAGAAGCTCGACTAGGCATGTGTGTTTTCCGCTTGATGTACTTGTTAGTTTTAAGTGGCCAATAATGTAAAATAAACTTGTGTTTTCGTCCAGTGAGATTTAATTTATTTAGTGAGCTAACAGAAAGGTGTTGTTTAGATCAAATGCAACAAAGAACCTAAAAACTGCAAGCCACTTGCCTGAAGCTTTCTTAGCACGTTTCGGATATTTTTCAGTAAATGTATCAAATTTGTCTTTTTTTCCGCAATGCTGTCATTTATTAACTGGAAATATAAACATGCCAGGCGATTCATCGACGAATAAAAGTGCATTGTTTGAGTTCACAGCCAATCATTTTCCCCCCACGGTAGACCACTGTAGTATTTTTCTATACAGACATTCATAACATATACATAGGAGTGTTCATAAAACACTGATATTCATTCGTTTCTCTGGCTCCAAAGGACAGCCCTTTTATGGTGATTCCGTCGACGCTATATGACCTTTGGAAGAAGGGGATCACTGGCTCATATACCGTATATTTCACTTTTCTCTGTCGACCCCCTCACGTTGCAAGCTAGTCTTCAAATCAAAGAGTAGGATCTATTATCTCAACTGAACTTAAGTTTCGTTTAATGGCGATTATGTCTATGCGACGATTGCTATTACCATCTGCTACGCAATGGACTTCCTCATAGACCTCAAGTTTCTTGGATTGCAGACTGTTAGCTCTCATGGCTCTGACAGAGTTGTGTCATTTGATGCGTAGTAATTCCCCTAAGCAAATTTTCCGAACACGTAAGGGAGGACTTCATACGCACTAAAGGATCTGCAGTGAGCTGTGCTCGTGGAATGTCCAGGAAGGTAGCCTACTGGATTGACCATTGGCGTAATTTTTAACATGTCTCGCAATTCCGAGCTTGCGAGTCCAGAATGGTTCATTACCCAAGAGCTAGCGATGGCAATTGCGCAAAAAAATGGAACAGCTCTCCCTTTATGAGGCCTCAAATTCTCTGTCTTGAAGAATATATCTATTTTTTCTTACTGTGACTGATCTGTCTTCACTATTAATTTGGAGTTCATTAAATCAACGAGTTTTTAAAGCGTGGTAGTCTCGAACAGCATTCACATGCAGATTATTTCTATAATTTATTTTTTGTGTAACAGGAATAATATAGACTAAATAAATAGTAGGAATTGCTGGAATGGTTTTAGTACCGGTATTACTCTGTCAAAGAACGTTGATACAAATCATATTCCTGAAATCCCTATCACAAAGGAGGAACGAAGGTCCCCTTATAGGAAAACCGTGTTATTTTTTGAAACTTGTTAGTATAAGTCATTGCCAGTATCGTAGCCAGGATCGGCCGATAGTGGTAAGGGGATGAGGTTACAGTTAAAACATGATAGAACATGATGGAGCTACTTGCAAGGACACTGATACAAGCGAATTATGTTGATATTCAGACTGCAGTACACTACAAATTCTTATATTAAAATACATAACAAGAACAATAGATCAAGGTCAACAGTTTTACAGCGATTGGTATGTTCAGTTTACAATCTAAATCCAATTTTTGAGGCTTCTTAGAAAATATATTCGGCAGATCTGTTGGTTTTGCAATTATGTCTCTGAATGATTTAGTTTATTGTCAGTTTTTCTTTATTTTTGTAAAATTTGCAAGGGGGTCCAACCCCCAGTAATCCCTCTTTGGCTACGCCCCTGGTCATTGCTAACATAAGCCTAGCTACAACATGATTTTTATTTTCTCTCCTCAGTTATCTAATATAAGTTAAATTCCGTGAACTACGGAGGAATGTTTTGCGAAAAGTTATAGATGAAGAAGCACATACTTCACTGAAGTCTTTATTTGCAATTCCCTCATGGTAAATACATACTTCTGATGTATTTGTTTTAATATATCATGAATACAAAAAAATGCGTTGTCAACTGCATCAGATGAAGTTTGCGGGATAGGAATTTCGGGTAGTTGAACATTTTGCATGTAATCAGAACTAATAGAGAACACATGAGGATACTCTCTTCTGTGAGCCCATCTGTAGTGTACTATAACTCCGCAGCAGGATATTTTTGGTGGCAACACGTAAGTGAGGGCTTTGCAGGTATAACAGTGTGATATGCTACAAGAGTCTCAGTCAGTGACAGCGTGTTACATTCTAACTCCAGGCTCTGTTTCTAACGCGCTGGTGCATCTGACTGGAGTTTATAAAGCATAACACTTTGAAACTACTCACCCACACAGCGAAACTGAGAAGTTTATTTCCAAAAAGTACCAAACTCAAAAGTAAAAGTTTACAGGAGAGAGGAAAAACGCTCAGAGTATAAAATTTGGAGTGAAAATTTATTTTATCACCTTTATTATAATAAGATAGAATAAATGCATTACTATACAAATATATGGGGGGGGGGGGAAATATCAGTACAGTTATTTTGGAACTGTTCCAGACTTTGAACTGTTCTTAAGATGAACAGTACGCCGCAGCATACTGTTCCGAAATACAGTAAGTGTTCCAGCGGGATTGTTCTAGCAACATCCTGTTCCGATATAACTGTGTTCCCTTATCCGTAATGCCTGCGCTCCAGCGGGATTAGTCTAGCAATATCCTGTTCCGATATAACAGTGTTCCATTAACTGTATCGACTGCATTCCAGCGGGATTAGTCTATCGATGTTCTGTTCCGATATAGGAGTGTTCCGTATCGCCTGCGCTCCAGCGGAATTAGTATATCAATATCCTATTCCTAAATAACAGTGTTCCGTATCGCCTGCAGTCCAGCGGGATTAGTCTAGCAACATCCTATTCCTAAATAACAGTGTTCCGTATCGCCTGCAGTCCAGCGGGATTAGTCTAGCAACATCCTGTTCCGATATAACAGTGTTCCGTATCGCCTGAAGTCCAGCGAGATTAGTCTAGCAACATCCTGTTCCGATATAACAGTGTTCCTTATCGCCTGCAGTCCAGCGGGATTAGTCTAGCAACATCCTATTCCTAAATGACAGTGTTCCGTATCGCCTGCAGTCCAGCGGGATTAGACTAGCAACATCCTGTTCCAAAATAGCAGTGTTCCGTATCACCTGCAGTCCAGCGGAAATAGTCTATCAATGTCCCGTTCCGATATAACAGTGTTCCGTATCGCCTGCAGTCCAGCGGGATTAGTCTAGCAACATCCTGTTCCGATATAACAGTGTTCCGTATCGCCTGCAGTCCAGCGGGATTAGTCTAGCAACATCCTGTTCCGAAATAACAGTGTTCCGTATCGCTTGCAGTCCAGCGAGATTAGTCTAGCAACATCATGTTCCGATATAACAGTGTTCCGTATCGCCTGCAGTTCAGCGGGATTAATCTATCAATATCCCGTTCCGATATAATACTGTTCCATATCACCTGAAGTCCAGCGGGATTAGTCTAGCAACATCCTGTTCCGATATAACAGTGTTCCGTATCGCCTGCAGTGCAGCGGAATTAGTCTATCAATATCCCGTTCCGATATAACAGTGCTCCGTATCGCCTGCAGTCCAGCGGGATTAGACTAGCAACATCCTGTTCCAAAATAGCAGTGTTCCGTATTACCTGCAGTCCAGCGGAAATAGTCTATCAGTGTCCCGTTCCGATATAACAGTGTTCCATATCGCCTGCAGTCCAGCGGTATTAGTTCAGCAACATCCTGTTCCAAAATAGCAGTGTTCCGTATCACCTGCAGTCCAGCGGAAATAGTCTATCAATGTCCCGTTTCGATATAACAGTGTTCCGTATCGCCTGCAGTCCAGCGGGATTAGTCTAGCAACATCCTGTTCCGATATAACAGTGTTCCGTATCGCCTGCAGTCCAGCGGGATTAGTCTAGCAACATCCTGTTCCGATATAACAGTGTTCCTTATCGCCTGCAGTGCAGCGGGATTAGTCTATCAGTATCCCGTTCCGATATAACAGTGTTCCTTATCGCCTGCAGTCCAGCGGGATTAGTCTAGCAACATCCTATTCCTAAATGACAGTGTTCCGTATCGCCTGCAGTCCAGCGGGATTAGACTAGCAACATCCTGTTCCAAAATAGCAGTGTTCCGTATCACCTGCAGTCCAGCGGAAATAGTCTATCAATGTCCCGTTCCGATATAACAGTGTTCCGTATCGCCTGCAGTCCAGCGGGATTAGTCTGTCAATATCCCGTTCCGATATAACAGTGTTCCGTATCGCCTGCAGTGCAGCGGGATTAGTCTATCAATATCCCGTTCCGATATAACAGTGTTCCGTATCGCCTGCAGTCCAGTGGGATTAGTCTATCGATATCCCGTTCCGATATAACAGTGTTCCATATCGCCTGCAGTCCAGCGGTATTAGTCTAGCAACATCCTATTTCGAAATAACAGTGTTCCGTTTCGCCTGCAGTCCAGCAGGATTAATCTAGCAACATCCTGTTCCGATATAACAGTGTTCCGTATCGCCTGCAGTCCAGCGGGATTAGTCTATCAATATCCCGTTCCGATATAACAGTGTTCCGTATCGCCTGCAGTTCAGCGGGATTAGTCTATCAATATCCTGTTCCGATATAACAGTGTTCCGTATCGCCTGCAGACCAGAGGGATTAGTCTAGCAACATCCTGTTCCGATATAACAGTGTTCCTTCTCGCCTGCAGTCCAGCGGGATTTGTCTAGCAACATCCTGTTCCGATATAACAGTGTTTCGTATCGCCTGCAATCCAGTGGGTTTAGTCTATCGATATCCCGTTCCGATATAACAGTGTTCCATATCGCCTGCAGTCCAGCGGGATTAGTCTAGCAACATTCTATTCCGAAATAATAGTGTTCCGTATCGCCTGCAGTCCAGCAGGATTAGTCTGGCAACATCCTGTTCTGATGTAACAGTGTTCCGTATCGCCTGCAGTCCAGCGGGATTAGTCGATCAATATCCCGTTCCGTTGTAACAGTGTTCCGTATCGCCTGCAGTTCAGCGGGATTAGTCTAGCAACGCCACGATCTAGGTGCTTGAGAACCTCACAACCACTGTTGGTTGGCTGACTGTTTGGACGCCAGGAGAATGTGAGTGAGTGCTAGTTCTCTCCACCGGTTTCGATATTATTTGAAACTACAGTAGTCATTGGGTGCAATGAAGAGCAGGGACCAGGGAAGGGAATCCGCAAAATATGAATACGAAAGAGGCGCGCGTCTTAGTCCGTAATCAGATAGACAGCGAATTAGCGATAAGTATCCATGACATGACACCGAATATTAATATTTGTTCATGTTTAATTCTCCCTGCGTTTAATCACGCACACTCTCAATTACCGTACGACTTTTTTTATGTCATCGCCATAAGACTTTTCTGTGTCGGTGCAACGTAAAGCGGATTGTAAAAAAAATACTTCATCGCGTTTTAGCAGCTTGTGTTGTGATAGCTGCAGTAATTTGTTATTGAGATGTATTAGAATATATTCTAATAAGTATTTTCAGTTTTTAAGTACCGTCAGACGAGTAAATGTAATTATCGGATATGTGAAAGGCTTATGTCATTCACTGCTGTTCATAGCACACAATGACTACTGAAGTTTCAAAGAATATCAATGGCCACAAGTGCAGCTTCACCTAGCAAGTCTCTAAGTCATCATGTCATCAGCTCTGAATTCCTGCATCCTACTCTCATTGCTCCTAGTACCCTCTGGAAGTATATATCAGTTTACCTTGTTTAGGGTAAACTACCCTAAAAATCATCCAGTTAAATAAAGCATGAAACACGCAGTGGAGGAAACAATTTTCGAATTAGAATACACGAGCACGTGGTTTGTTCATATTTTCTCTAATTACCCTACCTCCTAAACCCTGAAATGTTATTTTTGAACTGTTATTTGGAACATAGTATTTTTCCGGAACAGGAACAAGTGGATCCGCTCCATGAAAAGAACAACTTCATCCATCTCTAATACAAAGTATTAATGTTAAAACGTTTACAGTATGCAAAGAAAAAGGATGAATTTAATACTTTCTGGGACTGAAACTATAAATACTTCCATCCGAAAGTCACAAATTTCACTGCAGTTTTCAGAAAACTGACTATTTGAATACCCAATAATCAAAATTGTGGTATATACAGTGAAGGCACATATTAGTTAAATAATATTAAATGAAATCATCGAACACAACAATTTAAATTAAAGGAAGTGTTCTGTTTCTAATGGTCACATGCCCCAGATATGGCTCCTTCTTGGCTGCATGGCTACGTATATTTTGTCCAATTCACCCCATGGTATTTTGATACCGGTACCTATTTGCATGGAACGTGATTTTCAATGCCCTGTTTGACACGAATTTGGGCCAAATCAACTATTTATCTTTCTTCCACGTTATGGTGCTTCCTACCAACGCATGTTTCCCATCATCATCATCATGAAAATCCTTTCAGTCATTCGACTGGGTCAGGAATGGAGTGAATGAAGCCCCGATCTAGCGGCGAGAATAGGAATTACGCCGGCTGCCGAAGCCTGTCGCACTCCTCTGGGGCAAAGATTAATGAATGAAAGATGAAATGAAATAATATTGGAGAGTGTTGCTGGAATGAAATATAACAGGGAAAACCGGAGTACCCGGAGAAATACCTGTCCCGCCTCCGCTTCGTCCAGCACAAATCTCACATGGAATGACCGGGATTTGAATCACAGAACCCAGCGGTGTGAGGCCCGCGAGCTGCCCCCTGAACCACGGAGGCTCTATCATCATCATCATCATCATCATCATCATTTTTGGTACCTTTTGGAAATAAGCTTGTCTACTGTGCTTAACTCAGTTTTCCTTTTGTTAACATGTATCGATTATGTAAGAATGTAGCAACGACAGCTATACATACCACCACCTTGGCCAGACTCCTCCCTTTCTAGTTCTTTGTCAGCATCATCCAGTATGTCCTGGAACAAAACGCTGAAATATGTAAATTCCTTACTCTCAGTCATATAGAGGAGGTTTACAAATCCAATGCATGAGTACTATAATGGTAAAACATTCGTCTGGTGGGGGGGGGGGGGTGAGCCATATCCTCTCAACCCCTCCAGATACTTGAATAATTTTAAAATGATTTCTGGTAGAATTCCAGCCAATATCGACCATACATGATGAAATGTGAGGGAATACTTAGAGACCGGATGTTGAGACGAAATACAGATTTACCACTAGTACTGTACTTCACTGCTTTTGCTGGCAGGACCTAGTGTTTACAGTGCACTATGTCTTCTGGTATAGGCTAGAGCAATCTTGTTACTTTCATAGATCTGTCTCTGTCTTATCCTTGGCTTTGACAATATGAAACTGACTGAGGGATGAGCGATGCTAGTAATGCAAATCCTTATGCAGCCAGTCCCTGCTATGAATGGTGTGAAAATATTGCTCATAGGGTCGGTTGGTGTATGCATTTCAGTGGGCTTGGCAGACTGATATGTAATAGCAACTCTGGCTCGGTGAGGAAAGCAACGGGAAACTACCTCACTCCTCATTTCCCTAGTACACCTCTTCAGTGATGCCTAGGCCATCTATGACAGCTGATGGCAGAGTTGTTGAGGATCCCACCAGCGGCATCGCTGACGGACTGAACATACATACTGTACCAGGCAGGCATAGGCCCTGGCACATACGAGTTATAAATTTTATTTTTGAGCATACAATTAAGTACCGATGCATAAACAGCTGTGTGAGAGAATGTTCTCGTCTCATTGTACTGCACGAAGGGGGAACGCAAGTCGAGCGAGGTCAAGTGACGTCACCGCTGCCTGTAGCTTACCTCCCCTTCGGAACTTTCTCGATTATTTTATGAACTTTGTAACGCCTGGACCGATAAACACGAGACCAACGGTGAATTGTAGCTAATATTCTGGAAGTAAAATCCTGCAAATTTGAAATCAATCCGTCCAGTGGTTTACGAAATATGATAATTTAAAGTTGGAAAGGAATTCTCGCCCCTTCATCACCTGATTTCGAGCGCTGCTGGCAAGACTTGTATAAATAGGTCACTAGGCCAAGGCCATAACCAGTGTGCAGAGAGTACAGTGTGCAGTGTACAGTGTGTGCAGTAAGTGTGCCGTAAGGACAGTATGTTCCGTCGCGACTCGCGAGGACATAGTCGTGGCCACACTCGAACGCTGTTGAAATGGTACATCAACGTCGTACGTAAAGTTTCTGCCGCGCCGCGACGACGGAAATATTCTAGATATTTCTCCGACTGAATTGTCGTAATATATTACTTGTAAATTTGTTAACCGAGTGAAGCTATAATTGGAAGTGAGAATTGAAGTGTCCAATATTTTACTGATCAGTATACGACATCGCGAACTTTACCAATTTCACGTAATTCTGAACTGTGATAATAATCTAAGTCATTGCGTGTGGTGAACTGAAACCCTAATTTAAGACCATTTCTATCAATCTAAGACATATTTCTCTTACGATAATATAACAGTGAACTGTATAAGACATTATTTCACTCGACATTCGTCCCATAACAGGGCTAGAAGTAACTATTTTTCTTGTGCACTTTCTCGATTTTTCGATCACCACTGTGATAAACCAAGTAAACATTAAGGACTTTTTATGACTATATTAAGTAGTACAGACTAGTGTGGTGTAAATCCAGCCATAAAATCGCCTTAATCTGTGAATAATATTATTTCAGAGACTGTGGTAGAGACTGTTATAAATCACATTTTTCAAGTGCTTATGGACGGTGTTCATTACTTTTACAGTCGAATCTCAGACATAATTATTGACAATTATGAACTGTGTTAAATCTCAAACCCATGAACTGTGTATATAAAAACTGTGTTTTTCGTAGCATGGACTGTGAATGCTAATTCAACACCGTAAAATCATTATAAGAATAGAACTGTACATTACAACTTATGTCGGTGTGTAGTATTAATATCCGTGATATTTATGAATTCAATAGTGCCAATTGAACTTTCCGTGTTCCGACATTACCTCCAAAAACAACGGAAATCTTGGCAAAGTGCTACGAGATCCTGCTACATCGAACGTCGCTTCCAACGAGGGATTTACGTGGTTTCTTCAGTTATGGTACCCATCGAGGAACGTCGACGAGGGAGATTGACGTGGTATCTTCACTGAACGCCGCCGGTGCTGAGTTCGAGCCTTGGCCGCACTCTGCGGAATGTTCCAGAGACCAAGTCGCCGTACAGCACAACTCCAACACTTGTAAGCAGATCTTCTCGTATTCTGAGTGAGTAATCCAACTGACTGACTTTTTACAAAGCACTTAGTTCATTACAGTGCTCTAACAAGTGTTTCGTATGAATATCAACTCGTAACTTATCATCATTTAAAAGAAATTCATATTTTGCTTTTAAACTATAAAGATCTTTTCAAATTCACTAATTAATTGAATTCACTTTACCTAAATGAACTTTAGGATATACAAGTGCTCTATTCATTTCATTTTTCAATTCAAACGAACTGTAGAGACATACAGCAAGTGATCAAATATTTGATTTAATTTATCAAACTTTTCATGACAGTGTGTGTTCATTTTATGCTCTAAAAATTAGAAAGACTGTAGGTCAGCACCATAAGTGATGTACTGGATAATATTCAAGGTGCTAAGTGATATTTTGTGTTTGCATTTAAATTAGATGAACTGTAGGTTGTACATGATCTATGAAAGAGTAATAATTATTTTGGACATCCTCAAGCAAATAGACGTCACAGAAGATCGTAACATAAATCTTTTATTTTGCACTTTTTGGCAAATATTAGCTAGAAATTTGAGTTTGCAATTCCAATTGCAGGGTGATATTTCTGTGGATATTGTTAATAAACTCTTTCAAAAAGATTTACCATCTATTATTCGCCCTGCGATATATCCGTCTCTGTACCTGCTCCAAAATCAACCGAACACTACCTGCGATCCTTCCCATGCTCTAGCCCCACAATCATTTCCCGGTACAATACATACATACTGTACTTCAAGTATTAAGTGGAACGTTTTGTTTTGGAAATTGAACGTTCAACTTTCCGTGCAATTCTTGCTGGTTTTTAATACAGGAAGCGCTTCCAATTTGATTGCTGAATTTAAAACTATCCGGTTGCCCTCCATTTTCAAAATACGAGTATGTAGGTGGTGGTGCTGGTTAGAAGTGAGGTGATTCTTATTTCAAGATTATCACCCCATCGTAAGTATATACTACGAAAGGGAGAAAAAATGATGCTATGATCTTTCTAGGAGTAAAGCTTTTGGCTTTAAAAAGAAAAAGCTTAAAGTGGTTGGTTGGTAGTTTATGGTGATTTCTTCTTTAAATTCTGGTAGTTTGACGTCACACGAACTCTGGTACGATTTGGACAACGATGGAATAAGAGTGGGCCATGACTGGGAAGGAAGGAAGGAAGGAAGGAAGGAAGGAAATGCCTGTTCTCTGTTAGAAACTGAAGGGTTTCTTGAAAAAAATCAAGAATTACAAAAATAATGAGTTAGAATAGGAATAACAGGATGCATATCTCCCAATGTGCACAACATATTCTACAAAATCAGCCATAGTCACCAAGTTACAGCGGCATGGAATATTGGTTCTTCAGTAAAAACGACCAATAGGCCTATCAGATGGGTTTCCAGCAAGAATAATGATAGTCAAATGACAATGGTTGCCTTTGCTAGCAAGCCACAACATTTTCCACCATCTTGTGTTTGGGCTATTAGTTGTTACTAACTTTCCATTGATTGAGAAGAAAAATTGAAACTACTTCATCAGAAGTACCAAATGAGTGAAATGAAATAATAAATCAAATTAGTCTAATCAATCAGTCTGATCTGCATTTAGGGCAGTCGCCCAGGTGGCAGATTCCCTATCTGTTGTTTTCCTAGCCTCATCTTAAACGATTGCAAAGAAATTGGAAATTTATTGAACATCTCCCTTGGTAAGTTATTCCAATCCCTAACTCCCCCTCCCATAAACGAATATTTAACCCAATTTGTCCCCTTGAAATCCAGCTTTATTTCCATATTGTGATCTCTCCTACTTTTAAAGACACCACTCAAACTCATTCCTCTACTGATGTCATTCCACGCCTTCTCTCCACCGACAGCACGGAACATACCACTTAGTCGAGCAACTCGTCTTCTTTCTCCCAAGTCTTCCCAAACCAAACTTTGCAACATGTTAGTAACGCTACTCTTTTGTCGGAAATCGCCCAGAACAAATCGAGCTGCTTTTCTTTGGATTTTTCCATTTCATGAATCAAGTAATTCTGGTGAGGGTCGCATACACTGGAACCTACTCTAGTTGGGGTCCTACCAGAGACTTATATTTCTTCTTCTTTATATCGTTACTACAACCCCTAAATACCCTTATAACCTGATTACCCAAATTAATATCTTTCCTTATATTAACACCCAGGTACTTACAATGATCCCCAAAAGGAACTTTTACCCCATTCACGCAGTAATTAAAACTGAGAGGACTTTTCCTACTTGTGAAATTCATAACCAGACTTTTAACCCCGTTTATCATCATACCGTTGCCTACTGTCCATCTCACAACATTATCGAGGTCATTTTGCAGTTTCTCACAATCTTGCAACTTATGTATTACTCTGTGCATAATAACATCATCTGCAAACAGCCTTATCTCTGATTCCACTTCTTTACACATTTCATTGATATATATAGGAAAACATAAAGGTCCAATAATACTGTTTTGAGGAATTCCCCTCTTAATTATTACAGGTTCAGATTAAGCTTCGCCTACTCCAATTCTCTGAGTTCTATTTTCTAGATATATAGCAACCCATTCAGTCACTATTTTTTCTAGTCCAATTGCACTCATTTTTTCCAGTAGTCTCCCGTGATCTACCCTATCAAATGTCTTAGATAGGTCAATCGCAATACAGACCATTTGACCTCCTGAATCCAGAATATCTGCTATATCTTACTGAATTCCTACAAGTTGAGCTTCAGTGGAATAACTTTTCCTAAACACAAACTACCTAATATGAAACCAGTTAATTTGGCAAACATGTCTAATATAATCTGAAAGAATGCTTTCCCAAATCTTACATGTAATGCATGTCAAACTGACAGGCCTGTAAAGCTTTATGTCTATCACCCTTTCCTTTATACACAGGGGCTAATATAGCAACTCACCATTCATTTGGTATAGCGCCTTCATGCAAACAATTTATTTATTTATTTATTTATTTATTTATTTATTTATTTATTTATTTATTTATTTATTTATTTATTTATTTATTTATTTATTTATTTATTTATTTATTTATTCCTGACTTATATTTGTGGCGAAGTTAGGGCTCACGGCCCTCTCTTACACTTAACCACTATAAACAATAAAATTTAAAAATGTAAACATAAAAGTAAGACATAGAAATTCTAAAAGGAAATAATACTACGGACAGATAATTCTAAGACTAAGTTAGGCCTACATATCAGTACGACAATTAGAGTGACAATAATAATAATAATAATAATAATAATAATAATAATAATAATAATAATAATACTTGAACCAACGGGAGGCGAGAAGGCTGCCCAGAAAACTCGCCTACAAAAATATCGGAAAGCCTACGGTAGGGTTCACAACATATACAATAAAAAGTGCTTGTCCCGCCATGCAAAGATCAGACACTATAATACAGTAATCAAGCCCGAAGTCTTATATGCCAGTGAGACCCTTACACTAAATGGGAAAGGTGACCTAGAAAACATTTTAAAAGAAGAAAGAAAAATCCTGAGGAAAATTCTCGGCCCCGAAAGACAGAAGATGGATATAGACTGAGGTCACGCAAAGTGACAGAAGAGCTTTCCAACATTGCAGCAGACATCCGCAAAAGACGTCTGAAATTTTATGGGCACGTTCGCAGACTGCCGGCAAGTAGACTGACACACAAGATTCTCTCCTACATAGAACATCTAAAAAATATTCCATGGGTACTGGAAGTGAAGAAGGATCTGGAAAAAGCCCATATGGACTCAACTGACACCGCGGACAGAAACCTCTACAGGAAAAACATTAATGGATGGAAAGTGCAACCAAAGAACGAAGTGAAAAAGAAGACTGGAGCAAAGTGGACAGAAGAACGAAAAAGGATCCACGGAGAAAGGATGAGAGCTGTTTGGCAACTCAGAAAACAGAATCGTTAGAGCTTTGTGTGATCCATTGGGTCCATACGCAAATAATAATAATAATAATAATAATAATAATAATAATAATAATAATAATAATAATAATAATAATAATAATAATAATAATTTAAGAAAACCCATTCACACAACATACACACAATGACTCACACAATTCAGTTTTATGTTCTCAGGAAAAACTTTTGGCAGGCAGATTTGAATTTATGAGAGGAAGTAAGGTGCCAATGTCCACTGGGAATGTATTCCACAGTCTCGATGCAGTAACTAAAAAAGACTGATTGTAGGAATTCGTTCGACTTAGTGGAATTTCAAGTAGGGAACCAGAACGGGTACTAATTTCATGGAATGAGGAAAGGAAACGAAAATTAGAAGAGAGGTAAGTAGTGTTCGTCGAGAGCACTTGGTAAACAAGTGTCATTAGGTGAAAATTCCTTCGTTCATTTATGCGTAGCCATCCCAATGTTTTGAAATATGGTATAACATGAGCGTCATGTCGCAGTTGGAAGGCATATCGTATGCATGAGTTTTGTGCTCGCTGAAGTCTCAAAGCTTGTTCAGCATTTAGATTGACTTGTACCGTATCACAGTAGTCTAAAATTGGGAATAGTAGTACTTGGATTAATTTTAATTTAAGTTTTTGAGGAAAAGAATTCTTGTGGCGTTTCAGGGGATATAGAGCTGCATGAACCTTTCTACATACATTTGTTACATGTTCATTCCAGGTCAGATTCTCATTGATGGAGATTTCAAGATTAGTTACATTTTTAAGGTTCGGTACAGCAATGTCATTGATTTTGATTGGAAGAGGATTGATATTGCTTATTACATGTAATAATTTAGAGTTTCCTATGATAATACTTCGTGTTTTACGAGGATTTAGGATTAAGTGGTTGTTTTTTAGCATAGGCGGTAAGCCTTTCAATATCCGAATTAATATGCTGAACTGTTTCATGTAAATTGTTTGTAGTGGTGTGTTTGTATATCTGCATATCATCAGCATATAAGTGGTAGTTGCAATACTGAAGTGTGGAAGATATGCCATTAATATGCAAGACGAACTCAAGTATATACTACAGATATGGTACTATGTTCCAACCCATTGTCTTTAGTATATCCTCCGAAACCTTATCAATTCCAGCTGCTTTTCTAGTTTTCAACTTTTGTATATTACTGTAAAATTCATTGTTGTCATAGGTATATTTTAATACTTCTTTAGCATTAGTAACCTCCTCTATCTGGACATTATCCTTTTAACCAACAATCTTTCCATACTTCTGACTGAATACCTCTGCATTTTGAAGATCCCTTGTTGATTAATGATTCCTGAAATGTACTTCTTGGAAACTGTTTCTGGCTTAAAGTACCTATACATACCCTTCCATTTTTTAATAAAATTTGTATGACTGCCAATTATGCTTGCCATCATGTTATCTTTAACTGACTTCTTTTCTACATTAAATTTCCTAGAAAATTCCTTCAATTTCTCATTACTTCCACAACCGTTTCTAACTCTATTTTTTCACCTGCACTTCCTTCCAAGGACATTCATACCCGGGGGCAATGTGGGGCCGCCTCCCTCCCCCAGCTCTCAGGTAAAGGCAAAAATCTACTCTAGTCAGGTGTTTTCCATTCAAGAAAATGCTTTCAAAGTTAGTATTACGTAGAAGCGGTACTACCGTTCCCCACCAACACCGTGGGTTATTCTACCACAGAATACAGGTCGGCATTTATCTTCCAAAATATTAAAAATACTACGTACCCCAGGTGTGGCCCCCCACCCTACAAACTGTCATATGGGCACTGATACCTCCTTATTATTGTCTATAGTTCTCTCTTATAATACAGTGTCTCTTTACCATTCCTTACCACTGTTAAAAGTACAAACCTGTTTTCACATTCCTCAGCAATTGCTTTAAAAACGTTCCAGAGTCTATTTACATTTTTACTTACCGTTTCCCACCGATCATGGTTACATTTTTAAAACTCCCTAATGCCTGTTTTATCAGCCATGCGGTACTGCCTAATAGTTCTAATTTGTAGACTTTCCTTTCTAAGACATTTATTTCTAACTACGACAAAAAAGATTCATGATCACTAATACCTATAGAGCTCATCTGGTTTTACCACCACCACGTCCAGAATATTCTTCCCTCTAGTTGGTTTCATCACATTCTGCTTCACCTTCCTTTCCCATATTAACTTATTTGCCATTCGGGGGTCATGCTTCCTATAGTTCGCATTACCTTCCCAATTGACATTTGGTAAATTGAGGTCACCTGCTACAATCTCGTTCCTTTCCATATAGTTTCCCTCATAGCTGATTATCCTATCAAATAATTCAGAATCAGCGTCAGCTCTCCCTTTCCCGGACTGTACACTCCAAAGACATCAAGTTGCCTATTATCTTCAGAAATGAGCCTTACACCTCGAATTTCATGTTTGTCATCTTTAACCTTCTTGTAGCTTATACATTCTTCTTTCACCAGAATGAAAACTCTCGTTCCCACCTATCCTATCCCATGTCTACGATACACACTACAGTTCCGTGAGAAAATGTCTGCATCCATTATATCATTTTTCAGCCATGGTTCAACTCCTATTACAATATCTAGTAAGTATATATCTATTAGATTATTTAATTCTATTCCTTTCTTTACATGATTTCTACAGTTCAACACGAACATTTTATGTCATCACTACTTTACTTCCAGCTGCCTGTAGCCTTATCACTACTCCCTAGACCACCCCGTTTCCCTGAATATAACTCCCTATAACCCTTCTAAACAAATTTTCTAACATATGCACCACTGCCGTTTAAGTGAAGGCCATCTAAGCGGAGATCCCTATCTCCTACCTACCCATTAGGATCTAGAAATCTCATTCTCAGTTTCCCACATACCCATTGCATAGTCTCATTTAAATCCCCAACCATCTTCCAGTCAGTATACCTCCTACACAGTATTCCACTGATAACAATCTCCGCTTCCTTAAACTTCACCCGTGCTGCATTTACCAGATCCCAAATATCCTCAATTATGTTGGTACTTAGTGTATCCTTTTCCCATTTACCTTAACACCTTTAGTCCTGGTAATTAATTAGAAGGACTGGTGTTTACTCTTGACTTCTAGGCTGTTGCTACTTACCAGACGTGTTCTTAGCATTTCATCCTCTGTCTGAGGATATGCTCTCCCTTCGATTGATGCACGATAAAATCCTACAGGCATACTCTGTGAACAAACAATAAGAAGGTAGGATATATTACATTATCGTGAATCGATAGGAAATGTTATTTTCTGTACGAACTAAGAAATAAATGTTACAGATATAATAAGAAATGGTCTAAACAAGCCATATTAGTCTGAAAAAAGCTGCATCGGCAGATGCACTGCCTTATTATACATAAGAAAGAAGGAAATAAACAGAAAAGTGTGGATGGAAGGAGAAAAATAGAAAGAAGGAGAACTGAGAAGAGACAAACTAACAATACTTTATTTTACGGTATTCCGAAAACCAGTGGCATCCCTGGGCTGAAGCAAATGAAACACTGCTCCACTAAGTCAAAACTCCGGCTCCATGGCTAAATGGTTAGCGTGCTGGGCCTTAGCTCAAAGGGGTTTCGGGTTCGATTCCCGGCAGGGTCGGGAATATTAACCATAATGGGTTAACTCCCCTGGCACGAAGACTGGGAGGTTGTGTCGTCTCCATCATAATTTCATCCTCATCTCACCGGGCGAGTTGGCAGTGCGGTTAGGAGCACGCAGCTATAAGCTTGCATCCGGGAGATAGTGGGTTCGAACCGCAGACTTGGCAGCCGTGAAGAAGGCCACGACCGCTTCCTTCCCACTCCTAGACCCATCCTATCCCATCGTCAACTTAAGACCTCTCTGTGTCGGTGCGACGTAAAGCAAATTTTAAAAAAAATCATCCTCATCACGACGCACAGGTCGCCTAATCAAAAGGTCGTCAAATCAAAAGACCTGCACCTGGCGAGCCAAAGTCCTCGGACACATCCCGGCACTAAAAGCCATACGCCATTTTTACTAAGTCAACACACAATTCAGATTAGTTTCAAATGACCTCTAAATTAAAGTAATAACTGTTATTTTATCTTGTTCGAAATTTCAGATTTATTCCCGTCCATGAGTAAAATTGCTGCTTCAGTTAGCGCTAAGGTTAGACAGTGAAGCAATAGGAGTTTGTTCCTACAATGTCTTTCGTCGGCAAAGCACTCCTTATGCTCAATATGCACTACACATATTGTTACAAGTCAATTAAAACATATTATTATTAAGTAATAATCGAGTATCATGAATGTGGTGTCATCGTGATGACCTGTCAGACGTAATGTGCCAGGGTATCAGGGTTTGAATGTTCATTATCCAGAGGATATGCAGTTTTGCATGCAATATATATTTGTGTTTTCAATACATGAAGTTGCATTAAAGATTCCTTGTGCGAAGGAGCAAAATTACCTAATCAATTTACGCAGGGAATCGATGAAGCATGGCAGCGCATGAATCCGGAGGGCATGGGGATCGAAAAATACTTAATAATGTTGCAAGGTAAGATATCATTATACCGAAATAAGGAAAAGATTCAACCAGGAAAAACAGGGTAAGTATAAGCAAAGAAGGTAATAAGTTCTAATCAAACAAGAGGACTAACCCCTGTAATTTATGTATATATTAAAATCACAACTGAGGACACAACCTTAAGATATGTAACATGGCCACACACAAAGGACGTGCTTCCATAACCTTAATAAATATAATCATTTTTACACAGAGTACCCATGACACGCGACCATACAACTCTTGAATAATTAGCAGCTAGTAGAAGAACAATTTACAAAATATAAAAAAGGAGGGTACATTAGCAACGACAGGCACATTGATAACAAGTTTACAATATTCTTCTTCTCCATTTTCTACCGCTTTCCCCACACCTGTGGGGTCACGGGTGCGAACTGTATCGCACACGTGGATTTGGCCTTGTTTCACGGCCGGATGCCCTTTTGTGGTGGTTGGTAGTGTGGTGTGTTGTCTGAATGTGAAAAGGAAATAATATCAAGGTTACAATAACCCGTCAATAAGAACAAAGGGCCCGAAAGGACTATAAAATGAAGAAATAACTAGGCGTAAAGAAAGAACACTAACAGCAAGAATGTCTCTTGCTTAGCTTTACATTCGCGAAATATAATGTTCAGTTTTGCAACGTAGCTGAAGTCTTGAATATAACCTTAATTTGAAAAGAAAGTCTTTGGCTAACCACTAAAAAATCTCAATTAAAGGCAGATATTATATAAAACTTATTTCCAACACTGAAAAAGGCGAGAATCACACTATATTCAGACAGACGGCCTGCGTATTTCTGAAACACATTATTAAAGTCCATGGCAAGAGAAATCACTCGTCTTTTGAAAAAAGTGTGCGGTCCAGTGCTGCCATCTAGGGATTCAAGGATAAATCAATTCGTCCAGAGTTCGTTAAAAGAGCGTTCAATGACAGCAAAACCAACTTCAATATTGGATTCGGTCTTGACCACACTACAATTCACTTAAATTGACTTTAAGCATCACTGAAGTTTCAGAATATCTATAGGGGTAGGTCTATATATAAAAAAAGAGTTTTGTCTGTACATTGCCCAGAATTTAAAAAATAATGGTGTTTCTGTATCGGCCATGTCCACACAAACAAGAAAATGCACTTTTTTAATTTACCGTCATGTCTGTCTGTCTGTCTGTCTGTCTGTCTGTCTGTCTGTCTGTCTGTCTGTACCGCATCACGAGAAAATAGCTGAAGAGAATTTAATGTAAATCGGTATGTAAAGTTGGGGAATAAGCCGCTATAATCTAGGCTATTAATCATTTTATTCACGCTGACTGAAATGGTAGTTTAGGGGAAGGCCTAAAACTAAATTCTCACATATTTATGTTATTAGGGTCCTATTGATAAATACTACATAAGTTATATAGAATTACATTTCCGATCATTTATCTCTTATACATTTTTACCGTACCGGCTATGATAGCACAGATATTCATGAATTTGTATTTTTGTTGCTAAGTCCGCATCAATTCCGAACCACAAGAAAATAGGTAAACAGAAATTAATAGAAATCGGTATGTAGAATATTGAAATAAGGAACTACAGTCTAGGCTATAAATAATTTTATTCACCCTGGATAAAATTGCAGTTTAGGGGAAGGCGCCTAAAATGTAATTATTAAATACCTATGTTAATGGTTCTATAGGAAAGTACTACATAACAAAAGTTATAGAGAATATAATTTACGATCATTTATGTTTTATTCAGTTTTACCGTACCGACTATGATACAAGTGGTATTTCAGAGTCGGAAGAAAACTAAATGTGAAAGCCTACAATATCGAAAGCTCACACTGATTCTGATGGTTCCGTCAACTTCCGCTTCGAATGCTAGCTATGTACCGCGTACGGTGAGCCGTCTGGTGACGAATTAATGTACTACTTCCACTTCTATTATTAACGTCTAAATTCAAATTTCATTCCTGGAGAAGTTTTCCTCGTGAACAGTCGAGATTTTCTTCTGAAGACGCAGAGCGCAGTTCTCTGCGAAACGTAAAGAATTTCACCTCATTTTCCTGAAACGGCATAAGCTTAAAAGCCTGTATCATGTCTACAAGCACGGGCCGTTAGAGCATCAATGGATAACATTAAAAACCTCTATGGGGAGGATACTTTTAAGAAGGCTTCAAAATTCAGCAAATTAAGGAGAAAGAAATATATTCTTCATTCCTCTTTATGCCTTCTGCTGAGGTGCCAGGACCATAATATCATTCGCAACTGCGTGAAGCTGAACCACACATTAAATACTCCGAAGGCCAGGAGAATATATCAGCGCGATAACAAGGCTCTTGGGATTGAGAGAGTGCATTATACTCGTAATTAACTGGACTCAGTCTCCCGAGAGTTGTTTCACTTACACCTGCTGTTAAGCAAAACTCGCTTGCAGGAATTGTGGTTGTCTTTCGATCGCATTACTGCTATACAGGCTGAATGAAAATTCAACCAGGTGTCATTCAGACAGAAATCTAAGCTCCTCCGATTGGCTCATAAACAGGCAGTCTCTCGCACGAACCCGAATGCTAGTAAAACTGTCGTCAATCATTCCAAGAAATCTTTGTACGACAACCAAATAGCAGTTCTAGCTAGGGGTCTTAATTTCGCTGTCGCTCCCTCTAAAATTCCCACTGAGGAGTTAATTACTTCCACTAAGGCAGTCATCCACAAACTACCTACGGATAAGGCCGAGGAGTTAAGACAGAAATGTGTGAGACTCATAAAGTCTGCTGTAGTACCTGCGCCCAATTTAACAGGAGGCGAGAGGAGGACTCTGAGGGAACGTAGAGACGATTCTGAACTGACCGTTCTCTCGGCTGATAAGGGTAATGCGACTGTGGTTATGGACACTGGCTGTGGTTGTGGACACTGACGAGTATAAGAATAAGATCTCAGCTGTATTGTCAGCGCCTGTTTACAGGCTGAGCTCACGTGGCCCAACCCTAAATTTCAAAAGTGGAGGCTAAACATCCGCCCCCGGGGGACGCAGTGCCACCTAGATTACACGGACTTCCTAAGATATATAAAGAAGATGTTCCCCTCAGACCTATTGTCAGTGTAATAGATAGCCTACTCCTACGTATACTCTGTTTAAATACCCAAGCAAATTGCTTCAGCCACACATAGGACGTACTGAATCATACGTTAGGGACTCTCTGTATTTCGTCAAAAAGTTGTGAACTATAACCCTTCAACCTAATGCACTTCTTCGAGCCAAGTCTCAAGGAGGGCCACTATATCGAAGGAAATAGGTAATATTGCATTCTAAAATAGCATTCCCTAGTTACCTGCTACTCTCTTTCGTCCCCTCTTTCTCACCCTTATTTCTATTTACATCCGCTGCATTAGTCGTTTTGCTTCTACATAGTTCTCCGCATTCCTTCTCTTTCCTCACTGCTCTCTTCCCTTTTGGACGTCTTAGCAAAAACTTTGACCCCCATCTCCTCTTTCCCTTTGCTTTTCTTCCCCCACAGATATTTTAGACTTAAACTCCGCCTTCTCTCCTACCCTAACACCACAGCACTTGCCGGTGTCACTCTGCTGTCCCCACCTCTCGCCGCACGTTGATCAGCCTCTTCTTCTCCCATCCGGTCTTCTCTGCTAACTTTGCTCCTCTCCTCACCTTCAGTCATTGTCCCATCATCACCAGCCGGACCCTCCTCGACTTTTCATACGCCTTTCATTACCGTTTGCATAACAGCCTGTAGATAATTTTTGTCCATTTCCTGCAGCTTATCAACCGACCATTCTCTTGACCATCTTCCGTTTTCCACCACCAGCTGTTGGCCTCTAATGAACGCTCTCAGCCCTTGTTGCCTCGCTCTCCACATATGTCTTCCTGTGTGTGTGTGTTTACTCCTCAGCCCAAAGGCTCCTTGGATCCTCAACAGCTCCACCATCAGCTGTCATAGATGGCCTAGGCATCACTGAAGAGGCGTACTAGGGAAATGAGGAGTGAAGTAGTTTCCCGTTGCTTTCCTCACCGAGCCAGAAGTTGCTATTACATATCAGTCTGCCAAGCGCACTGAAATACATGCACCAACCAACCCTATGAGCAATATTTTCACACCATTCATAGCAGGGACTGGCTGTAGAAGGAATGGCATTACTACCATCACTCATACCTCAGTCACTTTCATTTTGTCAAAGCCAAGGATAAACCTGAGACAGATCAATGAAAGTAACAAGATTGCTCTAGCCCATACCAGTAGACATAGTGCACTGTAAAGACTAGGTTCCGCAAGCAAAGGCATATGTCTTCCTATCACTTTAAAATCTCTGCTCGCTTCACTGCCTATATCCTGTTTCATCCATATCTTCTCTTCCTTTAGGTTCCCTGCGTTCCTTGGAACAACGTCTGACATCAGGGTAGATATTAATGTCTGTAGCATTTTCCAAAATGTGTCGTTCGTGCTGTGTACTAGGTTTTAGATTAAATTTTACTGTTTCAGATACTTCAATGTTTAAATTCCCTGAATATAAAGCTTTATGGGAGGAATAGATAAGTAATATACACCGGAAAAATTAAGTCAAACGCCAAACTGTTTAACATATCAAACCAAGATTTGTGGTTAGGGAATACCTCTTTCCAGTAGAAAATGGCGAGTCTTCTAGGAAGTCGAGTTGAATTTTGCCAAGTGCTGAGAACAAGATTTTAATTACTTTTGATGACCGCAGAACAAACTCCTGGTTCCACTTAACGTAATAATGAAGGATGATAGTGTTACTTTTATTAATGTACACGATGATGGTAGATTTGACTATATCCATCAAGGAATGTCTGTTTCGAAGTGTCGAGTACTTTGGATGTGAAGGTGTTATATAAAAAGGTAGGCGTGTGCCTACCGAGACCTTCTGTACAACTGCTGGGATAAGCTGTACAATATGGTGAGTCAGTTCACAATATTATAAACATATTTCCACCTCCAATAGGATTTATATCCTAGTAAATATTTTAGAATACCCCTTGATTCCTGATAGTGATATGGAGATAGATGTAGGAAAATAACATTTGTTTTGGTATGAAATTGGAGTTATTAGTTTCAGTTTAGTGTGCAGCATCCACCAAAGCTGCTGATAGGGACTGCTACAATTTCTTACACGTATCCAGGAGCTTATCAGTGAATTTTTCCTCTTTATAATATTAGTATAGTTAGAACCCCACTGTCGGCAGCCCTGAAGATGGTTTTCCGTGGTTTCCCATTTTCACACCAGGCAAATGCTGGGGCAGTACCTTAATTAAGGCCACGGCTGCTTTCTTCCCACTCCTAGCCCCTTCCTGCCTCATCGTCGCCATAAGACCTATCTGTATCGGTGCGACGTAAAGCAAATAAAAAATAATAGTATAGACTAATAAATTACATCCCTACACATACGGTTGCCGTCAGGAAGGGCATCCAGCCGTGAAACAGGGTTTAATCTACATGTGCGACACAGTTCGCACCCGCAACCTCACAGGTGTGGGTAAAGCGATATAAGTAGAAGATACTCATTTTAAAAAAAATCACCCGCTTTTTTATTCCTTTCACCCCCTTAAGTGAATACAACGAACTAACATAATGTATATCTTTGATAGAATAGGTTCGTAAGCATAATATCCAAGCTTGCTCCACATTTGACCAAGAGCTCCTTGTATCCCACATCTATTGAGAGTCAGAAAGTTGCTTTAGCTATGAACATTCATCATTGCATTATTGTGGTATGATATATAATGAGTGTACTGTTATTTATGAATGTAAAATCTAAATAGTAGATCAACAGAGATGTGCCAAACCTACACGCTCACATTAAATTACTTTGAATTTTCTACCGTAGCAATTCTGTCGTAATATTTCTGTAACTGTTCATGTAGGATTGCATTAGTGGATGTCGTCAGATCTACCACAATCATGTACCTTAATAAAAGGAACGCTATCATCCTTTATTACTAATTATGTTAAGTGGAACCAGCAGGTTGCTAGATAACATTTACTGTTGCATGTCATATTCATTTACCTGCATGTTTCGTTATATCAGTTGTGTTATTCATATTTTAAACGATGCTAAGGTAATGCATTAACCTAACTAATGCATTCGTTCGTAATCCTTTTCTTCTTTATTGTGCACTATTTTAATTATTGTCTACTACGTACATATTATTGACATTAATCTTGGAGTTCTTGGTGGAAAGTAATCTAATATGCGAAGCTTTTGCGTCGAAATAAAATTATTTAGATGACTCTCTAACCTTGAACAGTCGGCAGCTGATCCCCCTATGATGTCCTTAAGTGTATTTTCCAAAAAGAGTGTGTTCATTTTTAAAGGAGATTCAAGTACAAATTTTAAAGTCTGTAACATCTTCTTTTTTGAGACATATGTATCCTTATATAAATAATTCAACTCCTTCCTCACTTTCTTTCACCCCCCCCCCCTTAAGTGGATTTTCTGATAACGAATATTTGTGTTCTTTTATTTTTAAAGAGGATGCCAAATATCAATTTTCATGCCTGTAACATGTTAAGTTTTTTTGATTTATTGTAGATAATTTCGCTGCTGTAGAATCCTGGAGCAGACGTTGCCATGGTTACGGCAGTTCATTACTTTATCCGATTCCTATAGCAGGGGTAGAGTGGTGCCAATCTCTCCGTAACGGTTGGTTTCAGGACCTTAAAGCATGGTTTTCGGGCCCGTAGGGCTTACTGAGCTTTGTTCTTTGCGTGAAGAGAATTAAATTGAGCTTTTACTCGTCCTTATACGACAAATTCGATATTTTGCCTATATTAGCCTATTACTTTTATATCTCCCCCCGTACCCCCACTTCGAATTGTTTTGAGAATAAAATACAGCCCAGGTTACTCAATCGCAATGTGGCTTTCTATATGTGAAGAAATTTTTAAAATCGGTTCAGTAGTTTTGGAGTCTATTCGTTACAAACAAACAAATTTTTCCTCTTTATAATATTAGTATAGACGAAACATCACAGTAAGAGGATCTCCATATCAGCGCCAGTCTACCAAATTACATTTTCCTTCCACTCGTGATTATTCCGTACTAGACTCCCCTAGTATTAACCTGTATGCTCTAGTAATGGTGATAAATTACAGGTTAGTGCTGATCAGAGGGACTTCATCGTAAAAAAAAAAAGAGAATTAAGCATCTCCAGGTGAAGGTTACTTTTTTAGCAGAAGATGAAAAGAAGAATAGAAAAGAATGCTGAACTATAAAGGGAGGTTCAAGAAATTAAACACCTAAAAATTGGGTAAATACCTCTAATGAAAGACTAAACAGGAAACAGAAGATACTAATTGATACCATATTGAAGAAAAGCAATACCAGAAGTTCAAAAGGCATCCGTTAAGACCAGGAACTTCTACTGGAAGCGCTCCTATTGAAAATTAAGTCCCCGAAAGGGCATTGTAGACAGCATGACCTTCTGCCACTGCCATCACCATCACTTCTTCGCAGTCTATTGAAATGCCTGAAGTGTTCCTACGGTATCAATCATCATTCAGTCAGTGCCATTTCTCAAGCCTTTAACACTTATGATGATGATGACAACAACGCGTTAAGAATATTAGTATTTGATGCAATTAAACTAAAGAAATACAGTTTAATGGCACTTAAAAATAGATGGATTCGTGGACATTGATGATCTCACACCAGAACATCTACAAGCAAATATTGCAAATCATGCCCTAGTGTTTATGTTTATACCACTCTTAAAGCCCTGGGTACAACCTATTGCAATATATGCAAGTCGAAATTCCACGCCTGATTACATACTGTCAAAAATAATAATCCAAGTTATTCAAATAGAAAATGCTGGGATTCAAATTGTTGGATTTGTGTGCGATGAGAGTCAGACAAACAAGAAAGATTGGCAATGTCGTGGTATCAGTGGTAAACTAAATAACTTAATTGTAAGCATTCCCAATCCTGCGAGCTCCTCCAGAAAGGTATGGGCATTTTCAGATGCAGTTCATATCCTTTTTTTCTTTCTGCTAGTGTCTTTACGTTGCACCGACACAGATAGGTCTTCTGGCGACGATGGGATAGAAAAGGCCCAGGGGTTGGAAGGAAGCGACCGTGGCCTTAATTAAGGTACAGCCCCAGTATTTGCCTGGTGTAAAAATGGGAAACCACCGAAAACCATCTTCAGGGCTTCCGGCAGTGGGATTCGAACCCTCTATCTCCAAGATGGAAGGTCATAGCCGTGTGCCCGTGACCGGACGGCCAACTCGCCCGGTCAGGGAGTTGCAAATGGCTAATTTGAGATCCTCGAAAGTGGCTTGTTGAGAAGGACGCCATTCGAATGTGATAACGTTCCTACGCAGAAAATTCAGGGGTTAGCAAAATTTGGGGTGTATTTTCTAAAGAAATTTACCATCCCAATGAATCTAGCATCACTTTTAACATCTTTGGAAGGCTTAAAAGTACGGATAATTTGAGTTCTAGAATGATCTACCGAAACTCCATCCGGGGAAACAATGTTGCCCCTAAAAGACATGCATGGTTTATCAAAAGGTACTTTCTACAGCTTAACCGTCAAACTTGCGGTACGAAGGCGTTTTTATGCTTACTCTAGATGAGCCAGATGTTCCTCGAAAGTCTCTGAGAAAATAACAACATCATCCAAATAATGGTAGAGATATTCAAATTTAATATCAGAAAAGACCCTATCTAGCAGCCTAGTAAGAACCGTTGCGCCCGTGGGGAGCACGAAAGGCACGCGGTTGTATTCATACAGGTTCCAGTTGGTAGCGAAAGCCGTCAGATGTTTAGATTCTTCCGCCAGAGGATCTGGTTATAGGCTTCATTGAGATCTAAGATGGTAAAGAATTTAGCTTTACGAAATCAAGAAAAACATGAATGCAAGTCGGTAAGAGGTATTGACTGTAGAACAATCTTACGATTCAACGCCATGTAATGAACTACTGACCTGAAGCCACCGTATAGTTTAGGCACCAGAAAAATAGGTGAAGAATACGCCGTCTTAGCGAGTCGAATAGTACCATTACTCAATATCTTGTCTATAATTTACTTGAGGGCCTTCATTTTAGGCGGAGACAACATATAAGGAGGAAATCTTACGGGGATCGAATCCATAACGTCTATCTTGTATTCAATTAAGTCAGTCACACCTAGATTTCCCGAAAACACATCGAAAAATGACTGACATAATTTAGAGAATGCTGGTTGCCTGATCCGCGGATAGATGCATAAGGTCTAACGCCGTCTCACTCTGAGGAGGCGAAATAAGCGAAAATGAATCAGATTTACACGTCAAAATGGGTATATGGAAATTACTATTAAACTTGAATGTGCAGGATTTATTTTGCAGATCGAGCACGAAACCTGAGTGAGACATGAAATCGGCCCCTTATATTACAGGGCATGGCAACAAATAAATGAATTTCCAGGTAAACTTAGAAATACGAATTTTAGCAGGGATGAATCATCAAATTTCTAAAGGGGAAGAGTTTGCCGAAGCACATTTTACAATGGAAGAAACATATTCAGGAAATTTACAACAATTTACAACAATTCTTCTGAAATAATAGACACAGTTCTTCCTGAATCCAAGAGAGCAGTAAGAGGTACATTGTTTATTTCAATTTTGATGAAGGGAACAAATTCTGGAGCATCAGAATCTATTTTAAAGCATTCTCTAGGACCGTCAAAGAAAGCTTGAGATGGTCTTCCTTCCTTAGAACATACAATGGTATTGTCAGATTCAAACGGGGCTGAACCTGGAGAGACAGACTGGGAAGAGGACTCAGCCGGGTCCTCTAGTCAAATTCTGTTGCTGTTGTTAATAGAGGTAGAACAAGAAGGTGTACTATTCGACGAGTTGCAGTTCTTAGCCAGTTGTGTAAATCAACCACATTTAAATCAGACTGAAAGAGACGACGATCCATTTTTAGATTCTTTGTTATTCAATAGAGGACAATTTCTTCTTAAATGGTCCGCAGACCCACAATCATAACGTGTTGAGGAGTGAAATTCTTACGAGAGGGTGACCGAGAAATATTAGAAGAAGGCGGTGGACCGCGAGCGACTCGCAGCGTATCGGCATATTTTGCTCCTTCCGGAGACACGGGCATGGCCTCAAGTTCCCTAAACGTTTGAGGGCGGGAAGCAAAACGCAAATATGATTTGTAAGAGGGCGCAATTCCTTCAATGATAGTTTGTTCACTTTGACCTTCGGAAGAGTGCAAGGCAAAAACCCTAGTATAGAAAATATCCTGAATGAAATCAGCTAGATTACAAATTTAGCGATGATTAACAGTCACAGAAAAGAGCATTGTTACTCTTGACAGGTATAATTTTTTTTTTACTAGGGGCTTTACGTCGCACCGACACAGATAGGTCTTATGGCGACGATGGGATAGGAAAGGCCTAGGAGTTGGAAGGAAACGGCCGTGGCCTTAATTAAGGTACAGCCCCAGCATTTGCCTGGTGTGACAATGGGAAACCACGGAAAACCATTTTCAGGTCTGCCGATAGTGGGATTCGAACCTACTATCTCCCGGATGCAAGCTCACAGCCGCGCGCCTCTACACGCACGGCCAACTCGCCCGGTGGTATAAAATTTACAAGAGCACGTTTTGTTCCGATCGTTTACATTACATGGGATTTTGTGCTCCAAAAAAATACCATAGTCCAGCCTCGCAGATGCATCAATTTCTAACGATGCACTCAAGTTCCACCTGAAAACCTATTGGTTGTCCTCACATAAACACATTTATACACAGTTGCCCTGATGTGGGCTTATATATTGCTCATCCTCGTCACTTATAGAGTTCACTGTTCCCAAATGGAATCGGCACAAGAAAAATTGTACAGTCTGGAAAGAATACACAGGAGCTTAATAGCCCATACTACGTGGCCATAATGGTAAAAGAAGAAGGTTGCGCATGACCGGCCATAAATAAAAGTCCAGGAGGCGAGATTCTTACACTCCTTTAAGAAATTATTAAAACCCTAAGTGGGCTTATGGCCCAATAATTCAGAGGCTAATCCTATAGTACTCCGGGGTGACTAAATGAGAAACATTAAGTACCAGACGGATTCAAGAAATTGAGATCTTTTGAAAGTTCTAGTCACCCCATGCAAGGTTGGATGGGATACGGCAGGCGGTCAGCACTCTTCGTTCGCTTAGATTACCTATTTCCCAGTAGGGAAGAGAACAGAGTCCTCAGACTTGTCGAATATTCTACATTTAAGTCGCAAGATTTAGAAATGTACATTAAATAAAAGAGGTTGAAACCTTCCCCCCAAACTGTTCACAGGAGCTATCACATATCTATGAAAATTCTGCCATTACCTTGAGTCGCTGGGCCTTCCTCGCGCAGGCCGCGCCCCTGCCTCCCTTCGGACACGCCGCACTCACAATAACTGGAGCAATTCAACCCATACGGCTCTAAAGCGCCCTGCTTTATAATACTTTAAAGAGAAGCTTCCAGAATGCTTTACTGATAGACTGGATTCGTGTACACACCCCCAATTTTTACTGGCTAGAGAAAATATTTACAAGTTTTTGATAGACTGATTACAATCGAAGACGAACCAGCTGAAGTGTTGAAAACTTCAATACATAAACAAAATAATCTTCAAAACTAAAGGTGTGCCAACTGCAAAAATAAACATTCATTTAAGAAATAATTAGAGTTTAGCCCGCTAGAGGTATCAAAAAAACAGATGGTGGAGACAACTAGCATTTGAAGGCCAAAGTTTCTTGTAGTTCACAAGTTGGCCTTAGTGAAGGCGAGCTGTTTAACTAGCCGGAGAAGGTGTGCCTCTGGTACAATTATTATTATTATTATTATTATTATTATTATTATTATTATTATTATTATTATTATTATTATTATTATTATTATTTCCTCCTCTGTGGTGTAGTGGTTAGCGTGATAAGCTGCCACAAACGGAGGCCCGGGTTCGATTCCCGGCTCTGCCACGAAATTTGAAAAGTGGTATGAGAGCTGTAACGTAGTCCACTCAGCCTCGGGAGGTTAACTGAGTAGAGGGGAGTTCGATTCCCACTTCGGCCATTCTCGAAGTGGTTTTCCGTGATTTCCCACTTCTTCTCCAGGCAAATGCCGGGATGGTACCAAACTTCAGGTCACGGCCATTTCCTACCATCTTCCTTGTCTATCCCTTCCAATCTTGCCATCCCCAACACAAGGCCCCTGTTCAACATAGCAGGTGAGGCCACCTAGGCGAGGTACAGGGCCTCCTTCCCACGTGTATCTCCCGACCGAAAGTCTCATGCTCCAGGACACTGCACTTGGGGTAGTAAAGGTGGGTCCGCTGAGTCCGAGGGAAAAACCAACCCAGGAGGGTAAACAGATTAAGAAGGAAGGAAGGAAGGAAGGAAGGAAGGAAGGAGGGAGGGAAGGAAGGAAGCTTATTATTATTATTATTATTATTATTATTATTATTATTATTATTATTATTATTATAAAATGTAAAATATCGGAAATCGTATTTTACACAAATTTTATCATTTAGTGTTTTTTCAATGCAGCTATGTAATATTAACAGGTAAATTTTATATTTTCTGCTTTGAATGCCTTAATAATTGTTATGCCACTGTATACTCATCATAGTCTAGTGGACTCTTCCAAATATCCCTGGAATTAAAAACCGAGTTTCAATAAAATGTCAATCCGTTTTTCCGTTATGTTGAAAACAAAACAAAACATTGAACTGAATTTGAAGTGTACAGATACATTTGTAATTTTATTTATTGATATAGGCTACATTTTCCCTTCTTTCTTAATCCGTTTACCGAGCTTGATAGCTGCAGTCGCTTAAGTGCGGCCAGTATCCAGTAATCGGGAGATAATTGGTTCGAACCCCACTGTCGGCATCCCGGAAGATGGTTTTCCGCGGTTTCTCATTTTCACACCAGGCAAATGCTGAGACTGTACCTTAATTAAGGCCACGGTCAATTCCTTCCCATTCCAAGGCCTTTCCTATCCCATCGTCGTCATAAGACCTTTGTCGGTGCGACGTAAAGCAACTAGCAAAAAAAAAAAAATTCTTAATCTGCTTACCGTCCAGGTTTAGTTTTCCCTCGGACTCAGCGAGAGATCCCACCTCTACCGCCTCAAGGGCAGTGTTCTGGAGCGTGAGACTTTGGGTCGGGGATACAAATGCAGAGGACGACCAGTACTTCGCCCAAGCGGCCTCACCTGCTATGCACAACAGGAGCTTTGTGGGAGGGATGGGAAGATTGGAAGGGATAGACAAGGAAGAGAGAAGGAAGCGGTCGTGGCCTTAAGTTAGGTACCTTCTCGTCATTTGCGTGGAGGAGAAGTGGGAAACCACGGAAAACTACTTCGAGGATGGCTGAGGGGAATTGAACCCCCTTCTACTCAGTTCACCTTCCAAGGCTCTATGGACTCCGTTCCAGTCCCCGTACCACTTTTCAAAATTCGTGGCAGAGCCGGAAATCGAACCTGAGCCTCCGGGGGTAGCACTTAATGACACCAACCACCACACCACAGAGGCGGACAATCTAGATTTATTCCGAACAATAATTAATTTTAATTAATACATTAATAACGAAAGGTCCATTCATGTGTGCTCATTTATTTATTTATTTATTTATTTATTTATTTATTTATTTATTTATTTATTTATTTATTTATTTATTGATTTATTTATTTATTTATTCCTAATAATACTTCAAATGAGACTCCGTGGCTCAGTCGGCAGTGCACCGGCCTCTCACCGCTGGGTCAAACCCCGGTCGCTCCATATGAGATCATTGCTGGACAAAGCGGAGGCGAGACAGGTTTTTCTCCAGGTGCTCCGGTTTTCACTGTCATCTTTCACTCCAGCGACACTCTCCAAAATCATTTCATCTGTCAGTCATTAATCATTGCCCCAGGGGAGTGCGACAGGCTTCGGCAGCCGGCACAATTCCTATCCTCGCCGCTAGATGGGGGTTTCATTCGTGCCGTTTCTGACCCGTTCGAATGACTGGAAACGGGCTGAGGATTTATTTTATATTTTTTTTTAATACTCCAGTTCCATGAGGTAACGAATTCATCTGTGTCAACCTTATTATTATTTTTTTTTTTCTGACAAAATTTTCTCGAATGTAAGTAGCGCTATTCGCACATGTTGAGTATCAACTTCTTTCAGCTAATAGTTTAAAAAAATACTCCTTGGTACTCCACTGTAGTCAAGGGCATTTCTCAGAACCTTAACTGGACCGTTTTTGTCAATAGCTAAGACAGGAGAGAATGAAATGGCGTATGGCTGTTTTAGTGCCTGGAGTGTCCGAGGACAAGTTCGGCTCGCCAAGTGCAGGTCTTTCGATTCGACTCCCGTAGGCGACGTGCGAGTCGTGATGAGGATGAAATGATGATGAAGACGACATATACACCCAGCCTCCGTGCCAGAGAAATTAACCAATGATGGTTAAAATTCCCGACCCTGCCGGGAATCGAACCCGGAACCCCTGTGATCAAATGCCATCACGCTAACAATTTAGCCATGGAGCCGGACAGGAGAGAATAATAAATAGAAATGAAGTTTATACCTCTCTGGAGACAGTATCCTGGTTGTAGGTGCGGTCATATGCGGCTTGCATCAACCTCATTTCTTCCATTTTTGATGCATTTCGGACCACAGAATTGGGAACGGCTGCCCCTTTCATGAAAATGTTAGGTTTGTTCCATAATTCCATGTTAGATTCTGGCTGTGTGGTAGTGGAAAATCTCCTTTCACGATAGTTGGCTGGCAGAGAGTTTCTTCTGATTTCGTAGAGAGCGTTTATATCCTGGTCCTGAGAACAGAGATTATATAGATATAGAAAAAATGCATCGTATTTCGTATTTCAAAGCCATTATGATAACATACAATACCGGTAGTACTGATGGTTGTACTACTATTATTATTAAAATTATTTAATAATTATAAGTTGATCCAGGATTTTCATGCACTATCAATTCCCAAAATATGCATGCATTTATGCACTATCATATTGAACCCACAATTCTAACCCTGCTAAATATTGCAACTAGAAAATTGCAACTACAAAATACAACTACAAGCGCAACCAAAGTTCTTTATTGCAAGCATCTCACCCTCCGTGGCAGGCAGGACAAGTCACCATAAGAACTCTCCGTGCGAGCCATCCATTCGGACGGTGTCGGAACACTTCGGCCGACCTCGTGTAGTTAATAATTCGCTTCTACATAATAAACCTTCATTGCAAGAGATTTCGGCAATATCATTAACCAAGAAATAAATAATTAAGAATTGTAAGAAATATTAAATAAAGCTAAAATCCACAGGGTGGAAATGAATTTAATTAGGCCTGGAGAAAAGTTGGCTTCTGTACTGGCAGATTAACAGTGCGTGTCAAGGCCACGCCATTAAAAAGCGCACGAAGTCGCCTGCATGAAATTAATTAATTACGCCCGTTACAGGCACAGACCTCCTCTGCGAACCATGTGACCTTGCCGCGGTGGGGAGGCTTGCGTGTCCCAATGATGCAGATAGCCGAGCCGCAGGTGCAACCATATCGGATGGGTATCTGTTGAGAGACCAGACTAACGAATGGTTCATCGAAAGGGGGGTAGCAGCCTTTCGATAGTTGCTCGGGCGGCAGTCTAGATGATTGACTGATACGGCCTTGTAATAATACTCAACATGGCTTAGCTGTGTTGATACTGCTACTTGGCTGAAAGCAACGGGAAACTACAGCCGTAACTAACTCCCGAGGACATGCAGCTCTCTCTGTATGAATGATGTACTGATGATGGCTTCCTCCCGGGTAAAATATTCCGGAGGTAAACTAGTCCCTCATTCGGATCTCCGGGTGGGGACTACACGAGAGGGGGCGATCATCAGGAAGGTGGATACTGACATTCTGCGAGTCGGAGCGTGGAATGTTAGAAGTTTGAATCGTTGTGGTAGGTTAGAGAACCTGAAAAGGGAGATGGATAGGCTAAAGTTAGATGTAGTTGGTATAAGTGAAGTACGTTGGCAGGAAGAACAAGATTTTTGGTCAGGCGACCACCGAATTATCAACACAAAATCAAACAGGGGAAATGCAGGAGTTGGTTTAATAATGAATAAGAAAATAGGGCAGCGGGTAAGCTACTACGACCAGCATAGCGAAAGGATTATTGTCGTCAAGATAGACACCAAACCAATGCCAACCACAATAGTGCAGGTCTATATGCCTACTAGTTCAGCAGATGATGAAGAAATCGAAAGAATATATGAGGAGATAGAAGATTTAATACAATATGTAAAAGGTGACGAGAATCTAATTGTGATGGGAGACTGGAATGCAGTGGTAGGTCAAGGAAGAGAAGGTAATACAGTAGGAGAATTTGGATTGGGACAAAGGAACGAAAGAGGAAGTCGGCTGGTTGAATTCTGCACTGATCATAATTTAGTCCTTGCCAATACTTGGTTCAAACACCACAAACGGCGGCTGTATACGTGGATGAGACCTGGAGACACTGGAAGGTATCAAATAGACTTCATTATGATTAGGCAGAGATTCAGAAACCAGGTGTTGGATTGCAAAACTTTCCCAGGAGCAGACGTGGACTCTGACCATAACTTGTTGGTCATGAAATGCCATCTGAAGTTGAAGAAATTGAAGAAAGGAAAGAATGCAAAAAGATGGGATCTAGACAAGTTGAAAGAAAAGAGTGTAAGGGATTGTTTCAAGGAACATGTTGCACAAGGACTAAATGAAAAGGCTGAAGGAAACACTATAGAGGAAGAGTGAAGAGTCATGAAAAATGAAGTCAGTAGGGCTGCTGAAGAAATGTTAGGAAGGAAGAAAAGATCAACTAAGAATCAGTGGATAACTCAGGAGATACTAGACCTGATTGATGAACGACGAAAATACAAGAATGCTAGAAATGAAGAGGGCAGAAAAGAATACAGACGATTAAAAAATCAAGTGGATAGAAAGTGCAAGGTAGCTAAGGAAGAATGGCTGAAGGAGAAGTGCAAGGATGTCGAAGGCTGTATGGTCCTGGGTAAGGTAGATGCTGCATACAGGAAAATCAAGGAAACCTTTGGAGAAAGGAAATCTAGGTGTATGAATATTAAGAGCTCAGATGGAAAGCCACTTCTAGGGAAAGAAGACAAAGCAGAAAGATGGCAGGAGCATATCCAACAGTTGTATCAAGGTAAAGATGTAAATAATTTGGTTCTGGAACATGAAGAGACTGTTGATGCTGATGAAATGGGAGACCCAATTTTGAGGTCAGAGTTTGACAGAGCTGTGAGTGACCTCAACAGGAACAAAGCACCTGGAATTGATGACATTCCCTCTGAATTACTGACTGCCTTAGGAGAAACCAACATGGCAAGGTTATTTCATTTAGTGTGCAAGATGTATGAGACAGGAGAAGTCCCATCCGATTTTCGGAAGAATGTTGTTATACCTATTCCCAAGAAAGCCGGTGCTGACAGGTGTGAAAACTACCGCACCATTAGTTTAGTATCTCATGCCTGCAAAATTTTAACACGTATTATTTACAGAAGAATGGAAAAACAAGTTGAAGCTGAGTTGGGAGAAGATCAATTTGGCTTCAGAAGAAATGTAGGAACACGTGAAGCAATCCTGACTCTACGTCTGATCTTAGAGGATCGAATCAAGAAGGACAAGCCGACGTACATGGCATTCGTAGATCTAGAAAAGGCATTCGATAATGTTGATTGGACCAAGCTATTTATGATTCTGAAGATGATAGGGATCAGATACCGAGAACAAAGAATTATCTACAATCTGTATAAAAATCAGTCTGCAGTGATAAGAATCGAGAGCTTTGAAAAAGAAGCAGCAATCCAGAAAGGAGTGAGGCAAGGCTGCAGTTTATCCCCTCTCCTTTTCAATGTTTACATAGAACAGGCAGTAAAGGAAATCAAAGAGAAATTTGGAAAGGGAATCACAGTCCAAGGAGAGGAAATCAAAACCTTGAGATTTGCCGATGATGTTGTTATTTTATCTGAGACTGCAGAAGATCTCGAGAAGTTGCTGAAGGGTATGGATGGAGTCTTGGGTAAGGAGTACAAGATGAAAATAAATAAGTCCAAACAAAAGTAATGAAGTGCAGCCGAACGAAGGCAGGTGATGTAGGAAATATTAGATTAGGAAATGGAGTCTTAAAGGAAGTAGATGAATATTGTTACTTGGGTAGTAAAACAACTAACGATGGCAGAAGTAAGGAGGACATAAAATGCAGACTAGCACAAGTAAGGAAGAGCTTTCTTAAGAAAAGAAATTTGCTCACTTCAAACATTGATATCGGAATTAGAAAGATGTTTTTGAAGACTTTTGTGTGGAGCGTGGCATTGTATGGAAGTGAAACATGGACGATAACTAGCTCAGAAAGAAAGAGAATAGAAGCTTTTGAAATGTGGTGTTACAGAAGAATGCTGAAGGTGAGATGGATAGATCGAATAACGAATGAAGAGATACTGAATCGAATTGGTGAGAGGAGATCGATTTGGCTAAATTTGACGAAAAGGAGAGATAGATTGATAGGACACATCTTAAGACACCCAGGACTTGTTCAGTTGGTTTTTGAGGGGAGTGTAGGTGGTAAGAACGGTAGGGGTAGGCCAAGGTATGAATATGACAAGCAGATTAGAGCAGATGTAGGATGCAATAGTTACGTAGAAATGAAAAGGTTAGCACATGATAGAGTGGCATGGAGAGCTGCATCCAACCAGTCTATGGACTGATGACTCAAACAACAACACACAGACACAGAAAATATCAGTAAACAACACCATCATGACTTGGAAATTCGGTGGAATTATTGGGGTGAGTTTCAAAGAAATCGATCCAGTGGTTATCAAAATGTATGATTACACCATCATACATCATGACGAAGATAGCGTCATTAGATAAGCTATAAGTATCTCTTCCACTGGACAGTAGCCACTCTCACTTGTTCGGTCATCGCGAGGGTGGATCCGCGCCGCGTTAATATAAAGTAGAGGTCTTGAACTATTTCTTCAAATAAACTTGTGATATGTATTGAGTTAGCTAGCTTGAAATGAAATATTTACCGAGTGGTAAAATGGCAAAAGACATCTCTTAGTTGAATTAGTAATATAATTCCTTAACTTCTGCAAATAAGAACCGCGAGTGCATAGATAGCTTTAATTAAATTATTGTGCGTCTTTATAACCAGTAGGGGAGTTGTAGACTAGCCGAGATAAGCTTCAAGTCTCATATCTCTTGGCCACCTGGCATAACAAGGGGATGATAGCGAGGCAGATTCTCACGGACAGTCGAGAGTTCAACGAGGAAAGGTGAAGGCGTCCATATCGAGTGCATCATATAGAAAAATTCCCTATTTACCTGTTTTGTACCAACTGAAGTGTAGAGTCTGTATGATTATAAATAGCATAATTGAAAGGGAAGAATGTTCTCTGCACATACGAGTGGCTAATTTCGGAACGAGCTGGTTAGAATGTAGCCAGGATGACTTCGGAAGCTACAACGCTGTTACAAGGTCGGTCTATTTTTAAAATGTTTTGTAGATAGAAATTGTAAATGTTTGTCCCATTAAATCACTATGTTTCGTGTGTAGAAGTTAAGTACCATATATTGTAATGTTGAGGCGAAGTGTCTATGATTCATGTCAGTGCGCGAAACTCTAAAAAAAAAAAAAAAATGCGTTTAAAATTTCTTTATAGAAATGTAATATGCGAAGTTTAAAATATTGTACTAAAAATCAATTAAATATGTTCAGGCTGATAAAAGTTACATTAATGATAACGATAAAATAGTCACGGTGAGCGTGATAAAGTCAAATATCGTGATTTAATTGAATAAAACTTTAGTAAGCACATTTTTTGCTCTTCATTTAAAGAAGTTAGGCTATTTTCTGAACCCCATCGTTTGGTCACTGTAGTGACAGAAATAAACCAGCTACGACCCCAAGATAAGAGTTGGATATTGCTCTATTGAAGCAGTTGCGGCAGACGACCAACGATGGAACGGTAAGTTCAAGGGTTCAATTTGGCAAAACATGCACAATAAACTTGAAAATATGCACTATCAAAATTCAGTTCCTTTTGAAACCAACGGAAACTGATTTCTCCAAACTGTCTTTATTTAAGCTCATCCGTTTATCTGTCAGCACTTTCTTAAGCACACACCTTTTTTACGTCACAAGAAGTGACAGTTGCATAACTAAATGAAGACATTTGGAACAAAGTTATGTCAAATTGTACGTCTTTGCATTTTCACCACAGAACGTCTTTTATAAGCTTGACAAACTCAAAATCAGGATTCGAACGGAACACTTTGTTCACCTTATCTCTACCTGCCGCAGCTACTTCTTCGTGAGATGATTGCAGATGATGATGTTTTCAATAACTACTAAAGACTTAAGCTGCGATAACAAAGACGTGTGACGAGTGAGAGTTCTGGGTAGGAAATTCCAGGGTAACAACGGAAGAGGGTTCAGTGCAAAACCAAGGTTTATCTCAGTAATGGGCTGTCACAGAAGTGTGATACAAGTTTTGTTTTGTTCGTCTAATATAGATTCGTCTAAAATTAAGAAAAATTTAGTAGTATTTAGTAAGACACAATTTACGGTTTAATTTACAGCAATTTATAACTGGGACACGTTATTCCTAACAATTACAATGATCGACGTGGGACCTTCCGGCTTACGTCCATGTTTACTCAAGCAATAGATGAGAAAGTGCTTGGTTAATTGGTTTATAGGACCTCTACCGTACACCGTAAGTACTAACTTTGGGTGCCAAATAAGATGTCAGGAATACAATCTCTCCGTCTCTCAATAGTAGACATTCCGTATAACCTGGTAAAGCGGTACCAAATTCTGCACACCAACATTCATAAAAAGCACTATTATTCAACATAACAATATATATGCGCCAAAGTCAGAATAAAAGTCATGGGTATGCAATATAAACATCCAAATATTTGCTATTAAATACAACAACTTCAAAATATGCATTATGCATGAATGTTCTCCTAAAAAGGCCAAACCATGCAAACAAGGAGGAAAAACAACGGTTATTTAGAATCATTAAGTCATGAAACGAACATTGCAAAGTTTGAGATGTGTAACCAGTTTATTTAGAAATATGCATTTGCATGGAAATCTGGGCTCTAATGATAAGTATTTCGCAAAGTAGTAAAATTAACTGAAGGCTTGAGGATCTATTAGACCTATTAGATCGTCATCCCTGAATCTAGTTGGATCCTTAAACAGCACCGCCACTGGATATGCGATTACGGAGTAACCTCAACAACCAATGGCGGTGTCAAAATGAGGCCTAGATGCAAACTGGGGCCTGAGGTAGTTTGAGGGATTGAGGGAGGAAGGAGATAACGCTCTTGCATGATATTCTCTCTCTCTAATTTAGATTTCCTCTTTGAATACCTATGCAATGCACAGTATTAGCTTTAGTACGGTACGATTGCTATCAACAGCAAATACTATAATCATATTATGACCAACGTTATACGATCAGAAAGAACAGAACCATTAGTAAATATATCTGGTATTTCTTTGGAATTTTTCATATACACCTCAGCAATCATTAAACCATGATCACAAAGTTTCAACACCGACGAATACCAACATATCCCAACTAACAGTAGTACATGATTCCTCGGCTCTTTTTTAATATACTCCCGGTAAGACCGTCTCCTTAGCTGAAAGGTCAGCGTTGAGACCTTCGGTTCAGAGGGTCCTGGGTTCCATTCACGGTCGGGTCGGGGATTTTAATCGCATCTGATTCATTCTTCTGGCTCACGGACTGGAAGTTTGTCTTTTTCTCAATACTTGTCTCTTCATACTCAGACAACACACTACACCACCAACCACCACAGAAACATGCAATAGTAATTACATCCCTCCATATAGGGTGGCGTCGGGAAGGGCATCCGGTCGTAAAATTGGGCCAAATCCTTATATGCAGCACAGTGCGCACTCGCGACCCCACACATGTGGGAAAAGCAGAAGAAGAAGAAGAAGAAGAAGAAGAACATGGTCCTATAACGGAGGACTTAACTACACAGCGTTGATGAGAGTTTCAATATCTACCTCTTCGCCACTCATCACCTCAACACAAATACAACGCTTGCAAAGAGTGAGCTGTATCCGGAAGATCGCTTGCTGGCCTAGCGTGTGGCGTGTAAAATTAAACTTCTACTAGCCAACTCGCTCAGCTCGGTTCGGTTCGGCTCAGCCTGGCCCAGCCAGCATCACATTGGTTTGTTTTGCCAGCCGAGTCCGCTCGGTTCCGTTCAGTCCGGACATGCCAGCCGTACGAATAGCGCCTTAGGCACTTTGCATAGCGAAGCGGAGCCCCTTCTACGTCTGTAGTATGGCATGTTTTTAGACAAAAAGGGGTTTTAACTCTCAGCGAATGAGCTTGCAGCTAGGGGCGTATTCTGTGCCAAATTAAACTGTGTAATGTAAAAATAATGTTCTTGTTTTTTTTGTATTTGTGTAACATCTAAACATCATCTACGTACAGATGTGATTTACGTTGCACATGATGTCGCAACTCTCTCTATTAGAACGCTGTGTATACTGATGCAACACAGGGTTGATGCAATTTAGCGAATCCCCAAATTGTGTATTAATTGGCAGCTGGGCTAGGCTGAGATTGAATATGTACGCACAAAAACATCAGCTGATAGTCAGTCAGTGTTGTTAGATCTCCCGACGTATTTCCCTGCATTCCTTGTAGGTTGTAGACTCGGATTACATCATCTCTCCCCTCCTGTTGAACTCGAAACTCACGCTTGACTGCATTGCATCATTCATTTAAAATCAGATCAGGAAGATAACTCACAGTCACCTGTTCCGAAACATTAGCTGTTTCGGTTCACTGTGCCGGCACACGATACACGGAACTGTAACTGCGTGGAAGAGAAAACTTCGTGAGGCAATGCGGTATGCTCCACGTCAGCGGGAAAGTGTCAGCACCGGACGTGCTGTGTGTAGTTAGCGGCCAGCATAAAGCTGCACGGAACGTGAAGGACATTGGGAACACTGAAATTCGCACCCAATAACCACGTTTAAAGGCTGATTTCAGGTTAAGATTCTTGAATCAGTATGAAATATACATATCACGGTTACAGCGACAGTACAGGTGTTTAAAAGTAACTATTTCAGGGATATTTTCACCAACTGAATTGTATCGGCGTGTATTGCGAGTAATTAGGGCTAGAATAAAGCATCACGGCACGTGCAAAAACCAGTCGGAACTCTGAAATACACACCCCAAAAGTCATGTTTAAATGTTGATCTTAGGATAAGACTGTTTTGATTCGATCTGAAATACACTTGTCACAATTACACCGACAAATAACACAAACAGAACTCTGGTGCGATATTCTGCGAAGTTTACCGTCTTTTGTAAGGCATGCAATACGTTACTAGGCTTCAATGAAAACACTCTTACAGAACAGTTGAAAACAAAACAGAAGTGATTGGCATATACCAAAGCCCAGTGGCCGATGCAATGGGACTCGCAGAACAAAGAAGGTATGACAGAATACAGAACACTCTAGCACATGCTGGCACACTGACTGTATCGACAGTCGGTTAGTAGGCGAAGGGCAGTGCATAGTGGCGCTTCTGACGAGACAGCGAGTCACTGTCTCGGTCTTGCTTGAAACTGTTTCGAAAAGCCGGCACTTGGTGTTCCGCAACAACGGAACATAACTGTGCACCGGTACAGTGTGCCGAAACAGGGACATAGTGCCCAACCCTATTGGTGACGTGTGCGTAAGTTTATATTACGAACTGAAGTACCGGAAAATCTAAGTATTTAAGCTGTTTCCAAAACGCTAGAGAAAATGTGAAAAAGAAGAGTCTGAAAAAGTTGTAAAAAATTTATTATTTCTTAAAAAGTGTAGGCGAAGATTCTTTGCCAGGTTCCACCAGCTATACTGTTACTTCTGATGATAACTCCATGTATAGCGTGTCGATTGAATATTTAAGTAACTAATATTGGCGTATTGCCTCCGGAGAGGCCTTGGTGCGTATCTTTTTCTTGTAGAAGGCATATTAGGCGACCTGCATGTCTGTGAAGATGAGGGCCCCGCCTTGGATGATTTCTAATGCTGAATACGCCACACACACCCAGTCCCCGAGTCATTGGAATTAACCAATTAAGGTTAAAATCCCTGACCCTGGACCCGAGACCAAAATCCTCTGAACCAAAGGCCAGCACGCTAACCATTTAGCCATGGAGGCGGACGAAAATTTAAGTGAGAATGCAGTATAAAAGTCAGGGGATTGAATTATTTGTGTTAGTGACATTCCAGCAAGAAGTGATTTTGAAAACTGTGTTAATGATATTTCACACCAACAGAGTGATTCTGAAACTGATTGTGCGTAAAATATAAGTGACTGATCGTGGCCGGTACTGTGGTGAGTTAGATAAAGATTTGAAAATAAAAATGTGTGACCTTTCAGCTGTAAAATGGGCCGATGACCTTCGATGTTAGGCCCCTTAAAACAACAAGCAAGCAAGCTCAGCTGTAAAAGAACTGACATAGCTTCTGGTAGTAGAAAACTCGGTCATTCCTAGTAGAGTCCTTGATTTGTGTACAGTGCTGCGAATTCATCTCACTTTACCGGTCACTACAGCATCTGCCGAGTGACCGTTCAGCAAATTAAAACCGCGGTACCATTAAGTTCCTTGGCTTACTCTACATCGAAAATGACGAAACAATCTGTATTAATTTTGGAAAGTGTGGTTAACGAGTTTCTGTCGATTAAACAACGACGCTTCGGAAAATTAGGATGGATGCCACTTCTGGCGAGGTTCAGGTAATTTTAATATAGTGTAAATCTGTAGTATGTAAGAATGTAGTTATTAATATAAGAAACATCATTCTCGCAGAATTTGAGGAAGGGGGCCCAAAATATTATTTTGCGGGGAGGGAGCCTGTCCTTTCATAGTTACGCCACTGCTTACAGCGATCGGCCGTATTGTGTAACAGGACAGTCTGGTCGCTGCCCGAAGTGGAAGTTAAGATACGGAAGTCGTGTGTGACGCAACAATGATGGTAAGTTTTACATTCTGTTACGAGTAAAACACCGCTTGTTTTATCGCTCTAATTTAGTTCAGCATGGCACATACAATTGTATGCGACCCCATAAATTACCACGCTCACTATTGTTGCATATTGTTACGAATAAAACTCCGTCCGTTTCATCTCTAATTTATTTCAGGATGACGCATTAAATGTACACATTTTAATACTGTATACACACACACACAAGTCTATTTAGCTATGAATGGCCACACTTACTGTATATTTACAAGTCCCTCTTCCATATGGCATAGTAGGCGGTCCGGCCCCTGGAGACGGCTAATCCTTACTTTCACTTCCCCAAGTCCAGTCACCTCATACAGCAGCTGTGTATAGACCACTGGATTTGAACACAGGGCTACAGACTACACAACACGCGATGACAATTCCTTGGTTCGACTCCAGACACAGTCCTTCCAGTAATTCACGCTATCACATGCAGTGAACAACTAAATAGCTCAACAGTAAACAGCAGAACGATACTCACAACAGCGAATATTAACAGACAATTACATGCAGTGAAC